>NC_091132.1:173127654-173460987 GCF_040183065.1 Periplaneta americana | reverse complement strand
ATGCAACTTTAACTGTTCAGAGTGTGTGAAACACTTACCACATGTCTCGCACGCATATGGCTTTTCGCCAGTGTGTATCCGTACATGCGACTTCAACTTTCCAGATCGTGAAAATGACTTCCCACATACCTCGCACGCATATGGCTTTTCCCCAGTGTGTATTCGTACGTGCAACTTTAAATGTCCAGCCTGTGAGAAACACTTTCCACATTCCTCGCACGTATATGGCTTTTCGCCAGAGTGTATTCGTACATGCGCCTTCAACTGTCCAGAATGTGAAAAGCACTTCCCACATACCTCGCACGCATATGGCTTTTCGCCAGTGTGTATTCGTACGTGCGACTTTAAATGTCCAGACTGTGAGAAACACTTTCCACATTCCTCGCACGTATATGGCTTTTCGCCAGTGTGTATCCGGGAATGTATATTTAACAGCTGTAATCGCGTGAAACACTTTCCACAGAAGTCGCATTTGACTGCCCTCCTGGCGTCGTGTACGAGAGCATGTCTCCTAAAATATGTCGATCTTGAATAACACTTTCCACAAACCTTGCATTTGAATGACTTTTCAGTTTTGTGTATTTTAGAATGAAGATTCAGTGATTGCTCAGTAAGAAATTCTTTGTCGCACATATCACAGGTGATAACATTACGACTCACATCGCTAAAGTTTGAACACTCTTCCCTCTTGCTACCACACTGCGTTGATTTGTCTTTTTCACGATCAATGCTGGCGGAATATCGTAACACGCTCTTCTCAACATTATCGACAATGCTGAAATGAACATTAATCATTATATTTTATACATATATCACACAATTATAAAGGAGAATTTGTTTCTTATTGGTGTCTTGGTCTTTATACCTGTTTCTGGGGTTGTTTGGGGCGCTAATTCAAAAAATAATAATAATTCATTTATTTAATCTGGCAGAGCTAAGGCCAGTAAGCCTTCTCTTCCGCCCAGCCAGACTCTAATATTAACTCTAATTGAATACAATTGCTTACATAATTATTACGTTAATATCAAGACCATAAAACAGCATGAAAGTAAATAATGAAAGTTGGATAAGTAATGTTAGTGTGACATTAATAAACATAGGTAAGAAATAGATATAATAATATTAATAATAATAATAATAATAATAATAATAATAACGGGATAATTTAGATATTTATCTGTGGTATATATAACCATTAACATTGAGAAACCTGAAACAGCTATTATTGTTAATAAGAATTGTTAAAAAAATATTTCTTGGGCCTATTTTATATTGGTTTGATGTTGTTATGTTTTATTTAACGACGCTCGCAACTGCAGAGGTTCTATCGGCGTCGCCGGATGTGCCGGAATTTTGTCCCGCTGGAGTTCTTTTACATGCCAGTAAATCTACTGACATGAGCCTGTCGCATTTAAGCACACTTAAATGCCATCGACCTGGCCCGGGATCGAACCCACAACTTTGGACATAGAAGGCCAGCGCTATACCAACTCGCCAACCATGTCGACAAATTGGTTTCATGTCTGACAGTCCCTGAGATTGTGCATTGTCTCACAGTTCTGTACATACAAAAAATGTTTTATTGTATTTAGAAATTGTAAGGTCAATTTTCTCTATATTTGGGCCGATTTGACATGGAATAGCTCAAAATTACTACAGTACACTCACCTATCAGTCAACACTTCATCCTCTTCTGTATATACTTCTACTTCCTGTTCCTGCTTAACTCTGTCCAGATCCAACAAATCTTCCTGGAAAAGTGAGTAAATCTTGAAGGGTTTTAGCTGACCATATGCGTCAATGTTTTCCTATGTCACAGATCTCACTATTCAAACCTAGTGAATCCAATTTGACTCTTCGGTAAGGTTGTAATGACTTTTACTCAAAATCCAAAAATAATTCCCCTGAACTGCATTGATTTGTAGTCCGGATCAGCCTACTTAATATCCCGAGAGTGAAACCGAAACATTTTTCCACCATTACTACATATGCTAGCGGATTATGGTGATTTTCTAGTTTGAAGTTTGAGTTTTTTTTTCCAAACCTCGTTTCGAATTTCAGTATGGAGAGATACTATATCTCGTAGTGATTTTCTAACTTATGTTGGCAGCAGTGACAGCAGTCGTTGGTAGTTCAAATTTTGAAAATTCAAATTGTTCTATATTTCTGATCCGATTATTGGAAGCAATTGAAATTTGAACATACTAATAATTAATTAATATCAATATAAATATTAATACATAATAGTAATTTATGTGTTCATTGTGTTTTGGTTACAATTCAGTATTATAGTCAGATAAGTGCAGCTAAATAAATATAATATACTGTGTGATACATGTGATAAAAATGCCATTTCACATTTCAATTAATTTCTTTCGCGTTTTCATTTTTGTTATAATATCGCCAAAGAGACGTAATAGCAGGGCAGTGATTCCTTGAACACAGAAATGTGTGCCATTCAGAATACCCTTTAAGAATCTACAGTTCAAATGTATAATGAACTGAAGAAAGACAATAATGAAGAAAGAATTATGCGCAAAGAGACACCAATTATAATTAGAATAGCAAAATTATTAGACGTTAGTATTCTTAAGCATACATTTCAAAGTGGTATTCCATTGACGGAGTTTGTACTGAGCATTTCACTAGCTCAAACAAAATACATTTTTAGGTTAGGTCTCGTGAATCATAAACTGTTTACTTAAAGCAATGAACTTTATGCTGTCAGACAAAATACATTTTAATGTTAGATCATATTAATCTACTACTGATGGACATAATGTGCGAGAGGTCTAGGAGGAAAATATAGACCTACTCTTTCACAAATTCTTGAACCATTTAAAAACACCTCCCAACATAAAGATGAGATGAGTTAAATAAGGAACCGACCTTTCTTGTTAATACAATATTATTATTATTATTATTATTATCATTATTATTATAAGGCATTGTGAATTAACCGTCAGTAGTGATATCTGATATTGGTTGGCAACACTGAAGAGTCGGCCAAATTAGCCTATTAGGAACTGTACTTATGTAATCCTCACTATTCGTCCTTCATACAGCCTTTCTTTAATTCTGTTGCTTGTACTGTAACACATTGGAATCAGTCTCAACCTTGAAAATATGCGCTTTTCATTCAGTCCGCGAATTTATTAATATTATTGCATTACGTTTTCACAACACACTTGCACATTCATTTGTGATACACATTGTTGCTGCAGATTCAGAACATTCATAATCTCAAATAAATTTTGAGCTATGAGACCTGGAATTTGTTGTCATTATGCATGCTTTGAAAACAAGTGAAGACAGGTTTCGTGGGAGACAGCGAAGGTTATGGAGATCGAATTCTGTAGGAATCGGTTTAAATGCCGATTTTATAGCTCTAAATACAGAACATTAAAAAATATTAATTTATTATGATTATTATTACGATTATGATTATAACTAATTTATTATTATTATATTATAACTAATACCATTATCATTATTATTATTTATAGGCCTATTATCATTTTATTATCTTTCTATAAAGGTACTTCTTAACAAAGTTAGAGGACTTCCAAATCTCTTGTGTCTTGTATAAGCCTTTACATGTGTTTGTATAAGCCATCATTCAATGTCTAGGATAGTAATTGCTACATGAATAACAACAAAATAACAATTTTCGTAAACTTAAATTATATCTGTTCCTAGGCACAATTTTTTCCGTGCATTTGAGATAATTCTCTGTTCCCTGCCAGAAATATAATTGCGAATTACAATTTTTTTTTCAAATCCAAAACGTTGTTGTCCTTGTTCTGAACCTCACAAGTGATAGCAAGAAGGCACTAATTATGAGGCAACTAAGTCAGGAGATAAGAGGGTAGGGTGGCCAGTTCCTTTCCCCTTAGTCTAAAATGAAAACTAGTCAATTTTTTAACGTAATGGAAAATTGGAAAACACTTAATAAAATTCGACACTGTTAATAGGTCTGAGGTACGTAATCCGTAACTGCTATCATGACGTCAGTAACACGAGTGTCGATTTTACTATGCACTTACTCAAGGTCGAACACAGCGAGGATTGTGCGATTTTCACAGCATAGAACCAATACACCAAGTGGAAGGTATATAAGCAGAGGAAGCAAAATACTGCTTGTAGAAGGAGGGATGGCAGTGGAAAAGTTGGGAGCCGTTTCATAGACGTCATGATAGCAGTTAAGGGTTTAAACTGCGCTACATTCACATGCGTATATTGACAGTGAACCACTTACATCAATTTCAGATTTCACCACAGGAAAGTTAATAGGCACTGGTGTGGTGTCTTCAAACTTTATCTCTGATTTGATATCGTAACTCCAGTCAACGCACACTGTCTTCATGCTGGATGCTTCCAGATGCGATAAATTCATATCCTACAGAACAAAAATACATCGTGAATAATTTTAGGAGGTATTTTAAAGATAACGTCATCTGGAACCGTCGCCAATCTGGTTCTGCATGGCAGCTATTACCTAAGGTGTATCATAATGTGCACGTCAGTAAGGCAGGTAACACACTTGAAGAGTTTTCGCCAGCGAGAAATGTGTTGCGAGAAAGAGGCGAAGAGCCTTCCTCCACACACTTGGCGAGTTCTCGCTATCACAGATCACACCTCGCTATGATCAGCTATGCACTGCCTTCATGCAGAAAGCATTTTTCTGATTATAGTAATCACTCATTGGGGGAAATATTATAGGTTATGTATTTACATATATTGTCGTACTTAAATATATAACCTGTAAGTATATTGTCATACTTTACAAATTACGTACGAACGCTGCTATGTTGAATCTGAATATTCAGATGATGAGAAAATGTAGTTATAAGAACATATTTTGTTAATGAAAAGAACAAGCAGGCCTAAAATTAAAGCCAGAAATATTTGTAAATCACATTGTATCTTACGAAAATATAGGCGAGTTTCTGTCACTGATTTCCATTTGGATGATATTACTATACGTTTAGGCGTTATTTCAGGTTGAACAGACCACAGTTTTTTGCCATTCATGATATGATAGAGGACTCTTTGCTATATTCTGATTAAAATTACGTAAACTGTTAAGACATATAGATAAATTATTTCAAATATTTAATGAATACTATTAAATCTCATCAAAATAAAATATAGCCATATGTATTTTCAGATAATCTGATATTTGTCTCCAGATTTCTTCTTTAAGTTTCGTGTTTTTACAGTTTTCATCCCGTGCGTCATATAAATAGGCCTACGGGTGACATCGTACAAGTTCGATAAGTTTCTGACTGCAATTGACAGCCATATTTCCTCATTTTCAAATAAAAACAATACAATTCATCGCCACCTGTGACATCTTTTTCTACATTCAATCGTCATAAAGAGTATAAATATCAAACATCTTTGATAAATGTGTGAAGAAAATTCGCTGAGCTACCGATTCCAACGAGAAACTCGCGCGAGGTTTTTGCCTCGAACGAGAATCTCTTCCAGTGTGTGGACGTCCATTTGAATCCATGTTATCAATTTTTTAATTTTCTCGCAAAACATTTCTCGCTGGCGAAAACTCTGCAAGTGTGTTACAGGGGCCTTACACAGATACCTTCACTTTTGTGTGAAAATTTCTTCCTATAAGGAGAGTAGAACCAACCCACACTTCATAATGGCAGGCTAAATGATGACGTCATACACCTCACATCACGACACTCTAATTTATTCTACTGAATATAACGTGTGGAATTAAAGCTTTCCTCTCCTGTTCAACACACAGAACTAAAATACATAGCAATACTTTACTGTTACCTGAGATGAAGTCTTATTCTCATCCATTCTGTGTGTGTTATCATGTGGTAGCAAGCCAAAAGGGTCATCCTCAGACTCCATCTTGTTCAAATCCGTCATAACTGAAATAAGAGGTTATGTGATTGCCAATGATTACAGGAACTGAACTGCTGGAAAGCATTTACAATAGTCCCATCGTTCTCATTTCCGGCAGCCAATCAAGTTGCAGATTGGCTACATTTAAACGTGTGCGTCTTGTAATTCGCTGATGAAGAAGTCATGCATTTCCTAAGGCTCGATAAATACTTAATCGCCCGCCATTTTGCCTCTTTCGTTGGCGTTCACAGAAAGCACACGAGGACGTTATTTGCCGCTCATTTATTTACTCAATTACAGTGAGTTTGAGTTATTATCATAGGAGCTACGACATGATAATGTTTAACGGTTTGGCAAATAGATCCCTCGTCTGGTAGCTCGGCAATGAAAGAACAAAAGTGGCGAACGATACTACCTACCTAGACTTTATAGAGCCTTCACTTCCTAAGACGTAAGCAAAGAGGAGGAGTCACGCCGGGAATAACAGCGTCGCGGCTATACAAGTTACAACATCGCCACTTCCTCAAACACATTTTTACATAAGACATGTTCTATAAAATTTATTAATATAACTCGTAGATACCAAATGTAGTCCCAATATGACACAGAGATCAGTTAATCTCATATCGACATTGCAACAGTGTCCATCTTTTCTTGCAAGAAATAAACGACAATATATATAACCTAGTCCACACCTGTGGAGTAACGGTCAGCGCGTCTGGCTACGAAACCAGGTGGCCCGGGTTCGAACCCCGGTGGGGGCAATTTACCTGGTTGAGGTTTTTTCCGGGGTTTTCCCTCAACCCAATACGAGCAAATGCTGGGTAATTTTCGGTGCTGGACCCCGGACTCATTTCACCGGCATTATCACCTTCATATCATTCAGACGCTAAATAACCTAGATGTTGATACAGCGTCGTAAAATAACCCAATAATATATATATATATATATAACCTATGTTATAGCTACTGTATATCTTTTGCATAAGCCAGGCATGCCAGAACCCTGCACATTGTGCAGTAGTCTCTGTGCGATGTGCACTTTCTATTCCCCTACCTGGAGCGAGTGAATCGTCTTGGAGGGGAACGTGACAGGGCTATGTTTCAGTATGGGTGCTGATTTCGCTGTGTCCGTGAATGAGTCATGATAAATAAAGTGAGGAGTTCACAGATAACGAAAAAGAGAAATTACGAATCATGTAACATAATAATTGTTATAATGTTTTCCTCAGCGAACAATAATTATTTTAAATGAAAGGCTTTCACCCGCCCATGTAGAGGTAATAGTCTCGTGACAGTTTAGATCAGATTAGTATATTTCTCAAAATATATTGCCAGCGCTTATTTCTTAATCAGTATTCTCGCAACAAAACGAACTTGGCAATAGCGCTGTTTTAGAGTCTGTACTAATACAGCCATCAAAAGTTAGACGACTTACGACTTTTATTTCATAAGCTGGTAAGTGATAAGAATATATAGGGAGGAATACATGTGAGGCTCTTGAGGTTGTAAGGAGCGAAGAAAGCAACTATTTGCAAGGCGGAAAAATTTTGTGCAAAAATATATAATGGCAAATTTTCCATCTCGCGTTACTATATTATGCTACTATACTTACATTAATAAATCTTTAAACCTGACATAAATAGAATATCGTCACTCCAGAGCTTGTGAACTACGCTTTTAATTTCTTTCAGTAACGATCCCAACTTGTCGATACTTGCTCTCAACGTTATCCAAATATACTATACGTGAATTTAAATTCTAAGCTTAATTTGTAGTATTTATTAATATTACTTTTAATTTATATTGACATACAGCAAGGAAATGATTTCAGTGTAAAAACTTCACAACGTCCTACTGCATGTAATTAAATGGGAGTGTAATATTTTCTTCAACATTTGTGTACCAATGGTCCCAATAAATAATAATGCTTGACGAACAATGTAAGAGTAGGGTCTATTACTTTATAATAATTAGTACCTACTACGTAAAATGAAATACTTGTTCGTTTTTTGTTGTTTCGAAATTACTGCAATATTTTTTTTCTTCTAATACTATATAAAATCATATTAATAAATTATGCTTTACAAACCACTACTTTGTGAAGTATAACTGAGTAAGCCTAAAGTTTTTTGTATTGCAATTGCCAAGTATAGACACTGATAATAACCGTGTTTATTTCCCTTCTGCTAAGTGTGTTTATAATGTACAAATGCCTATTTAATCCAACCCTAGAAGCGCAGAATAGATTATTGTATTGTACACCCCTCCAGCTAAGAACTGGTAAGAGCAACCCTTGAATGATGCAGTCTGCACAGACCGGCGATCCGCGCACGTAACTGCACATTTAGAGTCTGATTTCTAGCATGCCTGGCATAAGCAATGATCTGAACGTCAATGGTAAAGATTCGGTATTTACATTCTGGATGAAACTAGCGCTGAGATAGTTACGGTGATTTTGGTTGTGAAAATCGTTGAATAATGTAAGGGATATTTTGTCGAGATGACCTCGATCGTATATGCAATGTTTAACAAAAGCCTAAATTAAGAAAACCTAACCTGTCACAGACTGGTATCATATGGAAGATGTATAAGCGAGTACCAAGGGAACTATCTCAGCGCTAGTTAAGCTGAAAATATTACTACTATAATAATACAGAACTTTTCAAAAACATAGTAGCGAAAACAGACTCTTACATAGGATATATATATGCGGATTTCATCTTTTTCTTATGGACATAATGATCACGTTGACCAGCAAAATATAACCGTGAGTACCACACTGCAGACCTACTTTCTCGGGCATCAGGGAGATCATATTTATACATTTATAGCTAATTAACCATAATACACCGTTACGTAAAATTTGCCACTTTTATACTCACATTAGGATGTGCGTGATAATTACTTTTTCGTAAGAAGTTACAATCAAATTTTGAATCGCTTCTTCCTTTTATCTTCCTTCCCCTCATTCAGCCTACATTTTTCCCTCTCTCTCGTTCTTTATCTTTTACATATAATTCATGTTAATTTAGCTTATGGGTCAATCCATGGAATACCGTATAGGACATTCGTGCACAAAAATAAAATTTTGGTTGGTTTGATCTATGTATCATATCTTATTTAAAAGTAGGCTACATTGTGTCTAGTTTAGTAATTTAGCACTGAAAGTGAATCTATTTTCATTATTTAGTGAGAAACATACATCAAACCTACCATTGTGCACTTAATTTCTAATATGGTTGAAACAGTGCAACTTGGCAGTCCTGTATTTACCAAGTGAAGCTATATCCACATGGTGGATTTTGAGGACAGACTTTGTTGTGTCTAGTTAATGTTCCAGTGGTGGTTGGGTAGAGTCGCGTATATTCAAACTTATTTTCAGGTAAATCAAGCAAATGTAAACAATCTGTCATACCAATAACCAAAAAATGCTTTTCTTTATAAAAATTCAGTAACACATGTTTTTTACACTTAATATTGCAGCTATGCCGTGTTAATTATATAAGCAACATGTGGCTTACAGCTGTTTCGGTGTATACTGTACACCACCATCAGAGCTTATATAATTAACAATCGTAAGTTGCCAATTTATCAATCATTTGTAATTAAGTGTTAAAAGTAGTGTACGAAAGCTTCAAAATAACATAAATTATTCAAGGCTATAGTCTACGTTATCCCAGAATATAATTATACACTTACAACTTTTTAATAAGTCTCAAATGTAAAAAACTGTAACGTATCTCTTCAACATTTTAACATTTCCGTTAAAACAAACTTCTAACAGACTCTGAACAAAAACTTTATTCCCGTAAAAGGCATAAGCAACAACTAACTAATCTCTAGCATCAAAAGGGCCGTGACGCTGGAATAACCAGATAGTGACGAGATTCAGAAACAGATGCAAATTGAAAATTATGACGTCACACTTCAGTTTCTCGGTAGTTTTAGATTTATTCAGTCCTTCGTGCTAGTGCAATTCGGAATAAGAAGGAATGATTTATTGCGTAAGAGATAAAATGAAGCGTTCATAAATCTACACTTAACAAACTTCAATAATACACGTCGATGGTATTGGAGGTTAAATTTTCTGCTGCAGTTGCAAGACTTGCTAACCTTTTGACAGACAAGCGCTTCCACTGGACCCAAACAGTTTCAAAATTCTTTATAATATTTTGCAACATTAGCCTACATTTTTATTGATTTATTTTACTACGCTTTGTCAACTATGACGTTTAGCTACCTTCTGAGTGAAATGTAGGTCACACTCCAGTCAAATGAGTCCCGGGTCCAGCGCCGAAAATTACACAGGATTTGATCTTATCGAGTTGAGGGAAAATCCCCGAAAAATGCTCTATCTTGTAACCTGCACCAATCTAGACTTGACGCAGGATGCACTGGTTTCATGATCAGCCATGATAACCATTAAGTTTACTACACAGTTGTGAACTATATGCATAATACTGGCAACTCCGGCCAATTACAAATGCATTCCAAGGTTATTTCACTCACTAGTGTCGATTAATACCAGAGCATAATACATAGGACATGCAATGTCCGGTTGCACCTCACTTCAACATATTTCTCCATTGATATCTGTAAATTCGGTGCTATTTGAAAACGGAAGATTATTTACTATGCAGAATATTCGCGTGAATGCTATACAGAGCTTCATGAATAGTTTACTTATGAATGATGAAGAAAATAGTCTTACATTTGAACTTTATACCATTTCTATACTAAGTAAACATTAGGATTAATTTTCCATTCTGCAAATTCCATTCTTAATAGCTTTAGCCATCTCAGAAATGCCCTGATTTTTTAAAGCAATATGACTTCGTATTATCTACTAGTTTTCCAGATTATCTTTGCTCTTTTGTTCAGAATGAAACGAAACTCTCTGTGAAGGAGTAAGCTCTCAGGTCCAACAAAAAGATGCGTCCCTCATATCGCAAGGTTAGCAAGAATAACATGTAATACGTTTTGAAAATATAGTCCCTAGCTTTCTTATGTATAGTCAAAGCATATCGGTGATAGAGGTACGAACTCTTTTCTCGGAGACAGTATGACCACAGTTTACTATATACAGTCACGAAGCTCAATACTTACTAATATGCATCCATAGATAATTGCTAACCACCAGGATAACAGAGCCTTTCCTTAGCAGACGATAAAATATATTGTACTTTCGATATCGTGTTCTTTTGATAAAATTAACACCTTTCTTTCACTACTGAAATATGAAATACGAAGGGTTGATATATTATTTTTATAAAGTATATATTTTACTTTATAAAATCACCTCCCTGGATCTCTAACTCTAACCTATTTTTTCTTACAGTTTATAGTACTACAAACGTCTCTTTGTCCCATATTATTATTATTAATATTATTATTATTATTATTATTATTATTATTATTATTCAAATTATTGATTTTAGCCATTTACAGTTATTACAACTGATAACGAACATTTCACAGTTCACACAACTGTTCACAACAATGCGAAATACGGTCCAGTCAATGCCTTTTCGATCTAGACCAGGCCGTAAAATATGTTCGGGTTTTCTATTTCAGTGTATGGAGCTCAGTGAATTATTATATAATAGCTTTATTGCGTATCATAGCCAAGTTTTATTTAGTGTAATGTGTCCATAAGTTCCCTTTACTTCTTGTTGCATAATATGTTACAGAAATATTAATTATAAAACTGTGTTATTTTAATGCGAAGAGAATTTTACATGTTAACATAACCTCTTCGGTGACGGCTATGAATTAAGTCTAAGGACAGCACTAGATCTGTTCGCTTATCTGCTGACACATTTTACACAATTGTGGATTACGTGTCGCGAAAAGCATAGTAAAAGATGTAAATGTAAAAAATGAAAATTTATTGTTTGAAGAGGTGGAGAATTTCAAATACCTCGTAGGAAAAGAAACAATTGAGGAGCGTTTTTGCTAAACTCGATAGATATACACAAAACTATTTTTCTCAGAAGACGAGTTTTATTGTATACACAGTTTATGTTGAGGGAAGGAGATATTTCTAATCATCCTCTACGCACGGTATGGACCTAGTTATGCAAAATCTGACTACATAGGATGATACAGAAGCTAAACATCATATGATTGTGATATATAGCTCATTTTCGCAAAATTTTGCTTCTATTGGTTTTAGCAAAAACGTTCCTCAATTATAGATGACACTCGAAAAGAAATTAAAATGAAGAATAAATGTGGGAAATGCCTGCTATTATTCGGTCGTGAAAATTTTGTCAACTTGTCTGCTGTATTAATTTCAGAGGGGGATCCAAATTTAGCGAATTTGGATCAGAGATAAGGATGCGTACATCTGAACACCCAAGGAATTTGGTTAATTAGTTGGAATCCAACTACCTTATGACATATATTTACAGACGATTCACATAAATATTTATCATATATTGTCAGTATCTTTGGCTTGGTGATGTGCGTCCAGAGACTCTACATATTGCAATAATATAGATTATGCCATGAAAAAATTACTCACATATATAGATCTCAAATCCTTATACGTTTATGTGTAGAGACGTAGTAAATTTTCCCATTTGAATGTAGAGTAAACTATCAATATCCAACAGTTTATGTGATTTAAAAATTTAAACAAAAAATTTAATAATTTACTAATGTGTGTATATACTGTAAGTGTTTTCGAATCGTAATTGTCCCAAGACTTCAACAACTTACAATTCCTTAAATTAGAAGACATAATCGTCTAATTGTTTCTGAGATATCGTGTGCATATAACATGACTTTGTCTCTAATCTCCTCAGAAACTTGGGACTAGTGCTTGACATCCTCAGCAATATCACTCGCTTTAATAAAAGTTATCTCTAACATACACTATTTACGGGGCTAGAGTGAGATATAAGAGAATAAGTGTGACATTTGTTTTTTGTTCTTATTTTTAAATGCGGAAGAGAATGAGATATGTAACAACGTTATTCAAATCAATTATGTTACCTGCAGAATTATAATATCATTACATAGCAATATTAATGGACGTCAACATGTTTCGTGAAAGGGCAAGTGTTCAGTATATTGTGCTTATTTAATTCACTTCATTTTTAAGTTTAGGAACAGATGCATTATAGGACCCACCCTAAATATAAATATATGCAAAGTCACGAAAAAAGGTCAACGAAAGTACTGTTTCGATCAATTAAATGCTCGATATATATTGTTTTCTTTATGTTGCCAACCAATCAATATTCTTGTAAATTAGTTTGATCATTATCAGGCTTCGAGACTTCGGACCCAATAGAGCAGTTCAGTGGGAAATCCGCATAACGGCGTACTGAGTATAGTGGTAAAGCGTACAGTGGGTGGGGGTACTGTAGAATGAATGCCAACAAATACGCAAAGGAAAACGCTCTGCATTTGAAGGTTCTGACGAATAATTTGGTTTTAATACAAACTGTGTCTGAAACTATTACACGGTTAGAAAAGTCAGAGCAAGAGATGCCGGAAGTCTTCAAATTAATTTAGATAATGATGCAGAGAATTAATGAGACATCAAGTACACCGGTTACTAAACGTGTAAAACAGAAGTGGAAATCAATTTTATGTAAAAATAACGGATATGGAACATTGTGTAACATAAACAGCAAATGAGTGGACATAGAGTCACCCGAGAAAAACAGGACTGCCTCTTGGAGACTGCTATGATTTTATGTTTTTCGTTTTGCTCCTATCACGTCATGCGAAGTAGAGCGCAGCTTTCTATAGTACAAACTTTGGCAGATAACCGAAAAAGATTTACGTTTGAGACACTGAGAATGTATCTTGTAGTAGGTACATTGCAATTCGGTACTGTAACTGCACTTCCTAAAGACGACGAATAGGATAAATGAAAAAATTAAAATTGCTACATGCTTATTTCCACCATTAACACCGTGTATAATTAAACACAAATGCTTATAAAAGTCAGGAGAATAAATGCTTTTCACATTCTTATCATTGTGTAATGTATATTTACTTTCAGAATGTACATATGTGTGTTTCCCCATACTACTGTACTCTACTCTAAATAGCAACGTTGTTACCTCAACAGATTTCTATTTACCTGCATCGAGCCAACAACCTATAGTGCATGCACAGTAAACTTATTGTATCGGGTCCAAAGTCTCGAAGCCTGATCATAATCATGGCGGCAATTTCGAATGCTATAGTTAAATATAAAAAAGACGTGGATTGAATTCTCCCTCTTGATTCAAAATGTAGCCATCGAAATGAAAAATTATGGAATTATAAATAAGTTGTAAACTTTTTAGTTGCTTGATTTATGAATAAAGACATGTACACTATGTTTATGATTTTTTTATGTGAATGTGGTTTACTTAGAAGTGAAATGTTTTGCGAAACATATAATCCTGGGATGAAACTGAAGAATTTAAAAGTAAACGAGATGAACTCCTGTGGAGATGTCATTGGAAATTACAAGGTATTAAATGATAGACACAGGAATGCCGTATCGTAGCACTTTGTGAAATCGCTCGGATAACAGAGAAGATGAAACGGAACATCTCCAGTGAGGTCCATTGTAAAAATGCTAATTTTACACATATTTTGTTTTTAATTCTTTGGTCCAGGGAAAATACTAGTAAAAACGTGTTTTTGTGAAAGACTTGTATTTCCCTGGACCAAAAATGCAGTATAAATGGAGTGGAATTAGTATTTTGTAATATATCATAAAGATGACTAATAAGAACTTAATTTTATTGTTGTATTAATACCAATGTTGTATTGTTTGAAAGTTTAATGTTACTGTGTTTAAAGTTTAGCTTGGGTTTGTTTCTTTGACTTTAGTTTGAATAAAATTTAATATATTGTATAAAAAAGGTCACTAATATGAGCTTAATTTAATTGTTGTTGGTGTTATTAAAGTATACATGTTTATAGTACTATGTATTTAGTTTTGTTAAGGTGACATACTTGTTATAATAATCGATAATATACAATATATAATCGATACTATGGAATACTCGGGGTGGGTCCTATAATGCATCTGTTCGTAAGTTTACAGAGATATAAGGAACGCATAATGTGTAATTACGAAACTCAAGTATACAAACATATATATAGTACACGGTATTATTATTTCAGAAATTGGAGCAATTATTATGGCCTGTCTTACCATAAATTATGTTACAAACATGTGCCGCATTCTATAGATTCCGTTTTCAGGGTATTGAGCCACATTTACGGCAGTCTGTACTGGGCGAAAACCACGGCAAGAGCTTATTCCAATGTCTGGAATGCTCTACAGTTGCAAAATATTGTCGAAGGTCTGGGCACTTCCTGACTCTGAAGTTGCACGAGCAGAGGGAACAGAAGTCAGGATATTATCTCAGAGGTATGCAAAACAATTTTTATCACAGGACTATTACTCAATGCTGAAAAAATTTCACCACAGAAGAGTTTTAGCCAGGAGGATAATTAGCTCTGAGGAGCGTGAGATTCACTTGCCACAAACATCGTTTTTGAATTACGTTCCGCATATGTGTAAGCGTGCATGACTTTCCCGACTATGAGAAAGACGTTCCACACACCTCGCATTTAAATTGATGTTTCACAATATAAGCGTGCATGTGATTAAATTTCAGTTCGCTTGCACTTTAATGTGACCTTTCGCTTGTATGTATGCGTCCAGTTTTATTAATAAAATAGAGATCTTGAGAAAGGCTTTCTACACAACTCTCATTACATTAACCTTACGACAGCATGTATACATGAATGTCTCTTTAAACGATCAAAACTTGAGAAAGACTTTCTACATATTTCTCATTTCATTGGCGTTTCGCTTGTGTGTATGCGTGAATGTAAGTTTAAACTTACAACTAAAAAAAATTGTAATATGCGTTACAAGGGCGGTATGTTGAAATTTTCATGTACGAGGCAAAGTTTGAAAAAAGCGAAACGTAGTTGAGCTTTTTTAATTTCCGAGAATTGAAAGAAAACATACCGCTCGTGTATCGTACATTATTTGTGCGAAGATCGTTTACATACCTGAAAGAGGAATTTCTAATTAGTTGCAATGAAATCTCCATCTTGGTTTCTGTTCAATGTCGGCAACTATCTTCAACATTGTTGCTTTAAAATGTTTTCTGTGTTTACTATACTCCAGCAGGCCGTGAAATACGTCTTTTTTTTTTCCCCACTCTACAACGAGTCTGGAATCTTGTTGATTTTTTCACGGCTTCCTTAATGTTACTTGCATCACGAATGCAGTAACGTTAGTGGAGTTGTAGAGTTTATTTAATTTTTGGCAAATATTTAAAAACAATAATTAACAGTGTAATTTAAGTGAAATTGCAGTGGTAAGTGTCCAATTGATAATTATTACTATATTGAACGTCTCTAAAAGTAATATGTTAAAAATCTAGAGCAGTAAAATCAATATGTCACTTAAGCGGTAAGAAGAGGGAAATTGTTGTGTGTGTTCGGTTGGGAATACTGAATATGGAATTTTAGACTTTCCGCGAATTGGTTTTGTGCGGAAACCAAGCAAATACGCACGATCTCGCACAAAAAACTTCCCACACTGTACGTATCTGAATGGCATTTCGCTTGTGTGTGCTTTAAATAACCCAATTGTTAAAAACACTTTCCACACAACTCGCATTGCAATGGGTCTTCGCCACAACGTATGGGTGCACGTTTCTCTAAATCTTCAAATCAAGAGGAAGGCTTTCCACACATTCGTTAGTATGTATGCGTGCATGTCTTTTTAAATTTGCCAATTTTGAATAAAACTTTCCACACAAATCACACTTGAATGGCCTTTCGCCGCTATGTGTGCGTGCATGCTGTTTTAAATCGGCAGGTCTTAAGAAAGACATTCTACATAAGTCACATTCGAATCGCCTTTCGCCAGTATGAATGCGTTCGTGGGCCTTTAAATAATCAGACCTTATGAAAGACTTGCTACACAAATCGCATTTGAACGCCCTTTCGCTGGTATGTAAGCGTACATGTTTGTTTAAATTTCTCGTATGTGAGAAAGTCTTGTCACACGATCCACATTTGAATGGCCTTTCGCCACTATGTACCCGTGCATGAGCTTTTAATTCTTCAGATCTTACGTAAGACTTTTTACACAACTCGCATTTGAATGGCCTTTCGCCTGTATGTATTCGTAAATGTCTTTTTAAATTTACCAAGTGTGAGAATGATTTTCCACACAACTCACATTTAATTGGATTACCACCAAAATGAATGACGGCATGCGAGTTTAAATTTGACGATGAAGAGAAACGCTTTCCACAGTCATCACAGCTGAATGACTTTTTTGTTTTGTGTGTATGAAGATGAAGTTCCAGTGATTGCGGTGTTTCAAAAACCTCGCTGCATATATTACACTTGATAGAATAATTACGTCTGACGTCACTAACGTACGAAGGGACTGGAATATGGCTCCCACACTGCATCAATTTGTCTTCTTCACTATCAATAACAGCAAATTCTTGCACCATAATCTTCTCAACGTTAACCAGATTGCTGAAAAGAATACAAAAATTGATGTCTTCACAATTATAAAATAAATATGGTCAGATCATTTTTTTTAATTTTATTGGGTTATTTTACGACGCTGTATCAACATCTAGGTTATTTAGCGTCTGAATGATATGAAGGTGATAATGCCGGTGAAATGAGTCCGGGGTCCAGCACCCAAAGTTACCTAGCATTTGCTCGTATTGGGTTGAGGGAAAACCCCGGAAAAAACCTCCACCAGGTAACTTGCCCCGACCGGGATTCGAACCCGGGCCAGACGCGCTGACCGTTACTCCACAGGTGTGGACTTCAGATCAATATTTAACAACGATTATATTACACACACACAACACACAATCTGTTGCTCTCTTTCAGGTGAGTTTAAGCATTTATACAAATTTGAATTTCAATGAAAAATTTTGTACATTTTTTTTAATAGGTAACAGCCATTACACTAGCGAAGGAAAAAAACACTCGATTTCGTATGAGTAGTCACCTTTCATTTGTAAAGTGTTTATAAAAGTGCAACTTTATAATATCAAAAGTACAGTTACTACATTTCCAGTTCCATAGTATTACAATTTCAGATAACATTGACGAATAAACGTTTTTGTTGGTGTCTTGGTTTCTACACAAGCTATTGAGGTGATTTGGTGCACTGATTCAGAATGACATTGCATAAACCGTATCAGCTCTAGTACATTATGCAACGAGCCTATAATGGTAGTAATTAAGACGCGAGTATGTTTGTTTATGAAACGAGCGCAAGCGAGTTTCATAATTTTCATACGAGAGTCTTAATGACCATTATAGGCAAGTTTCATACGATTTTTTATCCTCGACCATATTTCTAACTTGAAATTATTCAGAAGTATTCATGTTATGGTTATGTAAGTGAGGAGAGGAACGGACCTGAATTGTGAGGTGTGCGCAGACGCGAAAGTATTGATTTTTTCCGAAATACGAATGTCATTGACCTTGAAATAATCTAGAGAATAACATGAACATTAGGCTTGAAATAACCTGGAAATTGATTCAGAACTGAAAAACGAGATGACAAATTGAATTATTTGAATATTATTTAGAATTAACGCTAATTATTATAGTAACAGAACATAACCTTCTGTGACAGTATTGGATTTCCAGCCTCCGTGACTTTTCGCTAATTGCCTTTCGATTGCATATCCGAGAATAATCGATACTTGCGGTGTCATAATGGTGCAATGGTGATTTCTCATTGGCTGAACAACTGAATTATAATGAATAGGTGTACTTCAATGAGGTGCAATAAAGGGCTACTAGCAGGTGTATAATTACTATATTTCGGCATGGTCGAGCATAAAATACTGTACATTATAATTCTAATTTGTTACATTAACCGTATTAACTCGGAGAAGGTTATCATGGTTTAACAGAGTACATAAAATTTAGATTTCGTCTTTGGACACAACTGTATATCGGTGTCTCTTCTATTATTACCCACTTTGTGTTTTTCGTGTGCATTACATAGTATCTTTATTTATTTTATTTTTTGGGTTATTTTACGACGCTGTATCAACATCTAGGTTATTTAGCGTCTGAATGAGATGAAGGTATTAATGCCGGTGAAATGAGTCCGGGGTCCAGCACCGAAAGTTACCCAGCATTCGCTCGTATTGGGTTGAGGGAAAACCCCGGAAAAAACCTCAACCAGGTAACTTGCCCCGACCGGGATTCGTACCCGGGCCACCTGGTTTCGCAGCCAGACGCGCTGACCGTTACTCCACAGGTGTGGACTTTTACGTGTTTGCAAGTATAATTTTGCACCCGAAACATTGGATTCTGAAATGTAAGTGCTTAATTATATCACAGTTAAATCACATAGAAGGTGTGTACAATTATACTCCAACTCATGTCGTTTGATTTCTGGAGATCGAGAGTCACAAAGGATTGGCCAATTCAAAATGGCCGTGCTTCAATTATCGAGACATATTTTGCTATAGAGGTTGTAAGGGGTATAAGTGCCATTATTTTAACTGATGACTATTCATGTCGTAAGGAAGAAAAAATTTCCTAACGATTTTTTCTAATTGCAATACTTAACTAATAATTAAAGTTTACAATATTAGACTTTTTGCAACGTTGATGGATGGGGAGGAAGGTGTTTATAAGTACACAGTACAGCTCAAACAGATACATACAAAACAGATGATCTATTCTAATGCAGGAGCAGATCCAGATAATACCAGTGTTTACGTAAAACGAGCAGCAAATACAAAGTTTCAATCTCATTAATAGATCATTAAGGTTAATTTACATTTTAATGTAACAATACTGCTCGATTTTTTATTTTATTTATTCATTAAAGACATCAGCTCAAAGAATTTGAGTGACCACAAGGTTCCTGAATACAATAAGCATATACAGTACAATGTGATTTGAAATATTAAAGAAAATAGAAAGTTAATTGTTGAAGGCAAATATAAGTGGATTAATTGAAATAGAGATGATGATGTAATATTTGAAGAGAATCCTTGATAATATTTATAAGGACAGACATTACATAATCAAAAGGAATGTGAAGTTTCTTAAGATAATTCCATGTGAATTTTGTGATTGAACCTCTACTGCCAAACAGCAAACCAATGCCAGACCATTGTTTAAGAGGGACGTTGTACTTTTGAGAAAGATACGGCAGACAAGGTTCATATATGGACTTCTTCTCAATATCAACTTCGGTGGCCTGATTTAGGTTTCTTTCGAAATGGATAGTAGGGTCAAGAACAAGAACCCGTTTTAAGCGTCCGTTAATAGCAATAATGTCTGCCCGTCTGAAAGAACATCTGATGATACACAATGTACTTCCTCATGAATCTCCCAATTTAAAGTTTTTAACGACGTCGCCAAAGCATGTCGTACACGATGATACGTCTAAAAAATAATGAATAATGTTTTTTCTGCACAAAATCACACAAACCTTTTGATTTAATGTAAAATTTCAATCTCTTCGGCGTCTGTAAAGCAGTATCATTTTTTCTTTTTAATTTCTGTTTGTGTGATTTTGCGAGTAAAGCGATCGGTTTGGAAGTAAATCCCGAAAAGACAAAGTATATGATTATGTCTCGTGACCAGAATATTGTACGAAATGGAAATATAAAAATTGGAGATTTATCCATCGAAGAGGTAGAAAAATTCAAATATCTTGGAGCAACAGTAACAAATATAAATGACACTCGGGAGGAAATTAAACGCAGAATAAATATGGGAAATGCGTGTTATTATTCGGTTGAGAAGCTCTTATCTTCCAGTCTGCTGTCCAAAAATCTGAAAGTTAGAATTTATAAAACAGTTATATTACCGGTTCTTCTCTATGTTTGAGAAACTTGAACTCTCACTCTGAGAGAGGAACATAGGTTAAGGGTGTTTGAGAATAAGGTGCTTAGGAAAATATTTGGGGCTAAGCGGGATGAAGTTACAGGAGAATGGAGAAAGTTACAGAACACAGAACTGCACGCATTGTATTCTTCACCTGACATAATTAGGAACTTAAAATCCAGACGTTTGAGATGGGCAGGGCATGTAGCACGTATGGGCGAATCCAGAAATGCATATAGAGTGTTAGTTGGGAGACCGGAAAGAAAAAGACCTTTAGGGAGGCCGAGACGTAGATGGGAGGATAATATTAAAATGGATTTGAGGTAGGTGGGGTATGATGATAGAGACTGGATTAATCTTGCACAGGATAGGGACCGATGGCGGGCTTATGTGAGGACGGCAATGAACCTTCGGGTTCCTTAAAAGCTATATGTAAGTAAGTAATTTTGGAAACGGAATAAGAGACTCCTAGTTTCTAAAAATCGTTGAGAAATTGCTACAAAAGTTCGCCGATTAAGTAACCTTCTTTGAGGAAAAAGTTGACGGTACATCCTTCTTGCTTCACTTGAATTACGAAGAATTTCTCCATAAATTAGTAACATATGATATTCCTAAACTGTGAATGACATTGTAAATAGTTTATCGAATACCCTGTACTGACAGCCATCCGCTCGGCAGTAGACCTATGAACAGGGAGCTTGAACTCAGCTGACTCGTACTTACGTCTGTGCAGAGTACTGCCTGCTGAACGTTGCCACGTCTCTCACGCCAGAATATTAACAAATTTAAGCATGCAGTTTTATTTAATTTCACGAAACAAAATAGAACACACAAATATTTATTTAAAGTAACATTAACTCTTTGCTAGATCAACCTACTGACGTAATTATTTTCCTAAGTATACTGAGGATATAAGCGCTATAATGCAAATAATATAAGTAAAGAAATATTTATTTCTGGGAAATCTACCAAGTTTAGACCCTATATTGTATGGACAGTTTTTGATCCTGTAAACCATACATGGGCACAATTTTCGGTTACGTGGGGCACTCGATTTGAAATAGTTTGTTTACTAGGAGAGGAGACTGCAGAGTTGGATGGGAAATATACACTGCTGTGACCTGCGTCACCTTATCGTAATCGCTAAGGCGGTCAGTGGCGAATTATTAGGAAAGCGCTTGGTTAACGTGAGAGACTCGAAAACTTTTATTCAATTTGGCAAATTAATTCGGCAGCTTTAATCATAAACCTCTTTACTATTTTTCCATCATTGAATTGATTTAAATCACAGGCGAGAAATTGCGTAACTAGCCAATAATATTCCATCACGTTGTCTACGTTTATTTTCTTGAATATTCTGGCGTTTATCAAGATTACTTAATAGATTTGCACGTTCTCGACCTAAAATAATTTTATTTCAGAAAATCATATTTCGTTTTCTACGTACATTTAATATTTTTTTTTATAAATTTCTTTTGGAAATAATACGTACAAACAACATTTAATTCCTCGTACCTTTTAATGCAGCGTGTCTAAGGTATAATGTCGTATTTAGTATACTATGCAAATGTTAATATCATACATTTTCTTCGGAACAGTACGAAAAATAATATTTAATTTGTCTTACTTACTAATTCAGCATGTTGTTTATGACATAAGGAGTAATGTCGTTGTATATTAAATTTATTAATGCCTAATAGGATTTTTGAGGATAACATACGTCGTATGTACTCCCCTTCTAAACAGCAAAAAAACTCTTCTTCCCATTTCTCATGAAATAATCGTTTTCTAACGCGTACACACTGCTTTGATAATGCCATTATGAAACCCCTGATATTGCTTATGAAACTGATATAAAACCTGCCCACGCCTAGGAGCTACGTGAGGGAGGGACAGGGACTGTGAAGATGATGTCACTCAGAGCGATAAGCTCTGTGAAGGTCAGTGAGGCACTATTTCTCAAGTGAGGCACGATGCCTATCCATGCTGTAAACCGTCCCCAAACGACTGCACTTATACCCCTTACACAATGTATATGCGGGAAGTACACAATTAAAGGAAATAGGAAACCTATCTGGTATGTATTCCACCCTTGCATGAGATATCACAGCTCTCACTACATGAATCTTTTATGTTCGTATGCCTGAGATAGCACACATGAAGAAAGTGGGGACAGCGACAGTGATTTATAAACTTCACATAGCGGGGTGAATATTCTAAAATGCGTAAATGTATGTCCCGGGTGATTTAAAGAGTTTCTTGAAAATGTTAACTGATTACGTTTGCGTTTAATTAACTAACTCTCACATGTTTTAGTTGAAAAAAAAACCTTAAAAGGATTAATTTTAAAATTTATAATTAAAAAATAACGTCCAAACGTCAAAATGTAACTACGGTCCCTATGTCCCCAACTACATTTTACTCTGTTTTACTAAGTTTTTCTCGGAATGTTTCGATTTAATTTTATTTCCTCGGCCAAGATTATAAAAATAAATAGTTAAGATACTTATGAAAGACAGGAATTGTTGTTTGTATAATTCTGAAAGGACACAACTTTAACGTAAAGTTTGTCCCCAAAAATTTCGTAACGCAAATCCCTCGAAATAAAAGAGCTACACAAAAGACTATTTTGCTTCATGTGGTAAATTTTAACGGTTGGTAGTGATGAGAGGTCAACATGGCGCCAGTTGAAAAACTTTTCGTCCATTATCGTAATTTATTTTATTGAAAAATACAAAAATCATCGCTGATGACTGAATGTTATGTTTTCTATTGGTAACACCGGTCCCAGGTGGCATTAAATATAGTTTGTATATGCTAAACTTTCGTAGTATATGCAAAACATTACAATGTTTGTCGACTAAAAAATCTAACCTCCATGATATTTTTTAACGATTTATTTTGTCAGAACTATTGCGGAAATAATAATAATTTGTAACAATGGTCCCTGTAACGTCAGTCCCTTTATTGTGGGACGAGGTTCCATTTAACATACAATTATTAAATACTGGTGTATACAGTAACTTCGAGTATTATTTCATGTGATTGTTCATAGGAAAGAAAAAAAAGTCTGATGATGAAAGTAGGAAATATGAAAGGAAGAAGATACGTAGGCAGAGGGCAAATATGACTGAAGAGGAGTTGCAGAAAAAAAGGGATTATGGCAAAGAATATAAAAAAAAAGAAAGAAAATAGCAGATATAACTGATCGGGAAAAAAGAAATGTTCGAAGACAAGTGAAATTTGACGTATAGAAGTTTAGAAGATACCTTAAACAATGGGCTGTAAGGGAAAGATAACAACAATCCCTTGGCTTTTTTTTAATTAGAAAATCTCACATAAATTTTTTTTTAAGCTCAACTGATACCAGAATCTTCAATAATAGGAGCAAATGTAACCAATGTGAGAAAAAAGTACACAATTTAATATATTTTTTCCACTTTTGTTATTCATATTTGCCCATTTCAGAATATTCACCCAGTGAATGCTTTGACCAGCGCCAGTTGAGTGATCATACCATTTGATGGTACTTCTTTAATCTATCAAAACACAACTTCTCAACATTTCCTAGAAAATATAAATTCTCTACATTCGAAAGTTTAATTTACTAAAAAGATGAAATAGATGATGAAAATAAAACACATTACTGCTGAGTAGCATTGTAAAAATAAAATGGTAAGACAAACTTTCTTATTGCATTCAAAATACTGAAAGTTATTGCAAAAGAATACATTTCACACCCTTTGGGATCAGTAGAATAAAAGACTGTAAAAATAAAAGACTATATCTTTTGAGAATCTAAAGTAGTGTCTATGAAATGTTACTTGCTATAGTAATGATAATTTTAGTGAATCTCATGTCACTTTAGTGTCAAAATATATTGATGTGTTAATAAGAGTACCCACACAAATATAGTAGATAAAAAAAAAGTATCATACATTATAAAATTTATTTTCTACGTTACCATTAAATAAAATTCTGAAAGAATGAAAGAAGCAAAATAACCATAGTACACTCACCTATCAGTCAACACTTCATCCTCTTCTGAGGATACTTCCATTTCTTGTTCCTCCTTGTCCACATCCAACAAATCTTCCTGGAAAAGTGAGTAAATAATGGCCATATCGGTCAATGGTTTTCTATGTCACAGAGCTCTCTATTCAAACATAGTGAACCAATCTAACTATTCGGGAAGGTTGTAATGACTTTTACTCAAAATTCAAAAATGGTTCCCCTGAACTGCATTGATTGACAGTCTGGATCAGCTTACTTAATATCCCGAGTGCGAAACCTAACCATTTTTCCACCATTACTACATATGCTATAATCTTTTCGCTGTAAGAAAAATCCTAATGTAAACAATAGCACGTGACTGAAGTGAGGCTTCATTGGCCGCTGTTTGGCGCCATAGATTCTCAGTACATGTTCCCGCCTACTGATGTACATTCTGTTTCATGTTAAACATTTCCCGTTACTGTCAAGTAGACCTAACCTCACTACTATTTATTACTTTGCTTAGGAAACTTTTACTTTATAGTTACTGTAATTAAATTATTTTAAACTTATGTGTAAGACCAATTGCTGCCGGACGAAGGAATTATTCCTTCCAGGATGTAGAAGCCATACTTCAGTACCACGTGCTTATGTGAACAACTACGAGATCAAGTGACGCCAGCTTGTTACAAGAACAGACTACCTCGGTGTTACTCTTGGTCTTCATCCACGTTCATAGTAAATAACAAAATATAAAAGTAGCTTTTCTTTTACATAGCGTTTTACATATGAGTGAATTTATATGTTTCATCGTATTTAACAACTAGAAATCATTTTTTCATTTTCAAATAATACAAGATTAAGTTTTACAAATACGGATCTATATTTTCTTGCGTTGTGTGAGTATTTTGACTGGCAGCCAATCAGTGATATGACAGCAACGTGCTTGTGTTTACATTAGGATTTTTCTTACAGCGAAAACAGTATAGTGGATTATGGTTATTTTATAGTTTGAGGGTTAAATTTTATTTCCACAACTTCGTTTCGAATTTCCGTATGGAGAAATACTACAACTGGTAGTGATTTTCTAACTTATGTTGGCAGCAGTGACAGCAGTCCTTGGTGTGCAAATACAGAAAATTCAAATTGTTCAAGTTTTCTCATCCGCTTACTGGAAGCTAGTGTAATTTGAACATACTAATAATTAATTAATATCAGTATTAATATTAACACACAATAATTATTTTATGTGTTCCATTGTGATGTGGTTAAAATTCAAGATTATAGTCGATAAGTGTAGCTAAGTAAATATAACATAAGTTGTGATACACGTATTGAGTGATAGATAGAAATACCAATTCACATTTTAATTAATTTCTTTCGAGTTTTGATTTTTATTCTAATAATGCCAGAGAGAAGAAATAACAGGGCAGTGATTCCTCGAAGAAAGAAATGTGCCCCATTCAGAGTACTCTTTAAGAATCCGTAGTTCAAATGTATAATGAACTGAAGAAAGATAATAATGAAGAAGGAATTATGCGCACAGAGACGCCAATTATAACTATGAGAGCAAAATTACTAAGAGTAAGTATTCTTAAGCATACATTTCAAAGTGGCATTCCGTTTACAGAGTTTGTACTAATCACTTCACGTGATCAAACAAAATACATTTTAGGTTAAGTCTTGCAAATAGTAAACTGTTTAGTTAAAGCAATGAACTTCATGTTGTCAGACGAAATATATTTTAATGTTACATCATATTAATGACAAACTTAATGTGCGAGAGGTTGAGGAGGAAAATAGAGGCCTACTCTTTCACAAAGTATTGAACCATTTCGACAAAACCTCCCAACCTAAAGATGAGATGTGTTAAATAACTAAATAAGGAAGTCATCGTTCATGTTAATACTATATTATTATTATTATTATTATTATTATTATTATTATTATTATTATTATTATTATTATTACTATTATTATACATGCCATTATTCAGCTTAGTAGCTTGTATTGTAATACATTAGAATCAATTTAAACCTTGAAAATAAGTGCATTTCATGTATAAGTGGCCTATAAAATATGTAATGTGAATTTGCAACAATATTTGAAGAAAATGAACAGTATAATATGATAATATATAATATTAATAATAGTAATAATAATATTACACACAATACTTACTTACTTACTGGCATTTAAGGAACCCGGAGGTTCATTGCCGCCCTCACATAAGCCCGCCATTGGTCCCTAACCTGAGCAAGATTAATTCAGTCTCTACCATCATATCCCACCTCCCTCAAATACAATTTAATATCATCTTCCCATCTACGTCTCGGCCTCCTCAAAGGTCTTTTTCCCTCTGGCCTCCCAAATAACACTCTATATGCATTTCTGGATTCGGCCATACGTGCTACATGCCCTGCCCATCCCAAAAGTCTGGATTTAATGTTCCTAATTAGTCAGGTGAAGGATACAATGCGTGCAGCTCTGCATTGTGTACCTTTCTCCATTCTCCTGTAATGTCATCCCTCTTAGCCCGAAATATTTTCCTAAGAACCTTATTCTCAAAAACCCTCAATCACTGTTTTTCTCTGAAAGTGAGAGTCCAAGTTTCACAACCATACAGAACAACCGGTAATATAACTGTTTTATAAATTCTAACTTTCAGATTTTTTGACAGCAGACTAGATGAGAAAAGCTTCTCAACCGAATTATAACAGATATTTCCCATATTTATTCTGCGTTTAATTTCCTCGCAAGTGTCATTTATATTTGTTACTGTTGCTCCAAGATTTTTTAATTTTTCCACCTCTTCGAAGGATAAATCTCCAACTTTTATATTTCCATTTCGTACAATATTCTGGTCACGAGACATAATCATATACTTTGTCTTTTCGGGATTTACTTGCAAACCTATTTCTTTACTTGCTTCAAGTAAAATTCCCGCGTTTTCCCTAATCGTTTGTGGATTTTCTCTTAACATATTCACGTCATCCGCATAGACAAGCAGCTGATGTAACCCGTTCAATTTCAAACCCTTTGTGTTATCTTTAACTTTCCTAATGGCATATTCTAGGGCGAAGTTAAAAAGTAAAGGCGATAGTGCATCTCCCTGCTTTAGCCCGCAGTGAATTGGAAAAGCAGCAGATAGAAACTGACCTATACAGACTCTGCTGTAAGTCTCGCTAAAGACACATTTTAATTAATCGAACTAGTTTCTTGGGAATACCAAATTCAATAAGAATATTATATAAAACTTCTCTCTTAACCGAGTCATACGCCTTTTTGAAATCTATGAATAACTGATGTACTGTACCCTTATACTCCCAATTTTTCTCCAATATCTGTCGAATACAAAAAATCTGATCAATAGTTGATCTATTACGCCTAAAACCACACTGATAATCCCCAATAATTTCATCTATATATGGAGTTAATCTTCTCAAAAGGATATTCGACATAATTTTGTACGACGTCAACAAAAGTGATATTCCTCGAAAGTTACTACAGTTAATCTTGTCCCCCTTCTTAAAAATAGGTACGATTATGGACTCCTTCCATTGTTCTGGTACAATTTCCTTTTCCCAAATTGCAAGTACAAGTTTATAAATTTCGCTATATAATGCACTTCCACCCTCTTGCATTAATTCTACTGGAATTTGATGAATACCTGGAGACTTGTACTTTTTCAGATTTTCTATCGCAATTTCGACTTCAGAAAGTGTGGGTTCCGGTATAAATGGCTCAGCAGTTTGTATTTGAATTTTGTCCCGATCATTTCTATTTGGCCTATGTATATTTAGCAGTTGCCCAAAATAGTTTTTCCAGCTGTTCAGGATTGAATGAGAGTCTGCAAGCAAGCCACCATTCTCATCCTTGATCACGTTTACCCTTGCCTGATATCCATTTTTAAATTCCTTTATACCCTTATATGAATCTCGAATGTTTTTATTCTTACTATTTGTGTCTACCTCATTAAGTTTTTCCTTTAAGTAATCCCTCTTTTTATTCCTAAGTGTACGACTTGCTTCCCGTCTTTTATTGAAATAATTATCTCTATTCACCTCAATTGGATCCTGTAAGAATTTCAATTTTGCCTGTTTCCTTCTATCTACTGCAATGGAACAATCTTCATCAAACCATGGTTTCCTTTTCTTAGTTTCATGATAACCTATGCTCTGTTCAGCTGACATTTTGATATTATTTCGGATATTGTCCCACACGCAATTAACATCTAACTCTTTCTCAGCTTCGTCGGAAATTGCTAAAGGAGCAAACCTATTTGAAATTTCAACCTGATAACGTTGCTTAGTATCCTCGTCATTTAATTTCAAAATATTGAATCTACTAATATTGGCTTGTTGCTCTACTCACTTGGCTACTGATAGTCTTTCTCTTAATTCTCCAATTACCAAATAATGGACAGAATTACAGTCTGCCCCCCTGAAAGTTCGAATGGCTACTATACTAGTGTGCCTTCGTTTATATTATATTATATTATATTATATTATATTATATTATACTATATTATACTATACTATACTTTACTATACTTTACTATACTATACTATACTATATTATATTATATTATATTATATTATATTATATTATATTATATTATATTATATTATATTATATTATATTATATTATATTATGTGGCATTGTGAATTAACCATCTTTGGTGATATGTGATATTAGTTGGCAGCACTAAGAGTCGGTGAAATTTTTGGAACTGTTCTTACGTGATACTCACTATACGTCCTTCATATAACCTTCCTTAAATTCAGGTTAGTTGGTTGTCCTGTAACACATTGGAATCACTTTCAACCTTGAAAATATGCGCTGTTCATACAGTCCCCAAATTTATTAAAATTATTGCATTAAGTTTTCACAACACACTTGCAAATTCATTTGTAACAGACATTGTTGCTGCGGATTCAGTAGATTCATCATGTCAAATGAACTCTGAGCTATGGAACCTGTAATTTGTTGCCATTTTAAATGCTTGCAAAACAACTGAAGAGGCAGGTTTCGTGGGAAACAACGAAGGTTATGGAGATTAAATTCCGTAGGAATCGGTTTAAATGCCAATTTTATAGCTCTAAATATAGAACATTAAAAAAATCTGAATTTATTATGATGATTATTACGATTAATATTATTATTATTATAACTCATTTGTTATTATTATTATTATTATTATTATTATTATTATTATTATTATTAACACCATTTTCGTTATTATTATTTATATTATCATTTTATTATCTTTCTATAAAGGTACTTCTTAACAAAGTTAGAGGACTTCCAAATCTCTTGAGTCTTGTATAAGCCTTTACATGTGTATGAACCCATCATTCATTGTCTAGGATAGTAATTGCTAGATCAATAACAACAAAATAACAATCTTCGTAAACTTAAATTATATCTGTTCCTAGGCACAATTTTTTCCATGCATTCGAGATAATTCTCTGTTCCCTGACAGAAATATAATTGCGAATTACAATTTTTTTTTAATCCAAAATTCTATTGTCCTTGTTCAGTCAACTGTGTGAAGGCAGGTCTGAACCTAACAAGTGATAGCAAGAAGGCACTACTTATGAGGCAACTAGGTCAGGAGATAATAGGGTAGGGTGGCCAGTTCCTTTCCCCCTAATCTAAAATGAAAACTAGCCAATTTTTGAACGTAATGAAAATGGGAAAACACTTAATAAAATTCGACACTGTTAATAGGTATGAGATACTTAATCCATAACTGGGATCATGACGTCAGTGAGACAACGTGTCGATTTTACTATGCATTTACTCAAGGTCGAACACAGCGAGGGTTGTGAGATTTTCACAGCCTAGAACCAATACTCCAAGTGAAAGGTATATACGCAGAGGAAGCAAAATAATGCTTGTAGAAGGAGGGATGGCAGTGGAAAAGTTTGGAGCCGTCTCACAGACGTCATGATACCAGTTAAGGGTGAAAACTACGCTACACTCACATGCGTATATAGACAGTGTACCACTTACATCAACTTCAGATTTCACCACAGGAGAGCTAATAGCCTCTGGTGTGGTGTCTTCAACCTTTATCTCTGATTTGATATCGTAACTCTGGTCCACGAATTCTGTCTTCACGCCAGACACTTCCAGATGCGATAAATTCACTTCCTGCAGTACGAAAAGACATCGTGAATAATTTTATGAGCTATTTTAAAGATAACTTCATGTGGAACCGTCGCCAATCTGGTTCTTCATAGCAGCTATTGGCTAACGTATATCATAATGTGCACGTCAGTGAGGCCCGTAACACACTTGAAGAGTTTTCGCCAGGGAGAAATGTGTTGCGAGAAAGAGGCGAAGAGCCTTCCTCCACACACTTGGCGAGTTCTCGATATCACAGATCACACCTCGCTGTGATCATCTAAGCACTGCCTTCATGCAGAAAGCATTTTTCTGATTATAGTAATCACTCGTTGGGGGAAATATTATAGGTTATGTATAATTACGTATATTGTCGTACTTAAATATATAACCTGTATCTATATTGTCGTACTTTACAAATTACGTCCGAACGCTATAATGAATCTGAGTATTCGGGTGATGAGGAAATGGAGTTACATGATCATATTTTGTTAATGAAAAGAAAAAGTAGGCCTAAAATTAAAGCCAGAAATATCTGGAAATCACATTGTATCCAACGAAGATAAAGGCGAGTTTCGGTCACTGATTTCCATTTGTTGATGATACTGTACGTTTAGGCGTTATTTCAGGTTGAATGGACCACAAGTTTTTGCCATTCATGATATGATAGAGAATTCTTAGTTAAACGAGCGTTGAGTGACTTCCGCCGATTTTGGAATAGATGCCGTCGCACTTGAACTGCCAACATAGAAAACAAAAAATCACACTCAATCGCTTTCACCTTCATCTTGATGGGATATTAAAAGCCTAAACTAACCTAACCTAACCTATGTGCGTCGGTATCTATTCCAAAATCGGTGGAAGTCGCTCAACGTTCGTTGAGGGGAATTCTTTGCTATATTCTGATTAAAATTACGTAAACTGTTAAGACATATAGAAACATTATTTCAAATGTTACAACAAATAATATTAAATCTCAACAAAATAAAATGTAACCCTATTTATTTTCAGATAATCTGATATTTGTCTCCAGGTTTCTTCTTTAAGTTTCGTGTTTTTATAGTTTTCATCCTGTGTATCATATAATAAGGCCTATGGGTGACATTGTACAAGTTCGATAAGTTTCTGACTGCAATTATCAGCCATACTTCCTCATTTTTAATAAAAACAATACAAATCATCGCCACCTGTGATATCTTTTTCTACATTCAATCGTCATAAAGAGTATAAATGTCAAACATCTTTGATAAATGTGTCAAGAAAACTGGCTGAGCTATCGATTCCAGCGAGAAACTCGCGCGAGGTTTTTGCCTCGAACGAGAATCTCTTCCAGTGAGTGGACGTCCATTTGAATCCATATTATCAATCTTTGAATTTTCTCGCAACACATTTCTCGCTAGCGAAAACTCTTCAAGTATGTTACGGGCCTAACAGAAGCAGATCTCAAATCAATATACTTTAAGCTTTTCCACATATTTAATTAAGGTCACAGTTTTACTTGTCAATAAGTGGTAGCGTGTACTCCACAAATTCTGTTAAAAAAAAAAAAAAAGATTACGGTTGTAGGATATAAGAGCACCTGACCTGAATATAATTATGTCTCAGAAACTATAATTCGGAACAACATATTATGGGGTACAAAGCAAAATCGCCCTTTTATGATCTCCAAGGTTGACCTACGTTCGATACAGAGGTAGCAAACAGAACCGCAGTTGAGCTTTCCAATACAGTTTTGGACCAGATTGAATTCAGAACTATAGCTCTGCATTGTTCGATCATCACGCAGACAAAACCAGCGAATAGGGAATATAAAGAATGGACACTGAGCGAATTTTCCTGTGTTTTGTTTCTCTGTGCGCCAGCATTTAGTTCTACTTTCAAGTGCTAGAGGTAGTGTAATCGAGCATAGGCTAAGATAATAATTGAGTATAGAGTTGAGACACAGGATTCAAACATCGCCTACCTTATTGCATAATCCAGTAACGCTTTGCTTCAAATAAATCCAAGTTAACAGCTTTTCCTTATTTCTCAGTGACGAACTAGTTGTAATAATAATTTTTTATATTTCAGATATAATAAATTATATTATAAAATCATATAATACATTATACAATTATGTATCAAATTCGTTTAATATTTGTATATAATATAAGATAGCTATATGGTTTTACTTCTCGTAAGAGTTTTGTTTTTCCATTTTCAGTGCTATCAAATCATTACATATTTTAATTGTTGTTGGGGTCAACGTCTCAACTCTCATTATAAAGGAACTCTAGAGTCTAGACATTACAGTTAATGACGGATTTATTATTTTATGGACCCAATTTATTTTATTTGGAGTACATAATGTACCTAGATGTATTAATTATATGTGTTATATTTCCGCTGTGTCGACTGCTAGTTGGTGTGATGTCAACGCCAACTCTAGGGAGAAAGCAGAATCTCACGCTCTAGCTGGCTTGAAGGTCATTTAAATCAGTCCAGCTACATGAAAGGTACCGACGCGAAGTGTCCATTCTTTATAATCCCTATTTGCTGACAAAACAGCGCTATACAGATACCTTCACTATCGCGTGAAAATTTCTTCCTATAAGGAGAGTAGAAGCAACCCACACTTCATAAGTGCAGGCTAAATGATGACGTTATACACCTCACAGCACGACGCTATAATTTATTCTACTGAATATAACGTGTGAAACGAATGCTTTCCCCACCTGTTCGACACACACACAACTAAAATACATAGCAATACTTTACTGTTTACCTCTGATGAAGCCTTATTCTCATCCATTGCGTGTGTGTTATGACGTGGTAGAAAGCCAAAATGGTCATCCTCAGACTCCATCTTGTTCAAATCCATCACAACTGAAAGAAGAGGTTATGTGATTGCCAATGATTACAGGAATTGAACTGTTGAAAAACATTTACCACAAGTTACAACAACGCTACTTCCTCAAACACATTTTTACATAAGAGGTATTCTATAAAATGTATTAATATAACTCGCAGATATCAACTGAAGTCCCACTACGACACATAAATTAGTTAATCTCATATCGACACTACAACAATGTCCATCTTTTCTTGCAAGAAATAAACTTCAATATATATAAACTATGTTATAGCTACTGTATATCTTTTGCATAAGGCAGGCATGTCAAAACCCTGCACATTGTGCAGTAGTCTCTGTGCGATGTGCACTTTCTATTCCCCTACCTGGAGCGAGTGAATCGTCTTGGAGGGGAACGTGACAGGGCTATACAGATCTGCAACAGCATATCAGCTTTTGTTTCAGTACGGGTGCTGATTTGGCTGTGTCTGTGAATGAGTTATGATAAATAAATTTCGGAGACCTAACCCCATAATGGAACTGAGATCAAAAATAGCGAAAGGGCCAATTATTACGTTTTCAAGGAATATTCAATTCGATCTGAATACGATCCCTGTTTTCACGCAATTTTCGATACGCATTGAAAACGATCTAAGGCTCTGATGATGGTGTACAGTATAAACCGAAGCAGCTGTAAGCCCACGTTGCTTATATAATGAACACTAGTAATTTGCCAATTTATCTATCATTTGTAATTCATTAAGTGTTAAAAGTAGTGTACGCAAGATTCAAGATAAAATAAAATAATAAAATATGTTATCTCAAAATATAATTATACTCTTACAACTCTTTAATAAGTCTCAAATGCAAAAAACTGTAACGTACCTGTTCAACATTTTAACATTTCCATTAAATCAAACTCCTGACAGACTCAGAACAAAAACTTTATTCCCGTTAAAAGGCAAAGCCAACAACTAAATAATCTCTTGCATCAAAAGGGCCGTGACGCTGGAATAACCAGATCGTGACGAAATTCAGAAACAGATACTTACTTACTGGCTTTTAAGGAACCCGGAGGTTCATTCCCGCTCTCACATAAGCCCGCCATTGGTCCCTATCCTAAGCAAAATTAATCCATTCTCTATCATAATATTCCACTTCCCTCAAATCCATTTTAATATTATCTTCCCATCTACGCCTCGGCGTCCCCAAAGGTCTTTTTCCCCTCTGGCATCCCAACTAACACTCTATATGCATTTCTGGATTCACCCATACGTGCTACATGCCCTGCCCATCCCAAAAGTTTGGATTTAATGTTCCTAATTATGTCAGGTGAAGGATACAATGCGTGCAGCTCTGCATTGTGTAACTTTCACCATTCTCCTGTAACTTCATCTCTCTTAGCCCCAAATATTTTCCTAAGCACCTTATTCTCAAGCACCCTTAATCTCTGTTCCTCTCTCAAAGTGAGAGTCCAAGTTTCACAACCATATAGAACAACCGGTAATATAAATGTTTTATAAATTCTAACTTTCACATTTTTCGACAGCAGACTGGATGATAAACGTTTATCAACCGAATAATAACACGCATTTCCCATATTTATTCTGTGTTTAATTTCCTCCCGAGTATCATTTATATTTGTTACTGTTGCTCCCAGATATTTGAACTTCTCCACCTCTTCAAAAGATAAATTTCCAATTTTTATATTTGCATTTCGTACAATATTCTGGTCACGAGACATAATCATATACTTTGTCTTTTCGGGATTTACTTCCAAACCTATTTCTTTACTTGCTTCAAGTAAAATTCCCGCGTTTTCCCTAATCGTTTGTGGATTTTCTCTTAACATATTCACGTCATCCGCATAGACAAGCAGCAGATGTAACCCGTTCAATTCCAAACCCTCTGTGTTATCCTGGACTTTCCTAATGGCATATTCTAGAGCAAAGTTAAAAAGTAAAGATGATAGTGCATCTCCTTGCTTTAGCCCACAGTGAATTCGAAACGAATCTGACAGAAACTGACCTATACGCACTTTGCTGACGTTTCACTGAGACACACTTTAATTAATCGAACTAGTTTCTTGGGAATACCAAATTCAATAAGAATATCATATAAAACTTCTCTCTTAACCAAGTGTAATATCTTGATAGAGATAAAAAAAAAGGCCTAGTGGCCTTATCCCTGTCCGGTTAAAGAGCCAAATCCTAAACACTTTCTCTTAAATTTCTAAAGATGTCTGAAACCACTTATCTGCTACAAAGAATATTGAACAGTTTTAGCACCTGGTGAGGACGAAGTCAGGGCAAACCCTGATGGAGATCCGCAGCGATTCTGACGTGCAAAGATGACACAGGTGTAGTAATTACAGCCAATAACACCAACACATTCCAATTTTCAACAGAGGAAGTTCTCCTCAAAATATGTCACTGGTTCTCAGTCAATAAATTAGTATTAAATTATAACAAAACTAACAATTTTCGATACGCATTGAAAACGATCTGAGGCTCTGATGATGGTGTACAGTATACAGCGAAACAGCTGTAAGCCACACGTCGCCTTTATAATTAACACTAGTAAGTTGCCAATTTATCAATCATTTGTAATTAAGCGTTAAAAGTAGTGCACGCAAGATTCAAGATAAAATAATATATTCAAGGCTACAGTAGCGTGCAAATTAATCCGAACACGACATAGTTTTACATTTTCTGTCATTGTTGGCCTCACAGCTGCTCATACCGCTTTAATTGACATCTGTAGTACGTGTAATTCCATTGTTGAAGGTCTGTCATTATTTTTTTTATAAGATGTGACATTTTGCCTGTCGTTTTATACTTATAAGCATTTCAGTTGTGTTGAAGACTTAATACTGCAATCCTGTGTACATTCTGTCGTCTTCACAAATGGATACAACTCCACGAAAACGGTCTAAAATTATAACATTAGCAGAGCATTCTTTTATGACACAGAGGCAAATTGCTGCAGAATGTCACATCGGTTTGGCTACTGTTAATTCGATCAAAAAACGATACAGGGAGACTGGATCCATCACACCCCAGAAAAAAGGAAGCTGTGGCCGGAAAAGGAAGACTTCACCTGCAGATGATCGTTTGTCAGGAAAAGTAAGCCTAAATTAAATCCTAGGCTAACTGCTGTCGACTTAACCCGCGAGTTAATGGCTACCACTGGGGCGAATATTCACCTCACAACAGTGCGGCGTAGGCTTTTGGAAGCTGGACGAAGGGCTCGTAAGCCTATTAAGAAGCAACTGCTAACCCCTGTTATGTGCAAAAAACGCTTAATGTGGGCAAAATTACATCAACACTGGACAGTGAATGACTGGAAGAATGTACTTTTTTCCGATGAGTCTCATTTCGAGGTCCACGGCCACCGTGTTTCTTACGTACGGAAAGGATCCGAAAAAGTAACAGCAGCTCATCCCCAACAAGCACCCAAATACCCCTCTAAAGTAATGTTTTGGGGTTGTTTTACACATGAAGGACCTGGGGCATTAATACTTATCAAGGGAATGATGAATTCTGACAAATATATTCACTTATTGGAAACCAGAATCGTACCCCAGCTGCAAAAATCATTTCCGGATGACAGATGTGTGTTCCCACAAAACCTGGCACCATGCCATACTTCTCGAAATACTACAGAATTCTTCAACAAGAAGAATATTCAGGTACTCCCCTGGCCAGGCAACTCAACCGACATCAACCCCATTGAGAACATGTGGTCAATTTGCAAAAGAAGAATGCAAAAAATGGATTGTTCTACAAAGGAGAAGATGATTTCTGCACTCTTTGGTGTATGGTTTCGCGATGAATAATATTTGTGGGAAATTAGTGGAATCCATGCCAAATCGTCTCAGAGCTGTTATTAGGAACAAGGGAGGCACATAGATTACTGAGGTATATCTTAGATCCCTTTTTTTTTTTATCCCGTTTGAGTGTATTTGCATAAGTAATTACGTTGTTCGGATTAATTTGCACGCTACTGTATAGTCTATGTTAACTCAGAATATAATTATACACTTACAACTTTTTAATAAGTCTCAAATGTAGAAAACTGTAACGTACCTGTTCAACATTTTAACATTTCCATTAAATCAAACTCCTAACAGACTCTGAACAAAAACTTTATTGCAGTAAACGGCATACGCAACAACTATCTGATCTCTAGCATCAAAAGGGCCGTGACAAGATTCAGAAACAGATGCAAATTGAAAATTAAGTCACACTTCAATTCCTCGCTACTCTTAGATTTATTCAGTCCTTGCTAATGCAATTCGGAATAAGAAGGAATGAATTTTGCGTAAAAGTTAAAATAAATCACCGATAATTCTACACGTAAACAAAGTTCAATGATACACGTCCATTGTATTGCAAGTTTTAAGAGTTGCTAACTTCTTGACAGACAAGCGCTTCCACTGGCACCATGTCATATGTATGCTCTTAACGGGTTGAGGGAAAAACCCGGAAAAAATCTCTACCATGTAACCTGCACCAATCTAGAGCTGACACAGGATGAACTGGTTTCATTGTCAGCCATGCTAACCATTAAGTTTACTCCACAGTTGTGAACTATAAGCATAATACTGGCAACTCCGGCCAATTACAAATGCATTCCAAGGTTATTTCACTCACAAGTTTCGATTAATACCAGGGCGTAATACAGAGGACATGCAATGTCCGGTTGCACCTCACTTCCACAAATTTCTCCATTCATATCTGTAAATTCGGTGCTATTTGAAACCGGAACATGATTTACTAACACCTTACGAAAATTTAATATTATGCAGAATATTCGCGTGAATGCTATACAGAGCTTCGTAAATAGTTTACTTATGAATGAAGAAGAAAATAGCGTTGCAGCTGAACTTTATACCATTTCCATACTAAGTAAACATTAGGATTAATTTTCCATTCTGCAAATTTCATTCTTAATAGCTTTAGCCATCTCAGAAATGCCCTGATTTTTTAAAGCAATATGACTTCGTATTATCTAAAAGTTTTCAAGATTATCTTTGCTCTTTTGTTCAGAACGAAACGAAACTCTCTGTGAAGGAGTAAGCTCTGAGGTCCAACAAAAGGATGCGTCCCTCATATCGCAAGATTAGCAAGAATAACACGTAATACGTTTTGAAAATATAGTCCCTAGCTTTCTTATGTTTAGTCAAAGCATATCGGTGACAAAGGTACGAACTCTTTTCTTGGAGACAGTATGACCACAGTTTACTATATAAAGTCATGAAGCTCAATACTTACTACATATGCATCCATAGATAATTGCTAACCACCGGGATCACAGACCCTTTCCTTAGCAGACGATAAAATGTATTGTACTTTCGATATCGTGTTCGTTTGAAAAAATTAACATCTTTCTTCCACTATTTAAATATGAAATATATAAGGTTTATATATTAACTTCATAAAGTATATATTATATTTTATAAAACCACCTTCCTGGATCTTTCGGAAGAAGGTTAACTCTAACCTATTTTTCTTACAATTTATAGTACTACAAACTTCTCCTTGTCCCATATTATTATTCAAATTATTGATTTTAACCATTTACAGTTATTACAACTGATAACGAACATTTCACAGTTTAGGCCTACACAACTTTTCACAACAATGCGAAATATGGCATAGTCAGTGCCTTTTCGATCTGGACCAGGCCGTAATGTATGTTCGGGTTTTCTATTTCAGTGTATGGAGCTCAGTGAAATATTAGAACTTTATTGCGTATCATTGCTAAGTTTTATTTAGTGTAATGTGTCCATAAGTTCCGTTTACTTCTTGTTGCATAATATGTTACAGAATTAATAATTATAAAACTGTGTTATTTTAATGCGAAGAGAATTTTACATGTTAATATAATCTGTTTGGTGAGTCGATTCACTTAGAAAGATACGCATTCGATCTTGCGAGATAATCGATATCGGCGGCGTAGACAAACTACAGCAGGAGGAACAGCACGGCTATGAATTAAGTCTAAGGATAGCACCAGATCTGTTCGCTTATCTGCTAGCACATTTTACACAATTGTGGATTATGTGTCGTGAAGAGCATACTAAATCATGTAAATCTAAAAACTGGAAATTTATCCTTTCAAGAAGTGGAGAATTTCAAATATATCTCGCAGGAAAAGCAACAATTAAGGAGAAATTTTGCTAAACTCGATAGATGCACAAAACTACTTTTCTCAGAAGACGAGTTTTATTTTATACACAGTTTATGTTGTGGGAAGGAGATATTTCTAATCATCCTCTACGCAAGGTATAGACTTAGTTATGCAAAATCTGACTACATAGGATGATACAGAAGCTAAACTTCATATGATTATGATATATAGCTCGTTTTCGCAAAATGTTGCATCAATTCGTTTTCGCAAAAACGTTCAATTATAAATGACACTCAAAAAGAAATTAAAAAGTAGAATAAATATGGGAAATGCCTGCTATTATTCGGTCGTGAAAATTTTGTCAACTTGTCTGCTGTATTAATTTCAGAGGGGGATCCAAATTTAGCGATTTTGGATCAGAAATAAGGATGCGTATATCTGAACAGCGAAGGAACTTGGTTAATTAGTTGGAATCCAACTACTTTATGACATGCATTTACAGACGATTCACATAAATATTTATCATATATTGTCAGTATCCCTGGCTTGGTGATGTGCGTCCAGAAACTCTACATATTGCAATAATATAGATTATGCCACGAAAAAATTACTCACATATATAGATCTTAAATCCTTATACGTTTATGTGTAGAGCCGTAGTAAATTCTCCCATTAGGAACTAGAGTAAACTATCAATATCCAACAGTTTATGTGATTTAAAAATTTAAACAAAAAATCTAATACCGGTACTTTACTAATGTGTGTATATACTGTAAGTGTTTTCGAATCGCAATTGTCCCAAGACTTTAACAACTTACACTTCCTTAAATTCGAAGACATAATCGAAGAGTTGTTTCTGAGATATCGAGTGCATATAACATGACTTTGTCTCTAATCTCCTCAGAAACTTGGGACTAGTGCTTGACATCCTAAGCAATATCACTCACTTTAATAAACGTTATCTCTAACATACACTATTTACGGGGCTAGACTGAGATATAAGAGAATAAATATGGTATTTGTTTTTGCCCTTATATTAAAACGCGGAAGAGAATAAGATATGTAACAACGTTATTCAAATCAATTATCTTACCTGCAGAATTATAATATAATGTCATTACATAGGAATATTAATGGACGTCAACATGTTTCATGAAAGGGCAAGTGTTCAGTGTATTGTGCTTATTTAATTCACTTGTTTTAAAAGTTTAGGAACAGATGCATTATAGGACCCACCCTAAATATAAAAATATGCAAAGCCACGAAAAAAGGCCAACGAAAGTAGCGTTTCGATCAATTAAATGATCGATATATATTGTTTTCATTATGTCGCCAACCAATCAATATTGTTATAAATTAGTTTGATCATAATCATGGCGGCAATTTCGAATGCTATAGTTAAAAATAAAAAAGATGTGGATCGAATTCTCCCTCTTGATTTAAAATGTAGGCCTCGAAATGAAAAATTATGGAATTATATATAAGTTGTAAGCTTTTTAGTTGGTTGATCCATGAATAAAGATATATAGACTATGTTTATGTTTTTTTTTATGTGAATGTGATTTACTTAGGAGTGAAATGTTTTGCGAAACATGTAATCCTGAGATGAGACTGAAGAAATTTAAAAGTAAACGAGATGAACTCCTGTGGAGATGTCATTGGAAATTACAAGGTTCTAAATGATAGATACAGGAACGCCGTATCGTAGCACTTTGTGAAATCACTCAGATAACGGAGAAGATGAAACGGAACATCTCCAGTGAGGTCCATGGTAAAATGCTAATTTTACAGCAATTTTGTTTTTAATTCTTTGGTCCAGGGAAAATACTAGTAAAAGTGTGTTTTTGTGAAAGACTAGTATTTTCCCTGGACCAAAAATGCAGTATAAATGGAGTAGAATTAGTATTTTATAATATATTATAAAGATGAATAATATGAACTTAATTTTATTGTTGCATTAATACCAATGTTGTATTGTTTGAAAGTTTAATGTTACTGTAGATGCTTTATGGTTGTGCTAGCAGATGGAGTTATTTGTAAACAATGTGACGCTTAAACGTGTGTTCAGGTTGTGCCCAGCGACAGTCCTGATGTATTTTTATATATGCGATGATTGGTTAATTAACATTAACCCGCACACTCACAATCACAAATTTCCAGACTCTAGAGACCCAGTGAATTCTTCTTCTTAAAGAAAAATTCACCGAGAGCCTAGCCCGGGAATCGAACCCGGAACCTCCCGATCTGGAAGCCAGCAAGCTGACCAACAGACCACGGAGGCAGTCTAGTTTAGCTTTGGTTTGTTTCTTTAACTTTGTTTTGAATAAAACTTAATATACTGTATAACAAAGATTACTAATATGAGCTTAATTTCATTGTTGTTGGTTTTATTAAATTATACATGTTTATAGTACTATGTGTTTAGTTTTGTTAAGATGGCATACTTGATATAATAATCGAAAATATACAATATATAATCGTTACTCTGGAATACTCGGGGTGGGTCCTATAATGCATCTCTTCGTAAGTTTACAGAGATATGAGGAACACATAATATGTAATTGAGGGCTTTGCCGGAAGAAAGGTAGATAAACCTTACGCCCTTCTTCGGGAAAACGGTTTAAAATGTAGTGAACAATTATAGTAGCGAAATTTTGTTTTGATTGTACTGTACAAACCTACAGGACAGGACTGCGTGCGTGTATAACATTTTATGCAGGTGCGTTTTAAAATCTTAGATTGCATGTATCTCAATTCGACATATTGACGTATACGCCCTTTTTCCGGCAAACCCCTCAATTACGAAACTCAAGAATACAAACATATACACAGTACACGGTATTATTATTTCAGAAATTGGAGCAATTATTATGGCCTGTCTTACCATAAATAATGTTACGAATACGTGCCGAATTCTTAGAGGTATGGCAACAATTATTACAGGACTATACTCAATGCTGCAAAAATGTCACCGCAGTATAATTTTAGCTAGAAGATAATAGGCTCAGAGACGAGTGAGAGTCACTTGCCACAAACATCGTATTTGAATTACGTTCCGCATATGTGTAAGCGTGCATGACTTTCCCGGCTCTGAGAAAGACGTTTCACACACCTTGCATTTAAATTGGTTTCAAAATATATGCGTGCATGTGATTAAACTTCGTGCTGAGGAACATATCCACCCAATCCTTCCATTTGAATGGTCTTTCGCCTGTATGTATGCGTGTAGGCGTTTTTTTTTTTTTTTTAATAAAATAGAGATCTTGAGAAAGGCTTTCTACACAACTCGCATTTCATTAACCTTACGACGGCTTGCCTACATGACTTTCTACATATTTCTCGTGAATGTAAGTTTAAACTTGCCAACTAAAAAAAAAAAAATGGGATTTCGCTTGTGTGTGCTTTAAATAACGCAATTGTGAAAAACACTTTCCACACAACTCGCATTTGAATGGGTCTTCGCCACAACGTATGGGTGCACGTTTCTTTAAGGGGAGAGGATGGTATTTTTGATGGAAAATGACTAAATTAAAAAAAAAAAAAAATCTTTAAAATTCTCTGTGATATGTGTGGATCGCCATTTTTAAACTTTCTGCATTATGGATTTATAAATCACTCGCCCACTTTTATTGTTGTTTCCGGTAAATTAAATTTTCAAAAAAATTGTTTTTCTTTAAAATACCCTTTGACATGTGTGGAATGCATTGCATAAAATTTTGTGGGTATTTCTGCCCTTATCGGATGTTGAGACGTCATTTTTAAACTTCCTGTACTATGGATTTTTATATCACACGCCCGCTTTTATCTGTTTCCAGTACCTTCACTTTTTTTGCTACATTGCCAGACAAAAATTGATATAATTTCTGAACTATTAAAGATACATGCATGAAATTTAGAACACACATTCTTTAGACTATTAGGAAAATTTCTCTGTAACAGAATTTTGTTAATTGATTTCATTTAAAAAAAAATACGTGCGTTTGTTTGCAAGAAAGGAAATCAGAAAATTGTTATTAAATTTTAATTGTTTATTTTACAAACGTAGGGACTAATATCAAAATTCTGTTACAGACAGTTTGTAGAATATGCTTTTGCAAATACATTGCAAAAACTGTTTGAAGCTATCTTTGAAAAAAATACGTGCGTTTGTTTGCAAGAAAGGAAATGAGAAAATTGTTATTAAATTTTAATTGTTTATTTTACAAACGTAGGGACTAATATCAAAATTCTGTTACAGACAGTTTGTAGAACATGCTTTTGCAAATACATTGAAAAAACTGTTTGAAGCTATCTTTGAAAACGATTTAGATATATCGGTTTTAGTACAATCCTGCATTGGGTATATTTGTTTCAAATTTGGGCTCCAAATAATTTTTTTTTTTTTTATTTTTTTGGTGGAGTTGCCACAGCTATGAGCTCTCTATATACAAAAAATTAATAATTTACACCAAATAGGAAAAAAGTTAAAAAAAATACCATCCTCCCCCCTTAAATCTCCAAATTAAAAGAACGGGTTTCCACACATTAGCCAGTATGTATGCGTGCATGTCTCTTTAAATTTGACCATATTGAAAAACACTTTCCACACAAATCACACTAGAATGGCCTTTCGCCACTATGTATGCGTGCATGCTGCTTTAAATCGGCAGGTCTTAAGAAAGACATTCTACACAAATCGCATTTCGCCGGTATGAATGCGTTCATGGGCCTTTAAATAATCAGACCTTATGAAAGTCTTGCTACACAAATCGCAATTGAATGGCCTTTCGCCACTATGTACCCGTGCATGTGCCTTTAATTCTTCAGATCTTGAGTAAGACTTTTTACACAACTCGCATTTGAATGGCCTTTCGCCTGTATGTATTCGTAAATGTCTTTTTAAATTTACCAAGTGTGAGAATAGCTTTTCACACAACTCACATTTAATTCGCCTACCACCAGAATGAATGACGGCATGCGAGTTTAAATTTGACGATGAAGAGAAACGCTTTCCACAGACATCGCATCTGAATGACTTTTTAGTTTTGTGTGTATGATGATGAAGTTCCAATGATTGCGGTGTCGCAAAAACCTCGCTGCATACATTACACTTGATAGAATTACGTCTGACGTCACTAACGTACGAAGAGACTGGACTATGGCTCCCACACTGCATCAATTTGTCTTCTTCACTATCAAAGCCAGCAAATTGTTGCAGCATATTATTCTCAACGTTATCCGGATTGCTGAAAAGAATATAAAAATAGATCAGTCTTCACAATAGTACAATGAAAGTGGTCAGATCCATATTTAACAATGATTACATACATACTGCCGACACCATATTTATGCTAACGACATACAAATCTATCTGCATATCCGACCTAACTACATAAATGACGCTATAACTAAAGTTAATGATGGCTTGAATTCAATATCCATATGATCGAAAACGCACGGATTTAACTAAATGCAAGTAAATCACAGGCCATCTTAATAGAACATCAAACATCGAAGTGTGACAAACAAAATTTGCCACCGATAATTGTAAATAATACTACTATTCCTTACAGCTCGAGTGTGAAGAACCTTGGCATTTATATAGATTGTCACCTGGAATGGAATGAACAAGTGAATCACGCTGAAGCGACTGAAGCACTCTCTTCCTGATAAATTAAAATTAATCCTTGTACAAACACTCGTGATGCCACACTTTGACTACTGCGATATTATATTAAGTAACCTAAATGCAAATTTGAGCAGCAGGCTACAACGTGTGCATAATGCGTGCGTCCGTTATATTTGCAATATTCGTAAGTATGATCATGTTTCCCCGTCTTTCCAAACTCTGTCTTGGCTAAGGCTAAGCGATTGACGAGCCCTGCATTCTCTTGTTCTCTTATTTCAAATTGTGCGCACCGCTACCCCAATCTATTTGGCTTCTCGTTTTCAAAATTTATCCGCATATCATCAGCTAAGTACAAGATCTCATCATAACAATTTACTCATTATACCCTACCACATACTTACTTACTTACAAATGGCTTTTAAGGAACCCGAAGGTTCATTGCCGCCCTCACATAAGCCCGCCAGCGGTCCCTATCCTGTGCAAGATTAATCCAGTCTCTATCATCATACCCCACCTCCCTCAAATCCATTTTAATATTATCCTCCCATCTACGTCTCGGCCTCCCTAAAGGTCTTTTTCCCTCCGGTCTCCCAACTAACACTCTATATGCATTTCTGGATTCGCCCATACGTGCTACATGCCCTGCCCATCTCAAACGTCTGGATTTCAAGTTCCTAATTATGTCAGGTGAAGAATACAATGCGTGCAGTTCTGTGTTGTGTAACTTTCTCCATTCTCCTGTAACTTCATCCCGCTTAGCCCCAAATATTTTCCTAAGCACCTTATTCTCAAACACCCTTAACCTATGTTCCTCTCTCAGAGTGAGAGTCCAAGTTTCACAGCCATATAGAACAACCGGTAATATAACTGTTTTATAAATTCTAACTTTCAGATTTTTGGACAGCAGACTGGATGATAAGAGCTTCTCAACCGAATAATAACAGGCATTTCCCATATTTATTCTGCGTTTAATTTCCTCCCGAGTGTCATTTACATTTGTTACTGTTGCTCCAAGATATTTGAATTTTTCCACCTCTTCGAAGGATAAATCTCCAATATTTATATTTCCATTTCGTACAATATTCCCGTCACGAGACATAATCATATACTTTGTCTTTTCGGGATTTACTTCCAAACCGATCGCTTTACTTGCTTCAAGTAAAATTTCCGTGTTTTCCCTAACCGTTTGTGTATTTTCTCCTAACATATTCACGTCATCTGCATAGACAAGAAGCTGATGTAGCCCGTTCAATTCCAAACCCTGCCTGTTATCCTGAACTTTCCTAATGGCATATTCTAAAGCGAAGTTAAAAAGTAAAGGTGATAGTGCATCTCCCTGCTTTAGCCCGCAGTGAATTGGAAAAGGATCAGATAGAAACTGACCTATACGGACTCTGCTGTATGTTTCACTGAGACACATTTTAATTAATCGAACTAGTTTCTTGGGAATACCAAATTCAATAAGAATATCATATAATACTTCCCTCTTAACCGAGTCATATGCCTTTTTGAAATCTATGAATAACTGATGTACTGTACCCTTATACTCCCATTTTTTCTCCATTATCTGCCGAATACAAAAAATCTGATCAATAGTCGATCTATTACGCCGAAAACCGCACTGATGATCCCCAATAATTTCATCTACGTACGGAGTTAATCTCCTCAAAAGAATATTGGACAAAATTTTGTACGACGTCAACAAAAGTGATATTCCTCGAAAGTTACCACAGTTCGTTTTGTCCCCCTTTTTAAAAATAGGTACAATTATGGACTCCTTCCATTGTTCTGGTACAATTTCCTTTTCCCAAATAGCAAGTACAAGTTTATAAATTTCGCTATATAATGCACTTCCACCCTCTTGTATTAACTCTGCTGGAATTTGATCGATACCTGGAGACTTGTACTTTTTCAGATTTTCTATCGCAATTTCGACTTCTGAAATCGTGGGTTCGGGTATAAATGGCTCAGCAGTTTGTATTTCAATATCGTCCCGATCATTTCTATTTGGCCTATGTACATTTAGTAGTTGCGCAAAATAGTTTTTCCATCTGTTTAGGATTGATGAAGAGTCTGCAAGCAAGTCACCATTCTCATCCTTGATCACGTTTACCCTTGACTGATATCCGTTCTTAAATTCCTTTATACCCTTATATAAATCTCGAATGTTTTTATTCTTACTATTTGTTTCTACCTCATTCAGTTTTTCCTTCAAGTAACCTCTCTTTTTATTCCTAAGTGTACGACTTGCTTCCCGTCTTTCATTGAAATAATTATCTCTATTCTCCTCAACTGGATCCTGTAAGAATTTCAATTTTGCCTGTTTCCTTCTTTCTACTACCATGCAACAATCTTCATCAAACCACGGTTTCTTTTTCTTAGTTTCATAATAACCTATGCTCTGCTCAGCTGCAATTTTGATACTATCTCTGATATTTTCCCACACGCTATTAACATCTAATTCTTTCTCAACTTCGTCGGAACTTTCTAAAGTGGCAAACCTATTCGAAATTTCGACCTGATAATTTTGCTTAGCTTCCTCGTCCTTTAATTTCAAAATATTGAATTTAGTAATATTAACTTGTTGCTCTACTCGCTTGGCTACTGATAATCTTTCTCTTAATTCTCCAATCACCAAATAATGGTCAGAATTACAGTCTGCACCTCTGAAAGTTCGAATATCTACTATACTAGTATGTCTCCGTTTATCTATCAAGACGTGATCTATTTGGTTGTGTGTCAATCCATCTGGAGAAGTCCAAGTATATTTATGTATATCCTTATGGGGGAATGTTGTACTTTTGACAATTAAATTTTTCGATGTGGCAAAGTTGACTAATCTAACTCCATTGTCACTACTAATTGCGTGTAGGCTCTCTTTTCCAATAGTTGGTCTAAAAATATCCTCCCGTCCTACTTTAGCGTTGAAATCCCCCAATAAAATTTTCATATGATATCTAGGGAACTGATCAAAAGTATGTTCCAATTCCTCATAGAAGCTATCCTTTATATAGTCGTCTTTCTCTTCTGTAGGGGCGTGAGCATTTATAACTATGATGTCGCACCATCTACCCTTAAGTACTAAATATGATAACCTGTCACTGATAAATTCGACCTTTTTTACTGCTGATTTTATTCTTTTATGTACAAAGAATCCTGTTCCTAATTGGTGATTATTGTTTCCTTCCCCATAATACAACAAGTAATCTCCTATTTGTGATATGCCATTCCCATCTAACCTAACCTCTTGTACTCCCACAAAGTCTATTCTATATCTAGCTAGTTCTTTTGCTACTAATGTTACCCCTCCTGTTCTATAAAGACTAGTTACGTTCCAAGTGCCAAATCTCAAAACCTTATTCCTTTGCTGTGGTCGTGCCAGAGAATCAGTCCTATTCCGAGGCTTACTGTAGGAATTCGTAACAAGCTGTTTTTTACGGTGATGGGTTGTTAGCCCTTCGCCCAACCCCCAAGCTGGAGGACCACCCCTTATCGGCTGTCCACGACTGCTTATTCAATATATTCGCAGCTACCCTCCATATCTGGAGGCCGTCTCCTCTATCCGCAACCTGAGGACGCGCCATGCCGTGGTGATAGGGACCCACCATACATGGATACCCTACCACAAGACATCTTTATATTCATCATCTTATAGAGTTTCAGTTGCTAGAAATTGGAACTCGCTACCGAGTGATATAAGGGGTTGTTGCATTTAATGAAACTAACATCTGTCCATTCTTATTATTGTCATTAATTTCTCTAAATAGATTTGCAAAATCTCTAATGGCAATTATATTAATATTCTCATTATAGAAATCTATTTTAGATTTATATATATATATTTTTTTTCCTCCCTGTAACATAGTTCTAGTAAGCTTATATTAAATTAATTTTCATCATTTTACTAGCTATCTCAAATCTCAAATTAATTATAATAGATTGAATTAAATTAGCTCATAAATTTAGTTACTACTTTACCTTATAGGTTTACCTAAATTTAAATAAATATGTAGTCTACTAGTCGTTAAAACTTAACTGAAGATTATTGCTGGAAAACCTTTTAAGTGTAGTGTAAATATTCGTAATTTAAATATGTATTGTACTGATTAAGGCTGGTTGAGTGGAAGAGATGGCCTTTTGGCCTTAACTGCCAACGAAAATAAAACATTATTATTATTATTATTATTATTATTATTATTATATTATTTTTATTATTATTACATTTCACACACAACACACAATCTGTTGCTCTCTTCCAGGTCAGTTTAAGCATTTATACAAATTTGAATTTCAATGAAAAATTTTGTACATTTACTCGTATTTACATTCTACCTCACTTCGATTATTGCGACGTTTTGTTCAGTGATCTCAGGATTTATTCCGCTCAGAAACTACAGCGTGTTCATAACGAGTGCGTCCGTTTCATTTGCAATGTTCGATACTATGATCATATCTCAACTTCTGTCGAGAAGTTATCATGGCTTAGGTTACATGAGAGGAGAAATCTGCACTCACTTTCTCTCTTATATCGAATTATGCACACTTCGTCCCCCTATTATTTATTCGCTCGTTTTCATACTCTCTCTCGCTATCATAATAATACTCGATAACACGCTAGAAATTCCACTTCACACATCATCTCTGTATTCCTCATCTTTCACTGTTGCTACCTCTCGTCACTGGAACTCTCAGCCGCCTGAAGTCAAGGGCTGCCGAACATTGAAATCTTTCAAATCCAAGTTAGAAAATTATCTTATGACGAGTTGCCAAACTAACTTACTATTATGACAAGTGTTGTATTGCATATTTGCACATAATCACATTTTTTTTCTGTTCTAGTGTTATTTAACTTATTTTATGTTCGACTATGCCGAAATGTAGTAATTATACACCTGGTAGCAGTCCATTAATGCATGTCATTAAAGTACACCTACTCATTAAAGTTCTGGTGTTCAGCCAATGACAAGTCAGCTCTTTACCGTTATATAGATTATTCTCGGATATGCAACCGAAAGACAATTAGCGAAAAGTCACGGAGACTGGAAATCCAATACTGTCGCAGAAGGTTATGTTCTGTTACTATAATAATTAGCGTTAATTGTAAATAACATTCAAATAAATTCAATTTGTCATCTCGTTTTTCAATTCTAAATCAATTTCCAGGTTATATCAGAGTAATGTTCAACTTATTCTGTGCCAAGGTCAATGACATTCGGCCTCGGAAAAAATCAATACTTTCGCGTCTGCGCACATCTCACAATTCAGGTCAGTTCGCACATAACCATACGAAGACCTAATTTTCAATACTTTCAAGTTAGAAATATGGTCGAGCATAAAAAATCGTATGAAACTTGCCTATAATCGCTTGCGCTCGTTTCATAAACAAACATACTGTAAATTTTATTTAGTAACAACAATGTAATTTATTCGTCACAACAATAATTCCTTTCTACAATTCACCTTAAACGCTCTCGTCAACAATTGGATCTTCACTCACACAGTATTCGTTATAGCACTCCACCGACGACAATGACAATTTACTTGGACTAGTACGAACAACAATTAACTGTTAATCTTAACTAATATTTACAAAGCACTATTTACAAATCAGAACTATCAGTTCTCAGTTCACAGTTCTTCTATCTCAGTCACTCGAGTTCACAGTATCTCGAACCACAGACCTTCAGAGACAGTTCACTGTACTCGAACTCGGGTCCCTCCAACTGCGGTCCACTGCACTCGAACTCAGGTCCCTCCAACTGCGGTCCACTGCACTCGAACTCAGGCCTTCGGATGCTGACACAGATGCGGACGCACACTCGAGTCGAACTCCGGCTGGCTTGCTCTGGCTTTCTCACTGACTGAATAACTGAAAACTCTGAAAACTGCTGTCGTTACTTCGCGACCGTAATTTATAACTACAGCGACGTAGCCTCGAAGGTTCCACCCGTCTCTAGAGATGGCATTCCAGAGAAATCCAGAGCCCTCTCCTCTCTACCAGCACCAGATGCGCGCGCAAACTCGTCGTGTTGACGTAATACTCCCTCTCTCTTCTCTCCACCGCGCGACGTCACTCAATATTCCGTGGAGCCTGTGCGATCTGCTTTCATGCGGGACGCTGGTCGTGAGTTCGAATCTCACGTCGCTGTCACAATACTTGCGTCTCAATTACTACCATTATAGGCTCGTTGCATAATGTACTATTATATTTTATATTTTTGTTTTCATATTTCCCGATAATGGTATATCTATAATGTGATAAGTTGAGCTATATAATCATAATCTTTAAAAATATTGTATTCATTGTATGCTTTCTACTGCTACTAATACTATTATTATTACTATTCTTATTTTTTATCATTATTATTATTATTATTATTATTATTATTATTATTATTATTATTATTATTATTATTATCAATAATTGTCGTATATATTTTTTACTTTGTATGTCTCATGTATTTTGTCCTGCTGTTCACATATTATTATGCTTTCTCCTTTTTCTGTATGTTATATATTATGTCTGGTTTCTACTTACTTGTTGTTTACATTTTATTATTATTATCTTATTTAGTTTTGTGTGTAAAATTGTAGTGTACTTTGTAAATTTGTAGTGTTTTTTGTAACGCAGTTTTACTCCTGGTTGAGTGTCAGAGAAGGCCATATGGCCTTATCTCTGCCAGGATAAACAAATAATCATCATTATTATTAATAGGTAACACCCATTACCCTAGTGAAGGAAAACACACTCGATTTCGTTTGAATAGTCACCTTTCATTTCTAAAGTGTTTATAAAAGTGGAACTTTTTAATATCAAAAGCACAGTTACTACATTTCCAGTTCCATAGTATTACAATTTCAGATATCATTGACGAGTAAACGTTATTGTTGGTGTCTTGGTTTCTAGACAAGCTATTGAGGTGATCTGGTGCACTGATTCAGAATGACATTGCATAAACCGTATCAGCTCTAGTTTCTTACATACTAGTACCACAGTCTAGTATATACAGTCACGAAGCTTATTACTTACTAAATACGCAAACGTAAACAGTTGAAATATGCAACCATAGATAGTTGCTCACCACCAGGATCGCTACTATCGCCTCATCACAGACTCTTTCCCTAGCAGACCTTAAAATGTATTGTACTTTCGATATCGTGTTCTTTTGAAAAAATTAACACCTTCCTTTCACTATTTAAATTCGAAAGACATAAGGTTTATATATATGGTAAATGTTTTGTCTAAAATTAAGGAAGGTAGATGTGCTAAATTGAAATCCCAATATAAATTTGTTTTTTATTAAACCTCAAAATAGCTTCCATTCTAAACTTGAAATGTTGACACGAACAGATTATGTTAACATGTAAAATTCTCTTCACATTAAAATAACACAGTTTTGTAATTATTTCTGCAACATATTATGCAACATGAAGTAAACGGAACTTACGGACACATTACACTAAAAAAAAGCTTAGCAATGATACGCAATAAAGTTATAATATAATATTTCACTGAGCTCCATACACTGAAATAGAAAACCCAAACATACATTACGGCCTGGTCTAGATCGAAAAAGCATTGACTGTGCCGTATTTCGCATTTTTGTGAAGAGTTCGTTATCGGTTGTAATAACTGTAAATGGCTAAAATACAATAATTTGAATAATACTATGGGACAAGGAGACGTTTGTAGCACTATATTGTAAGAAACCTAGGTTAGAGTTATCCTTCCGAAAGATCCTGGAAGGTGAGTTTATAGAATATAATATATATTTTATGAAAATAATATATAAATCTTATGTATTTCATATTTCAATAGTGGAAGGAAGGTGTTAATTTTTTCAAAAGAACACGATATCGAAAGTACAATACATTTTATGGTCTGCTAGGGAAAGAATCTGTGATGAGGCGATAGTAGCGATCCTGGTGGTGAACAACTATCTATGGATGCATATTTCAACTGTTTCCGTTTGCATATTTAGTAAGTATTAAGCTTCGTGACTGTATATAGTAGACTGTGGTTTAACAGAGTACATAAAATTTAGATTTCGTCTTTAGAAACAACTGTTTATCGGTGTCTCTTTTACTATTACCCACTTTGTGCTTTTTCGTGTGCATTACATAGTATCTTTACGTGTTTCCAAGTATAATTTTGCATCCGAAACATTGCATTCTGAAATGTAAGTTCTTAATTATATCACAGTTAAATCACATAGAAGGTGTGTACAATTATACTCCAACTCATGTCGTTTGATTTCTGGAGATCGAGAGTCACAAAGGATTGGCCACTTCAAAATGGCCGTGCTTCAATCATCGAGACATATTTTGCTATACAGGTTGCAAGGGGTATAAGTGCCATTATTTTAACTGATGACTAGTCATGTTATAATGAAAAAAAAAATGTCCTCACAACTTTTTTTCTAATTGCAATATTTAACTAATTATTAAAGTTTATATAATTGACTCTTTGCAACGTTGATGGATGGGGAGGAAGGTGTTTATAAGTACACAGTACAGCTCAAACAGATACATACAAAACAGATGATCTGTTCTAATGCAGGAGCAGATCATGATAATACAGGTGTTACATAAAACGAGCAGCAAATATAAACTTTCAATCTCATTAATAGATCATTAAGGTTAATTTACATTTTAATGTAACAATACTGCTCGATTTTTTATTTTATTTATTCAATAAAGACATCAGCTGAAAGAATTTGAGTGACCGCAAGGTTCCTGAATACAATAAACATGTGCGATATAATGTGTTTTGAAATATTAAAGAAAAAAGAAAGTTAATTGTTGAAGGCAAATATAAGTGGATTAATTGAAATAGAGATGATGATGTAATATTTGAAGAGAATTATTGATAATATTTATAAGGACAGACATTACATAATCAAAAGAAATGTGAAGTTCCTTAAGATAATTCCACGTGAATTTTGTAATAGATGCATTGGCTTGTTACTTGTCATGGTAATGATAATTTTAGAGAATCTCATGTCATGTGCCAAAATATATTGAGGAGTTAATAAGAATACCCACACAAATATAATAGATAAAAAAAAGTATCATACATTATAACATTTATTTTCTACGTCGCCATTAAATAAAATTGTGTAAAAATGAAAGAAGCAAAATAACCATAGTACACTCACCTATCAGTCAACATTTCATCCTCTTCTGAAGATACTTCCACTTCTTGTTTCTGCTGAAATCTGTCCACATCTAACAAATCTTCCTGGAAAAGTGAGTAAATAATGGCCATATCGGTTAATGGTTTTCTATGTCACAGAGCTCTCTATTCAAACATAGTGAACCCAATCTAACTTTTCGGGAAGGTTGTAATGACTTTTACTCAAAATCCAAAAATGGTTCCCCTGAACTGCATTGATTTACAGTCTGAATCAGCTTACTTTATATCCCGGCGTGAAACCGAACCATTTTTCCGCCATTACTACATATGCTAGTGTGCGATACCGACCGATGGAGTAGGAGAAGGTGACGAACAGTTATTAAGAGGTAAATTGACAAATAGAAACTCTATCAGAAATAAAGTAGATTCAATCGAAACTATAGATACTGAACGAAACTACCTACTAAGAAGTAGGCATCAGCAAAGACTAAATTTTCCTAAAATTACAAACACTTATTATTAATTAAATTAGATAAGCAGACAGGTTTTGAAAATAAGATAGAATTACGTCAAGGTTTTAAAATAATAAAAAGTGAAAATAGAGAATTAAGGTAGTTATTAATGTATTCAGATAGCTATATTATTTAGTAAAGGTTCAGAAGATAATTTTGAGTTTATAAATTGCTTTACTAATATGTCTTAATTTCAATAATAATGCATTTATAATGAATTTAGTAGGCATTATAATAGTAATTAATTGATAATGAGTACATGCGTCACAATAATGAAACTAAATTGAGGTTGATTATGTAAGCAACTTGTCAAGTTTGTTTTTAAGCAGGTATGCGGTAGTCTTCATTGAAGTTACGCAAACGTTTCTGCTGACAAGGAAATATTGTAAGAAATAAAGACAACCTACATATAGAATGTATCGAGTCAGCTAATTCAGGTTCATGACTTACAGTATGTCGACATCTGATCACCTAATTGGAATAATAAGTTATTATTAAAGTAAGACCTAAATAATTACAATTAAATTGTGAAAAGGAGCAGATAAAATAAGGTTTAATGTCTTAATGGTTATCACGATTGGTTTAAACATGCAATAAAACCAGACGTAAGTGCAAGTTTGAACCAATAAATTATTGAGATTTGCGATAAAATAATGAGTCTAGGAAATTGTATATTTAGTATGTAGAACTACATTTGTTTATAGATCTTTTGTTATATTATTAAGTTTTGTACTTGTGAACTATATCAATAAATCAAAATCAAATCAACTACATATGCTAGTGGATTATGGTTATTTGGTTTGAGGGTTAAATTTTCTTTTCACAACTTCGTTTCGAATTTCGGTACGGAGAAATATTACAACTGGTAGTGATTTTCTAACTTATGTTGGCAGCAGTGACACCAGTCGTTGGTAGTGCAAATACAGAAAATTCAAATTGTTCAAGTTTTCTCATCCGCTTACTGGAAGCTAGTGAAATGTGAACATACTAATAATTAATTAATATCAGTATTAATATTAATACACAATAATTATTTCATGTGTTGCGTTGTGGTTAAAATTCAAGATTATAATCACATAAGTGCAGCTAACTAAATATAACATAGGGTGTGATACACGTACTGAGTGACAGATAGAAATGCCATTTCACATTTTAATGAATTTCTTTCATGTTTTGGTTTTTATTCTAATAACGCCAGAGAGGGGAAATAGCAGGGCAGTGATTCCTCGAAGAAAGAAATGTGCCCCATTCAGAGGGCCCTTTAAGAATCTATAGTTCAAATGTATAATGAACTGAAGAAAGACAATAATGAAGAAGGAATAATGCGCACAGAGACGCCGATTATAACTAAGATAGCAAAATTACTAAGAGTAGAGAGAGAAGAATCCAAAAAGGATAGCTGCCCTTGAAAAAGGGGTACCGAGCGGTAACAGCACCTAAATTAATTGTAGATCAACAATATCCTACTTTAAATTTAAATTTTATTTTTATTTTATTTTAATTTAATTTGTTTTTGGGGGGCAGCTATCCTCGACATGAATAATTTATTTTTCATATATAGAGCTCTACAGATGGTTATTTACAATTAACATAATAATAATAATAATAATAATAATAATAATAATTTTATTTAATCTGACAGGATTAAGGCCATAAGGCCTTCTCTTCCATCCTACCAGATAGCACATATAAATACAAAAAATAAATACAAACACTGATGAAAATGATACAAATTAAGTTAAAGCCCTATAGAGGGTCAACAGAGTCAAAAGAACATTATAGAGCTCTCATCGAGCTAATACAACGAAAAGAAAGAAAACAGAGATAGCAATTATGATATTGATAACTGACAATAATAATAATAATAATAATAATAATAATAATAATAATAATAATAATAATAGTAGTAGTAGCAATAATAATAATAATACTAATACTAATAATAATAATAATAGTAATAAATACATTACATATTAATTTTCAATTTTACAACAGCATAGTTACAATATTTACTATATGTCACGGGTTAAGGTGAAGTTGCGCAACCTGACATGTGTCAAGGAATGTCTTTAAAACATTAATGGCTATATCTTGAAGTTCCAAAAGATCGATATGGAAACCATGAAAGAAACTGATACAAAATCTTGATATAGTGCCCCTTACACCAAAGAGCAAGCCAATTACTTCCCAGCGACAAACGGGTATGCGATATTTCTCTTCCAGATAAGGAAAGCAGGGTTCATAATGTCTTTTCTATTCCAGATCTACTTCTTGTGGTTGGAATTTGGCACCCTCAAATCTTATAGTGGGATCGATTATGAAGCCAATCTTTTGATTGCTATCAATTGCTATGATGTCGGCACGTTTGGTGGGGTCAGTGGATGAAATACAATGTACTTCTTCATAAATGTCAAACTTTCCAGACTTCTTGAGACATTCAGCAATTCGGCTTCTAACCCAGTGATGACGATTGTTCCGCAACAGTTCCCCTTTTCTGCAGACACCAGAAACACGAGGAAGGGTTTCATACTCGTTGCAATGGCGGCAACGGGATTCTTGGCTCCTACCAGGGACACTACATACTGTGGTGACATTGCAATTCATTTTTATAGCGTTAGTCCATTGAGAGGTGGAAAGGTCTTTCTTGGTTGATATCCAGGAATTTGATTCTGACCATTCTCAAAAATGCGAAACACCTTTACCACGGTGGTTAAGTTTTTCCCATTCTTCAAACTGTTGATTTCGTAGTTTCTTCCGTAGATTCCGCAGATTAGGCTGTTCCTCAGAAGGGAAAACAAGCTGTTGTACACTGGCTCTTATTTCTTGTGCAAAATTTCTTGTAGTCGCAAGAAGAGGATCATCATTGGAATCTAACAGGTTAAATACATTAATATGTTGCAAGAATGCTTCCCACGAAGCTTTCATAATGCCCAGACCACGAACTTTTCTGGAACTACACTGTGTCCGGGACAAAATTTACCAATAAGAAAGTTTAATGACTCGCATAATAATGGAGATAAGAAAATGAAATTTGCGGCAAATGAAAGAGGGACATTTTAAGTTTTATGTGTGATGTTGGCAACATTTGGTCATTGTTGTTGACATAGCTGTAATTAAAATGGCGTTCACAGTGCAACAAAAAGTTCAATGCTGCTATTGGCTTGCCGAATTCAAGTATCCGAAGATAGTGGAGAGAAGATTTAGACAACAGTGGCCTGAGAAGCAACCACCAGATAGGCACACAATAACAACTTGGCATAGGAAGCTTCTTGAGAGAAAACACCACGCAGGAAGAAAGACAGAAGCGCAAGTCGACAGAATTCCAACGGAGCCCGTGTAAGTCTGTTTGCCGTGCCAGCAGGGAACTTGCAATTCCAAAGTCAACTATCCACGATGTTCTGCACAAGAGGTTACGTCTGCATGCATACAAGATTCAATTGATTCAAAAGTTGAAACCAAACGACTTGCTTGCACGATATGATTTCGCTAGTGACATGCTGTTGAAAATTGATATTGAAAATGGATATCTGCAGAAGGTCGTGTTTAGTGATGAGTCCACCTTCCACGTCTGTGGGATCGTCAACAGGCATAATTGTCACATCTGGGGATCAGCATGGCCTCCCAGATCCCCAGATCTAACCCCGCTGGACTTCTTTTTCTGGGGATACATAAACGACATTGTGTACAAGACTGTAGTGGCAGATTTGGAGGATCTGCGTCGGAGAATAGTCGCTGCTTGAGCAACTGTCACTCCAGAGATGTTACGAAACACATGGCAAGAACTTAATATCGCCTGGACATCTGTCGTGCTACAAGAGGTGCACACATAGAAGTTTATTAGTGGTCATTCGAAACTTTGGAAGTCCCTTTGTCAATTCCCGCAAACAGCATTTTCATCCATCAATTATTTGGTGAGTTATTAAACTTTCGTATTGGTAAATTTTGTCCCGGACACCTGGTATAAAGCATACTATCAGGGCTACCGATTGGCAATCCAATTATTTCCTTGACAGCACTTCTTATCAATTTATCAATATGAAGCAAAAAACTATGATAGAGTTTTGATAATGGTGCACATTGTAGAGGATAAATCAGACTTGGCCATATATATTGGTTTATTATATTTATCTTTTGATCCGGTTTGAGAAGCGTTGAATGTACTAGTTTGGATATACTAGTATGTAATTTATTCATAATGCCTTTCTCATCTAAAATGATTTCATCTTTATATGTGACCCCTAAATATTAATGGTGTCATTGCTATTTGTTGACACTATATTCAAACCACTTATTGTTGTAATGTCAGATGTTTTTAGATTTCCTTTTTCTAGAACAATGGCTTTGGATTTAGAGGCATTAAGTTGTAGACCTATTCGCTGTAAGTATTGATTAGGAGTGTCAGTTAGAAACATAGCTGATTCAATATTATTTGATATGAGGGCAATATCGTCAGCGAATTCTAGAGCTGTTAAGCTCTGGCAGTATGGACTAAGTTGGTAACCAAATTGAGAGGCATATTCAGGGTCATTTAATTCCTTAAAAATTAAATCAATAGCCAGATCGAACAGAATGGGCGATAAAGGTGATCCTTGAGCAACTCCTCTACGAAAGGGGATGTGCTTTGTACGGGTAGCTGCATCTAATTCAATGAAGACAGAGTTATTGGTTAAGAGAGATTTTATTAGGGATTTAATTTCCTGAGGAACAGAGGTCGAATTAATAGAGTGTTCAATTGGTTGATGTCCAGTATTATCAAACGCTTTGGAAACGTCCAAAAACGTGATACAACAATCTTTCTTCTTTAGTTGAAGAATTAATAAATGTTCCCGGAGTTCTTACAAATCCTCTTTGTTGAAAAGATAGTTCCAGAAAAGGTCGAATTTTTCTTTCTAAGGTCCTTTCAATAATTCTGCATAAAATAGAGAAAATAGTTATGGGACGCCAATTAGTAATTATACTCGGCTCTCCAGATTTATGAATTAAGATGGTCCGGCCTCTTCTAAAGGATTTGGGAACATAATTCCAAGCAAGCATTATGTTGGCAATAATGCAAATAATATTAGAGCATTGTAGTTCTTTTATTACCTTAAGGACTATCCGATCAGGGCCAGGTGCCGTATCAACATTCATTCCTTTCATGGCATGCTGTGTGTCTTCAATTGATATCAAATGGTGAGAATCTTTATACCATCATTCTCAGGGAAAGTGTAGTTTTCGAAAGTGGAAACATTTTCTGTTCCTAATGTTTCAGAATAAAATTCATAAATAATAGAAATGGGAATTTTGCATTGTGTAGCCTCTGTATCATGCATTATAGATTGAACTACCTTCTTACGTCTAAAATAATAATAATAATGTTGAACGAGATCATAATTATATTGTGACAGCGACGTGAGATTCGAACTCACGACCAGCGTGAGCCGACACAGGCTCCACGGAGCACTGAGGGACGGCGCGCGGCGGAGAGAAGAGAGGGGAAAGGGCCTACGCGGCAAGGGAAATTGCGCGCGCATCTGGTACTGGTAGAGAGGAGAGGGCTCTGGATTGTTCTGGAGTGCTATCTCTGGAGACGCGTCGAACTTTCGAGGCTACGTCGCTGTTGCTATAAAAGAAGAAACGCCAGCGAACTCGAGCAGTTTCAGTTTTCAGTTTATTCAGTCAGTGAGTAAGCCAGAGCAAGCAAGCCAGTCTTGTGTACCGGAGTTCGACTCGAGTGTGCGTCCGCAACTGTGTCAGCATCCGAAGGCCTGAGTTCGAGTGCAGTGGACCGCAGTTGGAGGGACCTGAGTTCGAGTACAGTGGACTGTCTCTGAAGGTCTGTGGTTCGAGATACTGTGAACTCGAAGGACTCAGCTAGAAGAACTGTGAACTGAGAACTGATAGTTCTGATTTGTAAATAGTGCTTTGTAAATATTAGTTAAGATTAACAGTTCATTGTTGTTCGTAATAGTCCTAGTGAATTGTCATTGTCGTCTGTGGAGTGCACTAACGAATACTGTGTTACTGTGTGGAGAGCAAATCCCATTGTTGCCGAGAGCATTTAATGTGAATTGTAGAAAGGAATTATTATTGTTGAGTTGAAATAAATTTACAATATTGTTGTTTTTTCCTTTCTCGAAAACGTTTATTACGACGTATGGGATTTCTGGACTGAGAAAAGTTTGATTGTTGCTGATTGAGTTTCTTTGCTTTCCGTACTCGAAAGTTCTTGAAGCTGGGCGTTCAGGACCTTTACACTGAGCTGTAGCATTCCGTAGAAATGTATATATAATTATTTCAAGAAATAGTCTGCCCAGGCATCCTGGGTTGCCAAAAACACAGAATAACTCACATATAAGAATAGTAATGATTACAGTAAGATAGATGAGTCAAATTGAAATGTGAACTAGGAGCTTACGTTTAAGAAATAATAAATTTGTACATATATATGTAACAATCACACACTAACGAATAGAAAAGGGGGGGGGGATTATGATATTCCGTATAAATGATTTTTCAGAATTGCCACACAGCCTTTAATGGTTGAAGTAATTATTTTTGGAATGATGTCATGGATTCCAAATGTTTTGATAGTGTTTACAGTTGATCGTGGGACGGTGCCCCTCGCTCCGATCATTAAACCATGCACTTCCCAGGTGCCTTCCATCTGATATTTTTCTCGAAAATACGGAATAGTAGGCTCATAAATTTGTTGTTTTTCTTTGTTGACCTCGGAAGGTTGGGTCTGGCTCATCTCAAATCTAACAGTTGGGTCCAGTATAAAGCCTTTACTATTAGTCTTGTCTAGAGCCACGATGTCCGCTCTTCTAATTCCGCCGCCTTCAGACGCAACGCAGTGCACCTCTTCATGGACCTCGAAGGATTTGTTTCTAAGGGCTTGTGCTAATAGTTTTCGGATTTTATGATGGCGTGAATTTCTCAGCAGTTCTCCATGCTGACAGGATCCTAGGACGTGTGCTAAGGTTTCAATCTCGTTGCAGTATCTGCAACGGAAACCGTCCAAGGATCTCCCATGAAGACTTCTCACTGGTGCTACGTTAGCATTTTCTAAGTATAAGTTCATCAAATTTATTGTCATCAAATTTATTATCATCTTTAAATTCATTAGATAGTTTTAATAAGTGTTGTTCCCAAAATTTTAAGTCCTCTTCATTTTTAAGAGATGAACTATCTTGACTCAATATATATACTTACAGGTTATACATTTAAGTACGACAATATACGTAAATACATAACCTATAATATTTCCCCCAACGAGTGATTACTATAATCAGAAAAATGCTTTCTGCATGAAGGCAGTGCATAGATGATCATAGCGAGGTGTGATCTGTGATAGCGAGAACTCGCCAAGTGTGTGGAGGAAGGCTCTTCGCCTCTTTCTCGCAACACATTTCTCGCTAGCGAAAACTCTTCAAGTGTGTTACGGGCCTTATAAAGAAAATAATAACAGTAGTAGTAATATGCTGCCACTGCCACTCCTACCACTACATATAAAGTTACTCATTAATAGAATTAAAGAAATTCGAAATCTTTGGTTTGTTTTGTTTAACCCTATACATCTGCTTGAACCCATCCGTCATTGTTCAGCGTAGCAATTGCTAGATCAGTAACAACATAATAACAATTTTCGTAAACTGAAAATGAAATATATACCTAGCCACAATTATCTCCGTGTATTCGACATAATTCTCTCTTCCCTACCACAAATATAGATACTCGAGAATTATTATTTTATTTAAAATGTAAAATGAAAACGATCTAAGTTGTAGATGTTATGGACTATTTCACTTTCACTACGTCACACTACTTTCGACCAATAAAACGGTACGAAAGGACGTCTTTCAACCAATCATGGCCGCTTATCGCACAATTTTATCGCGTCCCTAGCATTTGTTTAATTTTATCGCGTCCCTAGCATTTGTCTATTTTTATCACTACCCTAGCATTTGTTTCTTTGTTTGCCAAAATTTCAAACTGCACTGGTCTGCCCGTCAAAAAACAGAAAATTACAAACCACTCCAGTCGATGCACATCACTTTCAAATATGACTCGCATTTTGGCATTCAAGAACAAGAATTAATAAAGATCGCTGGTCATATACGAAGAGCACCATTCGGAAATCCTGAATGAGTTGAGGGATACACCATGTACACCAACGAGTTCACTTCTTTTACGCTCATATCCAATATAACATCAACTGAACCACCAAAACATTCAAATTTGAAAATTGTACTTTCAATAATTGTTTCTTTTAAAATCATCCATGTTTATTTTTTATTTCATCATCGTTAATTAAAACGTTTCTTGTTTATTTCATCAACCCTAATTAAAACTTTTCTAACACTTGTTTATATTATTTAGGTTATGTTTGTTATAGCTTCTGCTATATATTATGGATAGTCACGTAACAGAGATTGTTTAATACGAAGATTTATCGAAAATCATCTGTCAAGTGACGTTGATTACTGGGATCCGGATGATTGAAACGGAATGCAAATGTTTTAATAAAAATGAAACTGAATCAACAAAGCCTTCTTCACTAGTAACAGTCCACAGAGTTCAATGATGATTCCATAGTTGGCACAACTGATACCGGTAACAAGAAAACATCATCATAAAACACTACTGCCAACTAGCGTAATGTTGAGATGGTACAATAATACATTTGAAGACAGTTGTATTTTCGTAAGCCAATTAATATTTTATTGTACATTTTGTTACTTCTAATCTTTATATAGTCTACTTTCTTCTAATCGTGTAATAGTCAATTAAATCCCACTCGAGTTTTGATTTCCTCTAGATAAATCAAAACCTCTAGTGAGATTACTGTTGATAAAATGAAAACAGTTAATACAATTCGAAACTGTTAATAGTCTAACACACTTAAAAATGCACTACTGGGATAATTCTATATACAAAATGATCCACTTACATCAAATTCAGTTTTCACCACAGGAAAGCTAATAGGCACTGGTGTGGCGTCTTCAACCTTTATCTCTGATTTGATATCGTAACTCTGGTCCACGCATTCTGTCTTCACGGCAGTCACTTCCAGATGCGATAAATTCCCTTCCTACAGAACAAAAGCACATCGCGAATAACTTTATTACGATCTAGCCATAACCGTGCACTTTGCTGCACTTGTTAGAATTGTCAATTGCTTTTGCATTGTCTTTTGGCTTACGCCTTTTGACTTTGCTTTTGCAATATTTCTGACAAGATTACTGGTGAGAACAGAATAGTATGGGGCAAAAACACAGACATTACAATGAAAAGAAGAGAAGCGATTAAAAGCATTTGAAATGTGAATATGGAAAAGAATGGAGTGTGTGAATTGGACAGACAGAATAAGAAATGAAGCTGTAATGGGAAGAAGAGTGTGTGAGGAAAGAATAATGGTGAAATTGATAAGGAAGAGAAGAAGAAATTGGTATGGTCACTGGCTAAGAAGAAACAGCAGAATGAAGGATGCACTGGAAGGAATTGTGAACGGGAAAATAGTTAGGTGCAGAAGAAAATACAACATTATACACGATGATAAGAAATGCGAATCATATGCGGAGACAAAGAGGAAGGCACATAAAAAGGAAAGATTGCAGAATGCTGTATTTGCAGTGAAAGACCTGCCCTTGGGCACCATTAATGAATAGTAAGACGTTTCAGTTTACCTCTAATAGAGCCATTTCCTCTTCTGTTTTGTACGTGTTATCATATGGTTGTAAGCCCAAAGGGTCAGCCTGAATTTCCACCTTGACCACATCCATTACAACTGAAAGAAGAGGTTATGTGACTGACAGCGATTACACAAACTGATCTGTAGAGAAACTCTCATTACAAATTCTTTGGTCGGCGAGATAAAGCATATAAGTAAAAAAATAATAATTTTTCAGTAGAGACTTTTTTTTAATTTACTCTTAACTGAATATAAGTATAATAATGAAATTCATATATGTTAAAATAAGACCCTTTTCAATTTAAAATACAAGAAAATTTATTATTTCTAAAATTAGAAAAAATATTAGACTTATGTGATTAGGGACAACAGAAAAATCGACTTTTTTTACTTATGTGCCTTTTCACGCCAACCAAACAATGATTACGATCTGATTCACATCACACTCCCTCCCATGGGAACAAGTAATCTGCTACACAACATATGGGAAATGTTTATTACTATTACAACGAAGAATGCACGAGGCAGCTTTAATTGCACTGCACAGAATTGATAATGCGCATTTTTTGTAAGCCGCCAAGGCTATATTTATTGTATTCATTGTATGCTTTGTACTGCACTATTTTATTACTACTACTACTACTACTACTACTACTACTACTACTACTACTACAGACGTGGACAAATTATTAACAAAATTGACAATTTTTATGATAATTCTGTTTACAAAATTTGACTTTTCAATTTAGATTACAGTTGAAAATTCTGCATATTTCTATCATTACAGTAGACAGAAATATGCAAAAATGTCAACTGTAGTTTAAATTGAAGGGTTAAATTTTGTAAAAATATATAATAATCTTCAATTTTGTTAATAATTTGTAATTTAGCAAAATGTCAACTACAGTCTAAATTGAACAGTCAAATTTTGTGAAACTATAAAATAAAAATCTTCAGTTTTGCTAATAATTTGGAAATATCCAAAATGTCAACTGTATTCCATATTGAAGAATCGAATTTTGTAAAAATATACAATAAAAACCTTCAGTTTTGCTAATAATTTGTAAATATGCAAAAATATCAAATGTAGTCCAAATTGAAGAGTTAAATTTTATAAAAATATACAAAACAAATCTTCAATTTTGCTAATAATTTGGAAATACGCAAAAATATCAACTGTAGTCTAAATTGGAGAATTATATTTTGTAAAAATATATAATAAGAATCTTCAATTTTGCTAATAATTTGTCCACGTCTGTACTACTACTACTATTATTATTAAATTTAAATTTAAAAATAGGCTTAAGGACCTTACTAATAGACGGTAATTATACACAGTATTTAAAGGGTGTAAATGATATGTTGTTATTGAAGTGTTGTATCAGTGAAGTGTGTTGTATCAGTGAAGAAGTATGTCGTGTCAGTGAAGTGTGCTGTGTAAGTGAAACGTGTTCCTGTCAGTGAAGCTTTATAGTTTATAGTGGCAGTGCAAAGAATTTGAACAGTGAAATGTTTTTGAAGTGTTAGTGAAATCAGGATAGAATCAGTGAAATGTGTCGTAGTTCCAGTGCAGTGAGTGAGTTGACAGCGAAATGAGTGTAGTATTAAAAGGTACTTGTGCAGATATGAACATATACTCGTGGGTTTTAGTTCGATCTTAGTTTTAAGATACAAATTAGAATATTTCAAATGTTATTTTAAGTGATCGTTTCATTTAATTTAGTATATTCCCTGTTGTTATTATTATTATTATTATTATTATTATTATTATTATTATTATTATTAGTATTAATTATTAGTATTATTGTTAATTGTATTTTTAATTAATAAGTTTATTATTGTCATTATTGAGTGTAATTAGTTACCACTGCCACCGGGTATATACCCATTGCAGTGTGAATAAATACATACATACATTATCTTTATTATTATCATTATTATTATTATTATTATTAAAAGGTAAAGGTATCCCCGTCACATGCCATGAAGGCACTTGGGGGACATAGAGGTAGAGCCCCATGCTTTCCATGACCTCGGCACTAGAATGAGGTGATGTAGTTGGCACCATGCTCTGACCGCCTTTTACCCCCAGGAAAGACCCGGTACTCAATTTTATAGGAGGCTGAGTGAACCTCGGGGCCATTCTGAAAGTTTCGCAACGAGAAAAAATCCTGTCACCACCTGGGATCGAACCCCGGACATTCCAGTACTATCCTTATTTATAATTATTATTATAATTACTATAATAATAATAATAATTATTATTATTATTATTATTATCAATAATTGTCTTATTTTTTTATACTTTGTTTGTCTCATTTATTTCGACCTGCTGTTCACATTTTATTATGCTTTTTTTCTTTCTTTCTGCATGTTATATATTATGTCTGATTCCTACTTACATGTTGTTTACATTTTATTATTATTATTATCTTATTCAGTTTTGTGTGTAAAATTGTAGTATACTTTGTAAATTTGTAGTGTTTTCTGTAACGCAGTTTTACTCCTGGTTGAGTGTTAGAGAAGGGTGTATGGCCTTAACTCTGCCAGGTTAAATAAATCATTACTATTATTTATTATTATTACTACTGTTTAATTCTTTCATGTCATTCTGCTTCAAAGTAAAGGCAAAGAGTCCACACCAGTGGAGTAACGGTTAGCGCGTCTGGCCGCGAAACCGGGTGGCCCGGACAAGTTACCTGGTTGAGGTTTTTTCTGGGTTTTCCCTCAACCCAAATTGAGCAAATGCTGGGTAACTTTCTGTGTTGGATCCCGGACTCATTTCACCAGGATTATCACCTTCACCTCATTCAGGCGCTAAATAACCTGAGATGTTGATACAGCGTCGTAAAATAACGTACTTAAATAAATAAAGACATAGTTTGCAACATTGTAAGTAAGACACTCGAATATTTATTTAATCTAATCCTCAAAACATTTGGAATAAGGCCATTAGTCTTCTGGCTTAACAATAAAATAGTCCATCCGATTTGTGCAGTAGGCCTAAAGTGCACCACAGGTTCTAAGATGGTCCCACTTCAATATGGCATCTTCATTACCCAGCATGCAATTTGGTGAGGCTATTATTTTCTTCCGATGTAGCTGTTCTGCCACAGTCAGGGTGCGTTGTTACGCGGAATGCTGCAAGTGTCGCTCAGTGGTAACTCTGTTATGCTATTATTATTCACGAGTACCTCAGTCCATCGTTCTCTTCACTTAATTCCTTAAAATCTGCAAGTCATTTAGATTTAAAGCCTGATTTTATTACGAGTTTTTAAGAATGGAAGGATAAGTGTACTTTTAAGGTGTTTAATACTGTAGAAACATTTTTCGCCTAGTACTCAGTTTCTTCATTACCTTTTATTACAATGTATGTATGTATGTATGTATGTATTCACATTGCAAATGGATAAATATTCGGTTGCAATAAGTAATTACACACAATAATGACAACTATTAATAAACGCAATTAATAAAAATACAATTAATAATAATAATAATAATAATAATAATAATAATAATAATAATAATAATAATAATAAGAATAAGCATTCCAAGATTAAATGAAGCACGACGACCTAAAATAACATTTAAAGTAAATCTAATTTGTATCTGAACCCTAAGTTAAAACTAAAACCCACGAGTATTATATGTTCATACCTGCACAAGTACCTTTCAGCACTACACTTATTTCGCTGTCAACTCACTCACGGCACTGGAACTGCGACACATTTCACTGATACTATTCTGATTACACTAACACTTCAAAAACATTTCAATGTTCAAAAACTTTGTACTACTACTATAAAACATCTCTGACACAAACGAACTTCATTGACACAACACACTTCTTCACTGATACAACACTTCAAGTGACTAAATCTCAATTTCACCCCATAAATAGTGCATAATTTACTACCTGTTATTAATAAAGTCCTTAAGCCTATTTTTAAATACATTTTTGATCATTGGTAAAGCCTTTAGTAAGTCTGCAGGTAAAGCATTCCAATCCCTGATAGTACGATTGAGAAAGAAACAATTTCCAGTGTCCGTCATCTGTCTTCTTTCCCTCAATTTATATGAGTGGTCGTTCCTTGAGTAATTTGGTGGCTGCAACCTATTTTTTATTTCTCTACAGGCAGGCTCACCTCTGTATGTTTCGAACAGTGCGCATAATCGAATTCGCGTTCTCCTGTCCGTGAGTGTGTCATGTATTCCATTACTGCCACTGAATAATCGCAAGTGCGTGCTTAGATAAGTGGCACACTGAATAATCGCAAGTAACTTATGGTGCAATGATAATTCCGTCAACATATTCCTTAATTGTAACTTACCCAATTAATAAATATACGATCTTGATACAGGGAGCGATTCAATAACGAAAATATCGCCATTTTGTAACTGAACATATTATCAAGGCGTTGCGATCCAGCTGGCAGTGGCTCGCAATCATAGAGAGAATGTCCGTTTTGAGAAGGATGATCCACAAGCCGATAACGTTAACGATGAAAAGAATTCTATTTACAACCCATGTATTCCTCACTTGAGTGAGAGATACAAATTGAATATTAATACATGGGAAGTGAAAGGACTTCTTTTTGGCGCTAGGGGAACTTCATTTAAGTTAACCAAAACCATTCTCCTTTTCTTAAATTTTCTAATGAGGACATTAACAAAATTTGTCGAATGGTATTGAGAGATTCATTATCCATTTTTCACAATCCCTTGTATAATACTATGTATTTTTTTTTTACTTCATTTCATTACTCTTCAATGTATTTTCATCTCTTCTTTCTCCGAAATCTAATTATCCTTTATTTTTAAATTTATCATTGTTCCTTATTCTCTCTGCAATCATATTGTATTTTTAATTTAACCTCTGGTTTGTATTCTGGATCCTAGTGGTCAGCCGTAGATTTCGACCAGATGTCCCAAATTGTGGAATTTGTGTGCAGAGAGACAATCGAAATGATTGCCGTCCAAATCTTGGATTTAAAATATCGGCATCCTAATCAATGCAAATGAACAAAAAATAACATTTTAATTATTTTAAATAAATACCTATTGAAATTTAAAAAAAAGGACATTCTGCGACAAGATGTGGTAGCTATCAAAACTATAAAAATTTATTGAATATAAATATACATTGAATTTATAAAGATGAATAGAGATGGTGATTGATGATGTTCAATGAAGATTTTAAAATGGTTGATGCAATTGGTACTGACCATCAATGTGTGCAGTTAAGCAATGTAAAAAGTTATTACGACAATTTAAGAGATTTATTTACGTCCGGGTTAGTTATGATACCAAATGATCGTATCATGTGTTAATACAACCAGCAAAATGGCGGACGACGACTAGCTTTTCGTAATAGTTCTATTCAGCGCTCTACCCACGCTCTACGACCACTTTTCAATGCCACAAATTGTTATATCACTAATACAATTTACTTTATATACACCGACGTCAAACCTTAAAATTGTAAACAATGAAATGTGCACCAGCACTGGAGGCCATGCGCCCCATTTTTAAACCAGGAATGGGTAAAACTGAAACTGCAATATGTCACTATGATTACGAAGGATGTTTAGGGTTGGAAGTGTATTCTTAACATAAAATAAATACAACTTGGATAAGCAATGTACAATAAATTTATTTCAATGTGTATAAAACCTATCATGGACACAATGAACAAATGTAAATCTTCCCTAGTCATCATAAAAAGGAAATAATAATGATCACAAGTGCTAAAGGAATACGCAATATAGCAATTTGTACAGAATAAAAATTGCAAAATAACAAATGATGAGTTCGCGGGAAAAACGATGACTGTCACATTTGTGTTAAGGATTAGATAATGATCTAATTGACTCTATAACTCAAGATGTAGTGCTGTTTCTATAGAAAATAAAGGAAAGGATTACTGTATTCGTGGTGATAATTTTCCTTTTTACCATTTTTCATAAGAACAACATTAAATTTCGTAGTGATCCATTGAATTAGACAATGACATCAACCTTAAGAAAACAGTGACATTCATCGTTTTTCTCGCGAACTCTTCAAATACTAACATATTACAAGCGCCATCTATATTTAAATCTCCTAAAATCCATATTTTACTCACAACTGATTTATCCACACCAGTAAATGAGTTCTATAGATATATTTTCTTGAGTTGCAACAGCTACTAAATTTCATGCAAAGAATCTTGCTGAAAACACTGTCAGCTTCAAAATGCCTCCAACTGCCACCAGATACTGTACATTCAAAATTATTTAACTTGTGAAGGTGGATAAAAAGTATTTTGAATCTATTAGTGGAAATTAGGCCTATATACTGGAACATTAAACAAGTTCCCCTAACTGTAGTTACCATTCATAACGAGACTTAAACGCAAACTTTTAATTACAAGTAAAATTTAAACTTATCATGTAAAACCTTGTATAGAACACAGTGAATAAGGTGTCCTGTTTACGGAATCTGAACGATCATTCCACAGTAACTGACGTTACATTCTGACACATTTATGAACTAATTAAATAAAAATAAGGCTTATATACTTATTGCATTTACAAACATTCTTCATAGCAATAGCCAGTAATCGGGAATATAATTAATTACTTGTGTAACTCACGTTATATTATGTAGGTAACATGAACATCTCTTTCATTTAAGAACCTCACAAATTCTGCACTGACACTTTCCAATAGTATAGTGGAAACATTTATTTTTTCAGAACTGTTCAGTCTTCCGTGTCCAAAAAGTATTAAGCTCCATACAACAAATCCGAAATAACAAAGCAAATGACGGAAGATAACGATCACCAAACCGTTATGTTGTTCTGAAATGTAATTGTTCCGAAACTCGCAGACCACAATGCAAATCGAACCATGACGAGTGTTCTAGTCAAGTATAGAGTGAATCAATTTAATGTTGGGCCAATATCACACTACCAATTTGTAGGTCTACATTTGACATTTCAAACCAAACATACATACAAGAAATTCAAAATATTATTTCAATTTAAACACAAACTTACTTCTTAAAAAATACAAATTGTTACTTGAAGAAATAAAACGACTCTCCGAAAACAAAAAACCTAATATAGACTATATGCAGACAATTTAATATTGGGCCAGAGAAATTAAACGTTTCCTCCATTGTACGAAAACCTAATCTCTATTCTATCCTCTTTTTCATATCATCTTATAATATTTCCAACACTATTCTTCAATAAATTTAGCATGTTGCCTATTTGTCTTTGGCTTTTAACTCTTGCACGATGGTATATAATCAGTTGCCACTCCTCAAACGTAATGTTGGGTCCTCTTCGCCCCACGCCACTGTTACGTCCCCACGGCACAGAGGAACACATGACTCCACCTGAGATTGAACTGAGTACCTTGAGTGGACAATAACACTGATTGGCCCAATATTAAATTGACGTGCTCTTACTGTATTTCAAGAAAAATAATACAAATAATGCCATCTTATGATTGAAATATTTTTACCATGTCACTGTGACTATAGTAGAATAACGCAGTTTTCTTACTCCTAATTGTAGAATATATTTATATCCATGTATTTTACAATACATTTACTTTAATGCAAAATGTGATTCTGCACATATAGCAAGGATAACATTGGCCCAATATTAAATTTTTTCACTTTACTTATGTGCAGTAATTTATAACAAACTACAAAATATAATTATTATTGCATCACTCCTTCTGGTAATAAACCATACAAATACTACGCAATGCTAACATCTATTAAACTTTTAGAATTTTATTCGTACAAACACTGAGTTACTTTGGATACAATTGCAATATTATTTTATACAAAATTGATAACAAAACACAATATCGTACATTTCCGTCCATGGGACTGGTTCATTGTCAGTTGTTTTGTGATGTCTGAGTGGTAAGCCTGCTTTTGTGAGACAGAATGAAATGCATTCCGTTATTCCCCTGAGTGATTTGTATCATGATAGGGGAAGTGAAGCAGAATCAAAAATAAGAAATAGAGGTTTATAATTTTTCCTCGCTGGATACATCACATAATGATGATTTTGGAATATAGTCTTACAATTGGAAATCGTACTGATTCTAGTTGGAATATAGGCCTACGTAAATCGCAAAGAATATTAATGAAGTTGATAATTTGGAGTGATTCATTATTGAAACAAACTCTGAAAATGTAATAGAGTTAAAATTCCGTGCTCTGCCCAACATACACAACTATGAACAAATTAAATATAAGGAGAAAACTTTGGCTGGAAGAGCTTTGGTTTGAGAAAGTATCTGGAGAGTTCTGACAAAAAGAGGGAGGAAGGGACGTGTAGCACTCTGGTTCCCATGAGGAATCGTCCATCAGGAACTACGACCGTGAGTTTGGAAAAGGAGATTTACAGACTGCTGCTTCATTTCGAAATGTTACGAACGCAGTAATAGATTATATTTTTCAATTTCTACGTCCACTGCTGCAAACTATGAAACATCTAATTTGTTACATAAATTAACATCAGCACATTCCTCATTTAAGAGGCCTACAATATCTAGGTTACTACTTGTAACTGAAAATTGATCATGTGCTATCACAATTTTTGTTACATGCAATAATATAAGGGCGTTTATTCATTAGGAGTCCCATTACGTCCTTTTGCAGAAGCGGATATTGCACTTTCACACGACATGTTACGTAGATTAACATCAGCGCCTATATCCATTAGGAGTCTCACAATATCCACATTACCTTCTTCTGCAGCAGCGAATATTGGACTTTCACCAGACTTGTTACACACATTAACATCAGCGCCTTTATCCATTAGGAGTCTCACAACACCTATATTACCTTTTCTCGCAGCAGCGAATATTGGACTTTCACCAGACGCGTTACATGCATTAACATCATTGCCTTTATCCATCAGGAGTCTCACAATATTCACCTTGCCTTCTTCTGCAGCAGCGAATATGGGACTTTCACCAAATTTGTTACACACATTAACATCAGCGCCTTTATTCATTAGGAGTCTCACAACACCCAGATTACGTTTTCTTGCAGCAGGGAATATTGGACTTTCACCAGAATTATTACACACATTAACATCAGCGCCTTTATCCATTAGGAGTCTCACCACATCAACATTACCTCCTTCTACAGCAGCGAATATTGGACTTTCACCAGACTTGTTACACACATTAACTTCAGCGCCTTTATCCATTAGGAGTTTCACAATATTCACATTACCTCCTTCTGCAGCAGCGAATATGGGACTTTCACCAAACATATTACACACATTAACATCAGCGCCTTTGTCCACTAAGAGTTTCACAATATCCACATCACTTCCTTCTACAACAGTGAACAATGGGCTTTCGCCAAACATGTTACATACATTAACATCAGCGCCTTTGTCCACTAGGAGTCTCACAATATCCACATCACTTCGTTCTACAACAGTGAATAATGGACTTTCACCATACATGTTACACACATTAACATCAGCACCTTCATCCATTAGGAATGTTACAAAATCCATATTACCTCCTTCTGCAGCAGCGAATATGGGACGTTCACCAGCCATATTACACACATTAACATCAACGCCTTTATCCTTTAGGAGTCTCAAAACATCAACATTACCTCGCTTTGCAGCAGCGAATATGGGACTTTCACCACACTTATTACACACATTAACATCAGCGCCTTTATCCATTAGGAGTCTCACAATATCCACATTACCTCCTTCTGCAGCAGCAAATATGGGACTTTCACCAGACTTATTACACATATTTACATCAGCGCCTTTATCCATTAGGAGTCTCACAATATCCACGTTACCTTCTTCTGCAGCAGCGAATATTGGACTTTCACCAGACTTATTACACACATTAACATCACCGCCATTATCAATGAAGAGTCTCACAATATCCACATTACCTCCTTCTGCAGCAGCGAATATGGAACTTTCACCAAACATGTTACACACATTAACATCAGCGCCATTATCAATGAAGAGTCTCACAATATCCACATTACCTCCTTCTGCAGCAGCGAATATGGGACTTTCACCAAACATGTTACACACATTAACATCAGCGCCTTTATCCATTAGAATTCTCACAATATCCACATCACTTGCTTCTACAACAGTGAATAATGGACTTTCACCAAACAAGTTACACATATTAACATCAGCGCCTTCATCCATTAGGAATCTCACAAAATCCACATTACCACCTTCTGCAGCAGCAAATATGGGACTTTCACCAGACTTATTACACAAATTAACATCAACGCCTTTATCCATTAGGAGTCTCACAACACCAACATTACCCCGTTTTGCAGCAGCAAATATGGGACTTTCACCAGACTTATTACACAAATTAACATCAACGCCTTTATCCATTAGGAGTCTCACAACACCAACATTACCCCGTTTTGCAGCAGCAAATATGGGACTTTCACCAGACTTATTACACAAATTAACATCAACGCCTTTATCCATTAGGAGTCTCACAACACCAACATTACCCCGTTTTGCAGCAGCAAATATGGGACTTTCACCAGACTTATTACACAAATTAACATCAACGCCTTTATCCATTAGGAGTCTCACAACACCAACATTACCTCGTTTTGCAGCAGCGAATATAGGACTTTCACCAGACTTATTACACACATTAACATCAGCGCTTTCATCCATTAGGAATCTCACAAAATCCACATTACCACCTTCTGCAGCAGCATATATGGGACTTTCACCAGACTTATTACACAAATTAACATCAACGCCTTTATCCATTAGGAGTCTCACAACACCAACATTACCTCGTTTTGCAGCAGCGAATATGGGACTTTCACCACACTTATTACACACATTAACATCAGCGCCTTCATCCATTAGGAATCTCACAAAATCCACATTACCACCTTCTGCAGCAGCAAATATGGGACTTTCACCAGACTTATTACACAAATTAACATCAACGCCTTTATCCATTAGCAGTCTCACAACATCAACATAACCTCGTTTTGCAGCAGCGAATATGGGACTTTCACCAGACATATTACACACATTAACATCAACGCCTTTATCCATTAGCAGTCTCACAACATCAACATAATCTCGTTTTGCAGCAGCGAATATGGGACTTTCACCATACTTATTACACACATTAACATCAGCGCCTTTGTCCATTAGGAGTCTCGCAATATCCACCTTACCTCCTGCTGCAGCAGCGAATATGAGACTTTCACCAGACTTATTACACACACAAACATCAGCGCCTTTATCCATTAGGAGTCTCACAACACCAACATTACCTGCTTCTGCAGCAGCGAATATAGGACTTTCACCAGACTTATTACACACATTAATATCAACGCCTTTCTCCATTAGGAGTCTCACAACATCAACATTACCTCCTTCTGCAGCAGCGTATAATGGACTTTCACCAGAGTTAGTAAACATATTAAGATCAACGTCTTTATCCACTAGGAGTCTGACAATATCAACATTACCTCGTTTTGCAGCAGCGAATATGGGACTTTCACCAGACTTATTACACATATTAACATCAGCGCCATTATCCATTAGGAGTCTCACAATATCCACATTACCTCCTTCTGCAGCAGCGAATGTGGGACTTTCACCTGACTCGTTACACACGTTAACATCAACGCCTTCATCCATTAGGAGTCTCACAATATCCACATTACCTTCTCGTGCAGCAGCGAATATGGGATTTTCACCCGACTTGTTACTCACATTAGCAACAGCGCCTTTATCTATTAGGAGTTTCACAATATCCACATTACCTCCTCGTGCAGCAGCGAATATGGGATTTTCACCCGACTTGTTACTCACATTAACATCAGCGCCATTATCTATTAGGAGTTTCACAATATCCACATTACCTCCTCGTGCAGCAGCGAATATGGGATTTTCACCCGAGTTTGTACACAGATTAACATTTACGCCTTTATCAATTAAGAACCTGACAACATCAACATTACCTTCTTCTGCAGCAGCGAATAAGGGACTTTCACCACACTCGTTACACACATTAACATCAACGCCTTTATCAATTAAGAGTCTGATAACATCAACATTACCTCCTTCTGCAGCAGCGAATATGAGATCTGTATCAAAGCAGTTCCACACTCTGACATCAGAGCTTTTATCAATTAGGAATCTCACAATATCCAACTGACCTCCTTCTGCAGCATTGAATATGGGACTTTCACCAAAGTTATTACACACATTAACATCAACGCCTTTATCCATTAGGAGTCTCACAACATCAACATTACCTCCTTCTGCAGCAGCGAATATGGGGCTTTCACCAAACGTATTACACACATTAACATCAGCGCCTTTATCCATTAGGAGTATCACATTATCAACATTACCTCCTCTTGCAGCAGCGAATATAGGACTTTCACCACACTTATTACACACATTAACATCAACGCCTTTATTAGTTAGGAGTCTGACAACATTCACATTGTCTTGTTGTGCAGCAGCTAATATTGGGCTTAGGTCTTGCTCGTCATATGCATTAACATTAGCGCCACTTTCTATTAGGAACTGCACAACGTTCACATGGGAACCATCAATTGCACAAAACAAAGGAGTTCGTTTCGACGCATCTTTTGTATTCACATCTGCACCTTTCTCAACTAGCAACTTCACCGTTTCTAGATGACCTTCGTAAGCAGCCCATGACAAAGGTGTCATGCCATAAGAATCTTTTATTTCTAGACGTTCTTTGGTAGTAGTAAATGCGGAAGTCCTCTCAGATTGTGGAAGATTGTGCTCGACAGCCCACAGTGGACCACTGTTCTTTATAATTCCTTCTGTTTCTTCAGCCTCGAGCAAAAATTCCACCAGCTTTACTTGTCCCGCAGATGACGCTTTGTGTAACATTGTGGTAATAATTTTAGGGTTATGCACATCAAGATCAATGTACGTCGTAAAGGGATGATTCACACATAAGCCACATTTAAACATCAGTTTTGCAATATTGATATATCCATTTAATGCAACACTTTCCAACACGCTACACAAAAACTCTCCACACTCTTCACCCTTGAACAATTCCATAGTGAATATCATGTCACTACTTTCAGCATGACTGCCGAGCAGCATGTCAACAGCTGCCCACGCTTGTATCTTGTCAGCAAGTGTCAGGGGTCGCCAGTGAAACACTTCATCTTCAGTTCTACAATCACAATGATTTTGCAATAATAGCGCCATGATTTCACACACAGCTTTAATATCACTTTCACTATGACTCATAACTGCCAAGTGCAAGGGTGTCCTCCCACCCTTATCATTTCCATTCATAGCACATTCAGGGGATAAAAGTAATTCCTCAACAGAATGTCTGTCTTTATTCAGGATGGCTGTATGCAATTTAAATCCTTCTGCCAGGATCCTATCAAAAAACTGTCTCACGATTACGAACTCTTCTCTAAATAATATTTCTTTTATATGTTCTCTTTCATCTTCGAAATTCTTTGTGAACCACTTCGCGGCAAAGAACTCCAGAAATGTTCTGTGAATGAACACTGCTGTGGAATTTACCATTTGAACAACTATTCCACTTTTCTCATCTCCGTGTCTAAATCGGTCCTGGAAACCTTCAACTCGTTTCATAATATTCTTGGAGGAGTGTAGATGTTTAAGGTCTTCAGTTTTTAACAAGGAATGTAAGGCGCATGCCATGTGATCTTTCTCAAACTTTTTCCAGTGCGACTGCAAAAAATCACGGATCGCCGGATTTCTTTCATCTGCTAGGCTCTTGTCACGAACAAAAATATTCCACTTTCTTTTCACGAATTTGTTATACAATTCCAACAAATCCAATTTGCGGTCAACCTTCATCTTACCTGACTTAGAAAAATCAGAAGCTTCACTGCGAAATACTTCAGCCAACATCAGAGTCTGCAGAGGAATTTCTGTGAATTGGCCAAGTTTGTCATTCAACATATTCCCTGTCACTTCCAACAAATTGGAAATAAATATATCTATGTTATATGGACCATCACTTATATCATTCCAAAGTTTAGCAAGGAAATCACGTTGATGCTCTTTTGTGAAAGGCTGCAGTTCAAATGGTAGACAAGAGAAATTTTCTTCCAGCCTGTCCTTCATTAATGAACGAGAAGTGATCCAAAGCTGTTTAAATTTATAGCTGATGATAAGTTGCCTTAACATGTGCAACACCTTCCCTGCATAATCTGGGCTGATCTCATCAAACCCATCTATCAATATCACAATATTGCCACCATGATTTAACTCGTGTTTGAACAGTGACTTAGAAAAGTCACTCATGAACTTTCCTGCTCGTAACAGAAGTTCAAGCGTAGAATTTCCACAGTCACTCAGGTAATCAGTGTGCTCAATCAGAAATACAGTGACCATCCAACATTCAGGTTCACGTCGCTTGAATTCCTGAGCTAAATTCACAACTTCTGTTGATTTTCCCATTCCAGGGTGAGCCACAAGCAACTTGACCTTGTCAGACAGCTGCATGACTTCCTGCAAGCTTCTGATCGAGGTCACATCCATTAAGTGAGACTTAATATAGGACACACCGCCTTTGGACTGTTTCCAAATAAAGTCAGTCTCTTCTCTATGAAGCCAATGGACTCGTTCAAATAGAATTTTGACCTTCTCGAAATCCTCTTTTTCTCGAATTACAAAACAGCGACACGCACCTTTTACAGAATGTTTCGTGTCATCAAATATCTCCACTTCCTTCCTAGGCTGGACTATTTGCCTCAGAGCCTGCAGTGATACTCCAGTTACAACTAAGCAGTCCCGGTCATCAAAAAATATTCTCTCACTCACATGATCTCTACTAAAGAACATACGAGGTATGTAGTGTTCATTTTGTTGAGTGAGTTTATCTCCAATGCTTTCCACAATTCCAGAGACCAACTGAGTTACAATTTCAGCATTCAGTACTTTGTCGAATGTTGTGTCGTCAACTAATGTGTTAACTTTGATGGACTTACCTTGGAAAATTATTTCGCAATCTAATACTTGTTTCATAGATTTCTCATTCAGTTGCCCAAAACGAAACTCGTCTTTGTGACTGAGAGATTTTAATTCCCTCCCCATTTTACTATGGTCAATCACAACAAGGGTCTTTCCCGAACCTAAATTGGTGACGACCTTTTCTATTGTCACACCCCAGCCATCAATTACAAGCACATCACAACCAGGCCATCGACCCCACAATACCAACACTTCACTTATTCTATCCTCCAACACGTTGGCATCTACCAAAATCTTCTTGTCAACGCTTTGGTGAACTTTGAGACAAGTGAGAGCGTTAGAATTCTGAACTCTCAGAAGTCCTCCGCCTTCCGGTAACTGCTGTCTAAATAAATTCAACTCTCTTTCATCAAACTGCAGATTAAATTTTGCGAGCTGATCTATTTTTGCTTTATTTAAATCATCAACACTGCACTTCACTATATCCTTCCAAAACTCAACATTTTCCGTGAGGTAAGAACCAGGGCCTTCCATCCAGTTCGTTATATTAGTCAGAAATGTCTGGAACTGAGAATCCGTCCCCAATGCCCTAAGAAGTTCAGTTCTGATTAAGGACTCAAGCTGCTTCTCACTTGCTTGTTCTGTATATAACCTGAACTGATGGAGGAACTGGTTGAACTCAGGCTCGTTCTTTAACTCGGGAAAGTCATTTTCAGAGAATTGTAAGCATTTTCCTCCTGTCATGAGAACATTCTGGACATCAGTATCAACAGCTTCACCCACAGCCACAACAGCATTTGTGTAAACAACAAACTGCACATCGCTGAATGCACCCCACCGTTGTAGATCAGTTTTCTGTCCCCAATCCTTCTTGAGATCGCAGTAAGAACTGTAGTGGTCCTTCATTGCGAAGATTCTGCGTACTGTGTATAATTTCTTTTTTTCTGAGACTTGTGCCCCTAGCTTATGTTTCAACTGTACAAAAACTGTTTTATCACCAATGCCCAGGACTAAATCATCGAACTTTCCAGCTGCATCCATGTTGGAGGCTATATGGAAGCCTTTTCTCTCGTTGATCAGTCTAAGGAAGATTAGTCCAGCCATTTTGACTTCATACATAAACCCTTCAATCCTGCAGGCTCCACCTGTCTTCTTGTAATCCTGTAAATAAACAAAACATAAGCAGTATCTGCGTGAGATGTCTCAGATCCACTGCTATTACGGTATAATCGAATTGTTACATGAAGTCTTATATCTAATGTGGCTTGTAAATTTTATATATCCAATTAATATATAATTATTTCTCAATTCCTTGCAGTGCAATATTGGGTTAAATATTGAAGAATTCGCTATATGAAAACTTTCTGCTTACGGTAATTAGTTCGTCAATCAGTTTGGAATTATGCAAACTCCGAAACATTACAATAGAACATTGTGCAGAACAGGGTGAAGTAAAACTCGTCCGGGTGTTAGGTCACTGTAGCATTGAAGGAAATGGAAAGTTGACGAAATTGCTGAACAAGAGGTGGGCTTCAAATTCACCGGACCAGAGGAGTCTGTTGCAACTGCTAATTACATATAAGAAGAAATTCAAAGCTGGTAAAAAAAAAAGACTTGGTTCTAAGATCCAAGAAAAGACACTGTACGCTATTTATTAGAAGACTTACTTACTTATTGGCTTTTAAGGAACCCGGAGGTTCATTGCCGCCCTCACATAAGCCCGCCATTGATCCCTATCCTGAGCAAGATTAATCCAGTCTCTACCATCATATCCCACCTCCCTCAAATCCATTTTAATATTATTTTCCCATCCAAGTCTCGGCCTCTCCAAAGGTCTTTTTCCCGCCGGCCTCCCAACTAATACTCTATATGCATTTCTGGATTCGCCCATACGTGCTACATGCTCTGCCCATCTCAAGCGTCTGGATTTAATATTCCTAATTATGTCAGGTGAAGAATACAATGCGTGCAGCTCTGCGTTTTGTAACTTTCTCCATTCTCCCGTAACTTCATCCCTCTTAGCCCCTAATATTTTCCTATGAACCTTTCCTCAAATACCCTAAATCTCTGTTTCTCTCTCAAAGTGAGAGTCCAAGCTTCACAACCATATGGAACAACCGGTAATATAACTGTTTTATAAATTCTAACTTTCAGATTTCTTGACAGCAGACTGGATGATAAAAGCTTCTCAACCGAATAATAACAGGCATTTCCCATATTTATTCTGCGTTTAATTTCCTCCCGAGTATCATTTATATTTGTTACTGTTGCTCCAAGGTATTTGAATTTGTCCACCTCTTCGAAGGATAAATCTCCAGTTTTTATATTTCCATTTCGTACAATATTCTGGTCACGAGACATGATCATATACTTTGTCTTTTCGGGATTTACTTCCAACCCTATCGCTTTACTTGCTTCAAGTAGAATTTCCGTGTTTTCCCTAATCGTTTGTGGGTTTTCTCCTAACATATTCACGTCATCCGCATAGACAAGTAGCTTATGTATCCCGTTCAATTCCAAACCCTCTGTGTTATCCTGAACTTTTCTAATGGCATATTTTAGAGCAAAGTTAAAATGTAGAGGTGACAATGCATCACCCTCCTTTAGCCCGCAGTGAATTGGAAAAGCATCAGTTTGAAACTGGCCTATATGGACTCTGCTCTAAGTTTCACTAAGACACATTTTAATTAATCGAACTAGTTTCTTGGGAATACCAAATTCAATAAGAATATTATATAAAACTTCTCTCTTAACCGAGTCATACGCCTTTTTGAAATCTATGAATAACTGATGCACTGTACCCTTATACTCCCATTTTTTCTCCAATATCTGTCGAATACAAAAAATGTGATTAGCAGTTGATCTATTATTCCTAAAACCGCACTGATGATCCCCAATAATTCCATCTAGATATGAAGTTAATCTTCTCAAAAGAAAACTGGACAAAATTTTGTACGACGTCAACATATAGTACCATGTAAAGTTTAATGCAAAAATGCTTAAACACTAACCAAATGATGTACATCACTGCAGATGACCCACATTTTCAGAAATCGCCATTTTTTAAATGTGTCCATCCTACGTTTTGGAAGCCTTGTTTCTATTGCGTCACGCACACCATCAGAATGGTGGTCGACAGAACGATACATATTGAATTTGTCCGCCGTTACTCTGACTGCCTGAGCAGGAAAAAGGTTAAAAGGCAAAACATCCTTGTGCCTCATTTTAGGCAGATACTTACACATTCTTCACTCGTGGCCATTTCAGTCGCTGGTGGGGCTGCTACTCTTGTGACTAAGTTGATTCAATTAACCTGTAAACATTAATTTATTGTAAATTGTTTCAGGTCAGCAGTCCATAAAAAAAGAAGGTTAGGGGACAGAGTTAATTTCAAAACCCTGAAAATGCAATATCGAAAAACCTTAATATTGTGAATTTTATTTCCACTCAACAATAAATTTTATTCTTCCAACAATAATTCCTTTCTACAATTCACCTTAAACGCTCTCGTCAACAATAGGATTTTCACTCAACACAGTATTCGTTATAGCACTCCACTGACGACAATGACAATTTACTTGGACTATTACGAACAACAATGAACTGTTAATCTTAACTAATATTTACAAAGCACTATTTACAAATCAGAACTATCAGTTCTCAGTTCACAGTTCTTCTAGCTCAGTCACTCGAGTTCACAGTATCTCGAACCACAGACCTTTAGAGACAGTTCACTGTACTCGAACTCAGGTCCCTCCAACTGCGGTCCACTGCACTCGAACTCAGGCCTTCGGATGCTGTCACAGTCGCGGACGCACACTCGAGTCGAACTCCGGTACACAAGACTGGCTTGCTTGCTCTGGCTTTCTCACTGACTGGCTGACTAATCAACTGAAAACTGCTCGAGTTCGCTGGCGTTTCTTCTTTTATAATCACAGCGACGTAGCCTCGAAAGTTCGACGCGTCTCCAGAGATAGCACTCCAGAACAATCCAGAGCCCTCTCCTCTCTACCAGCACCAGATGCGAGCGCACTCTAGTCGTGTTGACGTAATACACGCCCTCTCTTCTCTCCGCCGCGCGCCGTCCCAAAGTGCTCCGCGTGATCTTCTCTCTTGCGGGACGCTGGTCGTGGGTTCGAATCTCACGTCGCTGTCACAGTATGTAGTAGGAGTAGCAGTAGCAGCAGCAGTAGCTCACTACCTCACGAGATATTTTGATGAACAATATTATTATTAGTATTCAGGAATCCAAGCCGAATGTCACCTGAGTCAACAAACGCCTTTGTAGGTAAATTCTTTAAATAATTTTGCATTGTTTCCGAAGTGTGTTCGACTAATTGTACCTTACGTAACCAAGCTAAGGCACTGAAGTTTCCATATTATTTCACTGTTTAATCAACTGCATTCAGATATAACCAATGATCTATTTTACCATTTTTTTTTAAATTAAACTCATGTAACTGAGTAGGTATACCAAGTACGTATATCCTAGTTTCTCTTTTATTGGTTAAGTAAAGTAAAGTGATGCAAAGTAACAAGAAATATATATAACTTACAATACCAGTTAAACATTCTGCAACTTTTCATAACATAGCTAAATGTATAACTCATGTATATAAGAAAGTTTTACAATATATTATAGTATAACCAGTGAAGTGACTTATTTGATTTGATTAAGTTGATATTCTTCGAGCCTGATCCAACCTGTGATCCTGTTCTTGAATACACAGTACCTAGTTAAGATAATAGCTCGACCATTCCATCCTGAAATATCCTGACGTAGACAATAACAAACTGGTGTCAGAAATACCTTGAAACAATAACGCTTGGTAGGGCAGAACCACAACATAACAATTTGGTGTCAGAATTTAATCATTACATAACCGTGACCGATAGCATCGGCCAAAACAAAGTTGTGCCTAACAACAGAGGCACAACAATTTGGTAGTAGCTGTAGCAGTAGTAGTAGTAGCAGTAGTAGTAGTGGTAGCAGTAGTAGTAGCAGTAGCAGTAGTAGTAGTGGTAGCAGTTGCAGTAGTAGTAGTGGTAGTAGTAGTAGTAGTAGTAGTAGTAGTAACAGTAGTAGTAGTAGCAGTAGTAGCAGTAGTAGTAGTAGTAGTAGCAGTAGCAGTAGTGGTAGTAGCAGTAGTAGTAGTAGCAGTAGTAGTAGTAGTAGCAGTAGTAGTAGTAGCAGTAGCAGTAATAGCAGTAGCAGTAGTAGTAGTAGTAGCTGTAGTAGTAGTAGTAGCAGTAATAGCAGTAGTAGCAGTAGTAGTAGTAGTAGCAGTAGTAGTAGTAGTAGCAGTAGTAGCAGTAGTAGTAGTAGTAGTAGCAGTAGCAGTAGTGGTAGTAGCAGTAGTAGTAGTAGCAGTAGTAGTAGTAGTAGTAGTAGTAGCAGTAGCTGTAGTAGTAGCAGTAGCAGTAATAGTAGTAGTAGCAGTAGCTGTAGTAGTAGCAGTAGCAGTAATAGCAGTAGTAGTAGTAGTAGTAGTAGCAGTAGTAGTAGTAGTAGCAGTAGTAGTAGTAGTAGCAGTAGCAGTAGCAGTAGTAGTAGTAGCAGTAGTAGTAGCAGTAGCAGTAGCAGTAATAGCAGTAGTAGTAGTAGTAGTAGTAGTAGCAGTAGCTGTAGTAGTAGTAGTAGCAGTAGCTGTAGTAGTGGTAGTAGCAGTAGTAGTAGTAGTAGCAGTAGTAGTAGCAGTAGCAGTAGTAGTAGTAGCAGTAGTAGTAGCAGTAGTAGTAGTAGTAGCAGTAGCAGTAGTAGTAGTAGCAGTAGTAGTAGTAGTAGCAGTAGTAGTAGTAGTAGTAGTAGTAGTAGCAGTAGTAGTAGCAGTAGCAGTAGTAGTAGTAGTATTAGTAGTAGTAGCGTTTAGAAAAAGAAGTGTGGTAACTCGGCAAGGGTCTAATGGGACTTTAAACCCCTTAGGCTTCGGCCACAGTGCAAGCGGCAAGCGGCGCGGCGCGTTGAGTGGCGGCGTGGATGAATCACAAACGCGTGTTAGCAAATGCAGCTGGCCATAGTGTGAGCGGAGCGGCATTTTGGAGGGGAAGTTGGTTCAAGGACAACGCTACACGCCGCTGGCCGCTCACTCTTGTTTGAGATTTTAGCGGCACCGCTCACAATTGCAAGTATGAACTGCCAAGAAATGAGAAAAAAGTTATCATTTAAGAAGTGAAAACCCGAATATTCCTGTGGAATGACAGAGAGAAGAACTTCGAAACTTCTCCATGACGAGGAATATGTAGAAAGAAATTTTACTAAACGCGAATAATATTTTTGTAATATGCCATGTGATTATAATAATAACAATAATAATAATAATAATAAGTTATTATTATTGTTGTTATTGTTATCATTGTCACCATCATACTTCGTAGAATATTGTCGGGATAAACACTCAGTATTTTGTACATTATAAACATATTCTAACTCCGAAATAAAAGTACAATTATATGATTTAAATGTTTCTATTGTTACGATTAAACATCGTTAATGCAAAAAATACGATTAAAACTATTAGGTAAAAACTAATTATTTACAATCTCGTACAAGAATATTGACACTTTTGTTATGAAAAAACACAATCTATTAAGTACAAAATATAATGTTATACATATTAACATCTGCGACTGATTGAAATAATCAGTGAAGTTATTCTTATTTGTCTAGCAAATTCACTGCAACTGTTATTCCTGCGATCTGAGTTCTAATGAGTTTGCACATCATCAGTTTCTGTCAATTTGTAAAGTTGTTTCATGATAATGCAAATCATTGTTACAATCTTTTTCTCAAATGGAAGATTATATGTGCTGGTTCTTTTCAAATTTGTCAATATTTCTATTCATGAATAGCCACTTAGCACGCAATATTGAGAAAGTAGATTCCATAAATTATTTTTCGAACACCAGATAAACGTTACTTAAAATTTTCCATTCTAGGCGTTAGTTCTCTCACTAGATATTGCCTCATAAGATAAAGTTTTAGAGAATAGGCTTCATCTCCAAAAAGTACAAGTGACACCTCTACATGTGAGTTCGATAGTTCAAGCACATTGAAGTGTAAAGTTGTGAAAATGCCTCCATCACTCGGTTTTCCTCTTCCCACCAAATCAATTGTTAAAATTTTTTGTCTGCGCCAGCAATATTCTGTAGTAATATTAGGTAAATTAAAATAGCTGGAACCGAATTTATCAGGACCCTTTATCTGACCATGCTTTTCGTCGTTTGTTACGAAGCAATTAGAGAACCACATGTTCATAGTAATCACTGACCACTTTTTTTAATTTTTCTTTATTTGGTTGTGGTATAAATTTTTTAATCGGTTCATTCTAGATTACCTCACATGTTTCTCTTGCCATTACAATTGCTGTAGTTTTCGTACCCTGAAGGAAAATGTCAGTGATGGCAATGACGTCCCTGTGGTTATAAACCTACAAGAAAGAGTAATGTTAGAAATGTACCTTAAATTCTTCTTCATTTTAACGTAGTAGAAGACTAATATTAGAATATATTAATATTTTAATCACTAATTCATTAAATATTCTCTATTGAATCCTATTTCAGAAGACGTAGCAAAAATAAGTTGTAGAATTTAAAAGAGAAATTTCATAAGTTACTCCAGATACGAAGCAGTTCCGAAGCTCTCGAATCGCTACATCGTTAGGGGCGTTTTTTGACCTGACGATGTTTATGAAGGACGTCGTCCTTTCTGGTAGGACTGTAGGAAATCTTTCCTTCAGAAGATTCCATCGACTCCAAACAGCCCTGATTTGGGAGAAAGTAAAGACTGTGACAGCGACGTGAGAATCGAACTCACGACCAGCGTCCCGCATGAAAGCAGATCGCACAGGCTCCACGGTGACGTCGCGCGGTGGAGAGAAGAGAGAGGGTGTATTACGTCACGCGACGAGTTTGCGCGCGCATCTGGTGCTGGTAGAGAGGAGAGGGCCCTGGATTTCTCTGGAATGCCATCTCTAGAGACGGGTCGAACTTTCGAGGCTACGTCGCTGTGGTTATAAATTACGGTCGCGAAGGAACGACAGCAGTTTCAGTTTCAGAGTTTTCAGTTATTCAGTCAGTGAGAAAGCCAGAGCAAGGAAGCCAGTCTTGTGTACCGGAGTTCGACTCGAGTGTGCGTCCGCATCTGCGTCAGCATCCGAAGGCCTGAGTTCGAGTGCAGTGGACCGCAGTTGGAGGGACCTGAGTTCGAGTGCAGTGGACCGCAGTTGGAGGGACCCGAGTTCGAGTACAGTGAACTGTCTCTGAAGGTCTGTGGTTCGAGATACTGTGAACTCGAGTGACTGAGATAGAAGAACTGTGAACTGAGAACTGGTAGTTCTGATTTGTAAATAGTGCTTTGTAAATATTAGTTAAGATTAACAGTTCATTGTTGTGCGTAATAGCCCAAGTAAATTATCATTGTTGTCGGTGGAGTGCTATAACGAATACTGTGTTGAGTGAGGATCCAATTGTTGACGAGAGCGTTTAAGGTGAATTGTAGAAAGGAATTACTGTTGTGACGAATAAATCTCATTGTTGTTACTAATAAAATTACATTGTTAGAAATGTACCTTAAATTCTTCTTCATTTTAACGTAGTAGAAGACTAATATTAGAATATATTAATATTTTAATCACTAATTCATTAAATATTCACTATTGAATCCTATTTCAGAAGACGTAGCAAAAATAAGATGTAGAATTTAAAAGAGAAATGTCATAAGTTGCTCCAGATACGAAGTAGTTCCGAAGCTCTCGAATCGCTACATCGTTAGGGGCGTTTTTGACCTGACGATGTTTATGAAGGACGTCGTCCTTTCTGGTAGGACTGTAGGAAATCTTTCCTTCAGAAGATTCCATCGACTCCAAACAGCCCTGATTTGGGAGAAAGTAAAGACAATTGTCAGCGATGATAACGTATCACTTCAGACGAATATGTTTTCGAATGCCTCAGCACCAAAGCCAAGGGCTCAAAAACGCAGATCAGACGGATTGATGAAGGGAAGTTGCTGAAGCTTGAGTAGTTCGATATCCTGTTAATAAAGTAACGGCTAGAGAGCATTTCAGCGATCCGGAGCACAATTTTTAATGTCACTTCTGCTGAATATGAAAAGTAATTATAAATGCAGTGCAAAAATTAAAATTGCACAGCACACTATTGTAAGAAGTTTTAAATGCAATAAACCAATATGAATAAAATGAAAAATATTGAAAACTGTTTATTTCTAATATTAAATTTTCGTAAGTATAAACATGTGTTTTTTTTTTGCCATGTAAGATGCAGCCCATGCAATTATTTGTAATGAATGCGACTTAAATCCATAAACACAAACAATTAAGGATTTATAGGACTATTCTTACTTAATTTAATTTAATTTATATGCAGTATAGCCTACCTGCATCATTGCTCGAAGAATGCATGATCCTGTGTCTTTACTTACTTACTTACTTACTTACTTACAAAAGGCTTTTAAGGAACCCGAAGGTTCATTGCCGCCCTCACATAAGCCCGCCATCGCTCCCTATCCTGTGCAAGATTAATCCAGTCTCTATCATCATATCCCACCTCGCTCAAATCCATTTTAATATTATCCTCCCATGTACGTCTCGGCCTCCCCAAAGGTCTTTTTCCCTCCGGTCTCCCAACTAACACTCTATATGCATTTCTTGATTCGCCCATACCTGCTACATGCCCTGCCCATCTCAAACGTCTGGATTTAATGTTCCTAATTATGTCAGGTGAAGAATACAATGCGTGCAGTTCTGCGTTGTGTAACTTTCTCCATTCTCCTGTAACTTCATCCCTCTTAGCCCCAAATATTTTCCTAAGCACCTTATTCTCAAACACCCTTAACCTATGCTCTTCTCTGAAAGTGACAGTCCAAGTTTCACAACCATACAGAACAACCGGTAATATAACTGTTTTATAAATTCTAACTTTCAGATTTTTTGACAGCAGACTGGATGATAAGAGCTTCTCAACCGAATAATAACAGGCATTTCCCATATTTATTCTGCGTTTAATTTCCTCCCGAGTGTCATTTATATTTGTTACTGTTGCTCCAAGATATTTGAATTTTTCCACCCCTTCGAAGGATAAATATCCAATTTTTTTGTGTCTTTAACTTAAAATAATTTTATCTTAATGTAATGATTAGCCATTGTGCGATAGGAGTGATAGATCTCTGAAATTTGATGGCTTGCTTCTGTAGTCGCTTCTTGTGTTTATTTGGAAAATAGTCGAAAGTTGTAAAAGGCATGCGAGTATACTTCAAATATTTGTCTGGAAATGTCCCTAATTCTCCATACAAATGATAAAGTTTCAGAGTTTCACATCTCTTATTAAATGGATGAACACAAAATTCCCTACCTTTTCAATTTTAAGCTGTTCTTTCTAGATAAAAATTGCCTAAAAGCAAAACACTGCCATGATCTCATCTCCACGCCGTGTCGCTCACCATCTCTGCGCTGTATGGCCACTCCAACGCTCTTACCTCCCCACTCCTCAATTTTTCGAAAGCGGTATCGCGCCGCTTGCACTGTGGCCGAGGCCTTGTGTCGTCACGGCAACTGAGCGAAACATTGGCGTGGCGATCGTTCTAAGACTGCAGTTTTCCTCTTAATACTGTGGACAGAGCGGGTAGAACTCGTTCTGCTATGGAAATAAGGAGATATGTTTTGTGGTGTTCGGGTGACTTTTAAGCTACGGTTTCGCTACGACGATCTTCGTCGAACGAACATCGCTGACGATTCAAATCGCCAGCGTTCATCGTCAGAGAGTGGTTTCTTTACCGGCGAACTTCGTAGGTGGATAGTAAATTGTTTTATATACAGACGTGGACAAATTATTAGCAAAATTGAAGATTTTTATTATATATTTTTACAAAATATGATTCTTCAATTTAGACTACAGTTGACATTTTTGTGTATTTCCAAATTATTAGCAAAATTGAAGATTTGTATTGTATATTTTTCAAAATTTAACTCCTGAATTTGGACTACATTTGATATTTTTGCATATTTACAAATTATTAGCAAAACTGAAGGTTTTTATTGTATATTTTTAGAAAATTCGATTCTTCAATTTGGACCGCAGTTGACATTTTGGATATTTCCAAATTATTAGCAAAACTGAAGATTTTTGTTTTATATTTTTACAAAATTTGACTCTTCAATGCAGTTGATATTTTTGCTAATTTAAAAATTATTAGCAAAATTGAAGATTTTTATTATATATTTTTACAAAACCTGACTCTTCAATTTAAACTACAGTTGACATTTTTGCATATTTCTGTCTTCTGTAATGAAGGAAATATGCAAAATTTTCAACTGTACTCTAAATTGAAAAGTCAAATTTTGTAAATAGAATTATCATGAAAAATCGTCAATTTTGTTAATAATTTGTCCACGTCTGTAGTTGCCCATGTCTGATCAGCTGTTAAGTGGATGACAATATGATAACGTTATAATGTAAGTTTTGCCTTGAAAAACAAGTACGGATCTTTAAAGTTGTTAATGTCATGTTTAGAAATAGATATATAGAGGGGTCTTTTAATTCATTGATATTAAGACATCTTGAAAATGAATCCACCAATTTTAAGGAATATTTCGGACTTTCTTCCAAAATGAATCCACCAATTTTAAGGAATATTGCAGACTTTCTCCCGAACAATTTCATTTTGTTTCAAGTTTAATTGAAAATGATATTGTAAAATTACTCAAAAAATTTATTCACAAACGAATAAGCCCAGCTGAAAGATAAGCATAACTTTAAGGTAAAAACCAATGATATAAACATTTTATTTTCACTTTTTACAATGTTATTTCTTTCATTTAGGAGCATTTATTTAGGAAATAATGTTACAAAAAAAATAATGTGAGAAGGAGAGTGTTGCACTTCTCTCCTTTGCTCGGAATTCCACTTCACTTACTATTTCACACTCTAACTTTTGCTTCAGTAGCCATATCTGTCGCATCGTGTGTGTCCTTCAATTATGAATCTACTCAATTGTAACAGTTGCAAAATATAGATTTGTTATTGTATACGTTGGTTCTTTTTTTTTTTTGGCTCATGTCGAACATGTGTTTAATCAATTAATATTTCGTCTTCATTAGTGGAGAAATTGCAGAAAGATTTCTGTTTTACCGCCATTATTGTATGTATGATGTGTAAATCACATGTTATTAAATGATTTAATTCATGACCTACTGTAATTTTACAATTGTTTTCTCGGCGATGATCGCCAGGTTTTTTCCTCCAGGGCAAACGTCGACGATGTTCGTCGAGCCCAGCGACGTTCGTTGACGTTCATCGCCGTAAAGAAACCATGCACATGCAAATCAACGGGACAGAATCCCAGCGAAGATCGCCAATGATGATCGTCGGAGAAGATCGCCGTAGCGAAACCGTAGCTTTATTGTGCCGTTTATGTGAGCGGGTAGTAATAAGCCTAATTGTTTTGTTCTTGATGTAAATCCGATTATAGATACTCTATAATCTGTAAGGAAGAGACGTTTCTCTTATCCACCCAAAGACTAGACTACTTTTCAGAAGTGGTGTAGAGCAATTCCACGAAGTCAGAAAACTGTATGCTCGCCCTTATATCTGTGATATTCATTTTTCTGCGGTTTTGATTGTAAGATCCGATAAATTTATTATTGCCGGTAAAGAGGAAGGACTTCCACGCAAGAACTCGCGATCTAAACAGTATGCCATAACACATATATTTCCAAACTTGCCTCGATATCTTAAAAAAAGAAAAGAAGATAAAATATCTAACAAAGAAGACAGCAGTTCTTTCTCGTAACAATGTACCCAATACCATCTGGCTATGACCAATTCCAATGACGCTATATAACCCAATAGTTGATACAGCATCGTTAAATATCCGAGTAAAAAAAATAATTGGATGTGACACCCGAAAATCGGAACACCTTAGCTAAGCTTGCGCATGTGTGCATTCATGGGCCATTACTCCACACCTGAATGCCCGAAGTTATGTCTAGTTACATGACCGTAATTCCTTACAGGGAATAAACCCCACACCAGCATTCAACTGTTTAGTGTGAGTTTTTCAAAATCGATACATTTTTTAGAGTCATAAACTGTGATGGGTTCGAGGAAAGTGAAAATACAAAAGAATTCACGAGGTGAATGAACGCCCTCTCAGACACATGAACTCAAAGACTCCCTCCTCTGCCCTGTACAAAGGATTCTAGCATTTACACGATTTTAGAAAATATAACTTATTACACGTAATTGGCAATACAAAGAAGAAGTTTGCCTAAGAACCCTTGAATTATTTAGAGTGACAATTCAGAGCACTAGCGAAATATATTAATTCTTGTGGGATAGCAGATTTAAATATATTGACAGAAAAATTTAACCAGGATCCTTTAGAGCGACATTTTGGAATTAGAAAATGATTATCTTGGGATGATCACCATAGACTTTCTACATCTGAACACTTTTCAATTTATGTGCCGGTTAAAAATGTGCTGTATTCAAGTGCTAATTGTGAACTCCTAATTGAATCCAAGCACCTAGCTTCCACTTCATTAAATATGCATATTTAATTATTAATTATTTTATTTTTAATAATAGCACTTTAGTCGTAATTAACGTAAAAGTTATTTCGGTAACAAAAGTACAGTATAATTCCACTTTGCATCTAGGCTAAAACTTAATCTGGTTTACAATTTTATTACAGTTGTTTCTTACGTTTCCACATCATAAGAGATTTCTAATCGAGCATATGAGAAAGTAATAGACCTCATGCAAAAGTCGTTAATTTAATAGTCTCCAATAAGTAGCATACAACTACTTAATACAGTGCTACCAAATTGTTTTAATTTTACAAACCACAAAATAACCTAGGTATTTCAAAAGATCAAAACTTACATTAGCATAGATATAATATCGAAGCTTAATTTATGAGTATAAGTTGCACGTAATATTTTTTGTTCCTCTGAATTACGTACAAACCAGATACAACTGCAACTAATGGGTAAATAGTAAATAAAAACTATTGGTGAAAATAAAGTGTCTCTTTGATTATATTACATTCTTTCTTGTGTATAAAAACTATAATTTCATGTCAATGCGTACTTTATAATGCCATAAATATGTTCAGTTTTGCGATGCTGTACTTTCTTTCGCGTATTTCTGGCTGAAGCCGGCACAATGTTCCATTTTCGGTTAATTATTATATTTACAACTAGCCGTACCCGTGCGCTCCGCTGCACCCGTTAGAAATAAATATAAAGTAATTACATAATTAAAATAGGACGTTTGATCCAGGGAACAACTTTTACAACAGCGCAAGATAATCTGCTTCGCTCATTACCCAATTTTTTTTGCATTGCATTTATTGCATATATATTTTATTTATTTTAACACGATTCAATTGAGCATAGTTAAAATTTGAATTATAAAATAATGGATTGCTAAGCTAACGTACTATTACTGCATACTAAATCAATACACTCTCGTTGTTCGTTAATTCTCTGACATTAAAATGAGTGTACATAAATATTATTTTAAGAAATACAGAAAACGAATGTACAAAATAGCCTATCAAATTTTCTGCTCATAAGAAGCTATTTTAATCTTACCTGTCCTCGATTTACTCAGACGTTACTGTAATAACATTATAGCATTAAGTCCATCTAGAGAAACTACACTTTCCAATGGTGAAATAATAATTAATTATACAAATCGGTTAATTTAGCTTCTGATATTACTTCATACAAACACAGAAACATTCTCTGTAGGCTATGTTTAATAGCTTTCGATTGTTGATGTCCAAGGCCCCTGTTTCGATTGTTGTTGTCCAAGGCCCCTTATAGACGAAGTCATTTGTTCTTAATTCATTGCACCGTCTTAGATGGCGTTATTTCATTTATCTCGTTAAATATCAGTCCTATCAAAATTTGGTAAACAATAAAACATATCGAAAATCATTTTTTAAAGAAACTTTTGTTATGTAACATTTTTCACAAAAATCAATAATAAGCGAGATATTTCGATTTATTTAATTGAGGCCCCCTTATAACCCCCTTTTAAATAAAGTATTTTCAATGCCATATAGCCTAAAATCTAAGTTACAACGAACTTAATTTATATTCCAATTTTCATATAAATCCGTTCAGCCATTATCGCGTGAAAAGGTAACAAACATACAGACAGACATACAAACAAAAATTAAAAAAAAGCGATTTTCGGTTTCAGGGTGGTTAATTATATATGTTAGGATCAATTATTTTTGGAAAATCGAAAATTACCAGAAAAATTTCGGCTACAGGTTTATTATTAGTATAGATTCAGGGTTGTGTTATATAACTCACAATTTGTTAATGTAGTAATATTACGTTTTTAAACAAGTAAAATATTGTAACAAAGTATTCTACAATACATTCTTATCTAATGTGTTATTTTTAAGAACCTTTTGCATTCGATCGAATAGCGACTCTGTAGCTGCGGACGGAAAACACAGCTAACGCCACTCGGCGATGAAACACTGAACTAGACGAAGTAACGTCACTTTCTCTTCTACCCGCTCTGGTAATAATAATAATAATAATAATAATAATAATAATAATAATAAATAATAATAATAATAACAATAATGGTAATAATAATTATAACAGTAATAATAATAATAATAATAATAATAATAAATAATAATAATAATAATAATAGTCATAATAATAAGAATGGTGGTAATAATAATAATAATAATAATAATAATAATAATAATAATAATAATAATAATGGTAATAATTATAACAGTAATAATAATAATATATAATAATAATAATAACAATAATAATAATAATAATAATAATAATAATAATAATAATGAGCTAATAGCAATATTTATCCTGTGACATTTATAACCATTGAGCAAAAAGAAACTTGTAACAGCTATTATTGTTAACGAGAAGTGTTTGAAAATTATTTCGTTAGTCTATTCTTAAATTGGTTTGATGTCTGACAGTCCCTGACATTACTCGGTAGGGAATTCCAAAGTCGAGGAACAGCCACAGTGAAAGATGATGAGTATGAGGATGAGGGAATGGATTACTAAATAAAAATATTATAAAATACTAAAAGATTTACTCAACATTCTTCACACATTGAACATTAGAGAACTCTTAAAAAATTAGCAAGTCTGCTTGCCCAACTTAAGATAGCACCCACCTTCATAGATAAAGGTACTGTTATCTGGAATTTTATCTCTGCACTACTTGATAAGATACTACCAATTGAAACTAGAGAACATAAACGACAGTCACAAATAGGATACATAATCGAATATAACCACTTAAAATAATGACTTGGAAAAAATTATGGTTTATTTAACGACGCTCGCAACTGCACAGATTATATCAGACTTTTCTCCCGCAGGAGTTCTTTTACATGACAGCAAATCTACCGACATGAGCCTGTCGCATTTAAACACACTTAAATACCATCGACCTGGGCCGGGATCGAACCCGCAACCTCGAGCACAGAAAACCAGCTAATAGTGTACGTTACAAATATGTTTTACCTACATTTATTCAGCAACATATTGATCACGGAAACCCATCTAAAGCCCGATCGTTTGAATATTTCGAAAGAGGTAATATACTGTATGGACGGCCCAAATGCACCTTATGGAGGCGTAGCTGTAGGCCTACTGATAAAATCTGGAATTGTACATAGTTATGTTCAACCTTCCAATCTACAATATTTACAGGCAGTGCTTATATCAATCAACTCTGTAAATGGAAGAATAATTGGTATGCACCACCCAGTGTACCACTGATCGAACAAGATTTAACTGCTTTGTTAGAACAATGACCCACGTTTATTACCAGAGGAGATTGTAATGCAAAACATATGAATTGAAACTGAGACTAAACACTCAACGCAGGAAAACATTACCCAAGCATTCCTATGAACATGATTATAATATCAAAGGGCCAGTATAACCTACATACTATCTTCCACGTGTCAACTGTAGACATCTTGGATTTATTCTTCCATAAATCCAATGCACCTGCAAACTATACAGGGCTACTACAAAGGCTTTACCCGATTCCATAGCCTTGTATTATGAAAAGTATGAGACATACATTATTGAAAGTTATACCAATAAAAAGAGAAACTCATCAAGTTTTTGGTCCATCAACTGCTACAAGTGCTCGATGTGACAAACTCTAACTCCTGCCACACCGCTGGAGTATATCTAGCCACTGCCGCACGAATCCGGTTATTAAGTTCTTCAAGATTAACTGGCAAAGGAGGTACATACACTTGATCTTTGACAAACCCCCATAGAAAAAAATCACAGGGAGTCAAATCTGGCGACCGAGGAGGCCAACAGAGAACACACCGATCGTTGTTAGAAGCCCGTTGATGTGGTTGATGCCTCAGTTACATGAAGATAAACCAGGGTTTTTATTTCCACATTTCCATCTGGAAGTGCGTGAGTATCTAAATGAGCATCTACGTTTGTCTCCTACATAAAGCGGGAAATATGAACTGACTGAAAAGTAAAATTAGAATGAGGAACAAAATCTATCAGAATGACAGCTGAGTGTCACTTTAAAGGGCTGCAACTCCCCTCGCGTATGTGGTACCTAAGAGGTTACGTCCATTTTCGGTTTTCCCCTTCAAAATTTTCTAGAGCTCCTTCAGTGGAGCAGCGTAACCCGGAGTGAGACTAGTGGCCAACAGGCTTGGACCTCACATATTTAGTTCTTACAGGCCCGAACCCCTTGCAAGGACGCGTTTTGCGTACCTTTTAACTTAGTCCTCCTAATTCTCCTCTTTCAATTCAACTCATAAAAACTTAATATAAGGTTTCTAGAATATGGGAATTTACAGGTCTTTACCCTACTGTCGTGTGATAAATCCTCAACTTACAAAACTGATGTTCAACAATAATTCCTGCACTATTATGGTAGCAGGTGTGAAAATATCAGCTTAAAAATGGGCTCACTGTAGGCCTACTTTACGGCAGCAAAGAGTTCGAGAATAATTACAAATACTCTAGAAGTATAACACGTCCATATGTAAGTACTGCTATAAATCAAACTTTTAAGCTGTAGCTAAATTTTATTGCGTACTTGGATATTTGCAATGCTGTCTGGATATAATCTGTTAAAATATATAGGCCTCCTTTATTTAAGAAAATCCATTCCTTTCCCTGACTATAATAATAATAATAATAATAATAATAATAATAATAATAATAATAATAATAAAAGGTAAAGGTATCCCCGTAACATGCCATGAAGGCACTTGGGGGGCATGGAGGTAGAGCCCCATGCTGTCCATGACCTCGGCACTAGAATGAGGTGGTGTGGTCGGCACAACGCTCTGGCCACCTTTTACCCCCGGGAAAGACCCGGTACTCAGTTTTATAGGAGGCTGAGTGAACCTCGGGGCCGTTCTGAAAGTTTGGCAACGAGAAAAAATCCTGTCGCCACCTGGGATCGAACCCCGGACCTTCCAGTCCGTAGCCAGCTGCTCTACCAACTGAGCTACCCGGCCGCCCAATAATAATAATAATAATAATAATAATAATTTATTTATTTAATCTGGCAGAGCTAAGGCCAGTAGGCCTTCTCTTCCGCCCAGCCAGACTCTAATTCTAATTGAATACAATTGACTGTACACCCACCGCACGCAACTAATGATTTTAGAAGTCCAAAGAAAAATTCAATTATGTTTTATTTAATGACGCTCGCAACTGCCGACGTCATATCAGCATCGCCGCTGTGAGGGAATTTTGTCCAGCAGAAGTTTTTTTTTACATGCCAGTGTATCTATTGACATGGGCCTGTCGCATTTAGGTACACTTAAATGCTATCGACTTGGCCGGAATCGAACCCGCAATCTAGAGCACAGAAGACAAACACTCTACCGACTGCACCACCCAGGATGGCAGTCCAAAGAAGCTTAAAGTACTGGCAGAGAATACGGAATTGAAGGAGCAGCACAGCATGTAGAACAAAACTAAAATGTTAAGTTAGAACATTCAGTGATTGTCATTCAGTCTCTGATATGTTGAAAGAGTGAGTGTGTTACTAATATGGTGAAAGAGCTTTTGAAAGTGCAGACTGAAGGTAAGGTTCCTCAGCATTTACAGCAGATAAGGAAGTCTGCCCTAACTCTTTATTTTCATTCTGCTCAAGCGTACAGATATTTAAGAAAATGTGTGAAGCTACCCCATTAAAGAAATCTTCGTCAGTGGGTAACGTTAGTGAGTGGCCAACCAGCTTTAACCGAGGAAAGTTTCGTCAAAATTACCAGTGAGATAAAGACTGGCGTAAGTCAATTTTAATAACATAAAATCTATGGAATACAATAAAAAAATAATAATATGAAAGCAAGTGGAGAAAGGAAAAAATCGACTCTGAAAGAATTGAAGATTACAAAGGGAAAAAGATGCATGTCACACATCTTTTAAGAGTGAGATAATGAACTAATTCAGAATAATACTGCAAAATTTATTGACGTTGCTGTTCAAAATGAAGAAAGGGTCACTTTATCTACAGTGATAATTCTCCTTTGCATCAGTTTTGATAAGGAGACTAAAGTTCATAGTTATCTATTGAATTTGATGACATCACACTTAAAAATTGTTTGGTCTACATTTATCGTTTATCCCAGTGATGTCAAAGCAAGCGCATTTTTCTGACCTTGACGTCGAGCGCGGGCATCAAGCACTAGGTGTGGAAGGAAGAAGGATTATATTATATTATATGAATAAGCAGCCTGTTAGATTAAGAATATAGTGGTGTACAAACTTCAAACAAAACGTGAAATTTTATGTCGTTATTTTTATATGGCTTCTTTCTGTTTCATGTTATCTATATTGTCTGTAAAACAAAAGTACTCACACTAATTTCTTAATATTGCTGTTGTGTATTAAACGTTAATAACATAATAAAGAGTTAAGAAGGAATATTCACATAAATTCCATAGTAGTACAACTATACTGTACTAAATGGATGGAACACATCATTCATAAAGGAAATGATATCCCCCATCAAAACAAAAAGAGACTGAGTATAACATGAGTTGGAATTGATATTGATGGTCTCTTTAGTCTTATAAAAGTAATCAATAAATTAATCAAAACAATATTACACTACGAAGGAAAGTTACCTAGGTACTGTATCTGTTTTAAGTATAACTAATATTATATAACGAAACTCTTATCGCATTATGCTTTCAAGGTGATATTGGTGAGCAACTTCCTATCATCAGAATATTAAATTATTTTCTCGAAATCTGCTGAAGCTGTAGAGCTGACATTTTTACACCACATGGGCACGCATGTTTTGTATACGATGTAACAGTAGTTGCTTTGTTAATTCATTTCCTTACAAACATTTTCCATGCCAATATTTTCAAAATCTGCAATACACTACCTTCAGTAATACGTATTTACGATATATTAGATTTACGAAAACACTGTTTCAGCACCTTTAAGGCTACTGAATAAACATGTCTGAAAATTTCACTTTTCTGTAAAAAAAAAGTTGAGAAAATATTCCTTTTGAATAAAAAAGCAAACTTGTCAAAAATGAGCATTAAAATGAAAACTTACTTTCTTATAATGCACTTTTACCTCTCAGACAAGTCTAAAAATTAACATGGATACAGTTTTAATAAGTTCTCTTCATTTTATCTATTGAATCAGTGCTGGCCATCCCTGTATATATCTCGACCAAGCGGCATATACTACCTCTTTCGTCTGTCTCTTTCCTTTCCGCTGTAAAACGCTCAGGCTCTCCTGAGCTCTTAAGCGCGCGCTTGCGCCTGTGGGCATCAGTTGACATGAGTGATTTATCCCAAGTACCCTTAAAATGTTAATGGTTTATGAGAATTATTGCTAAAAATAAATTTTGAGCGAATTGTTTATTTTTCCTTTAACAAGTGTTTTCCTAAATATGTGATGTAGGCCTACATATTAGATCTGTCACGCCTATTTTAATTCCTTGACTATATAAAACATGGCGGACGGAGGTTCAAATATCTTCAAACATGGCGGCTCAGCTCTATAAAAACTATGGGTCGTTGAATAAAACTAATAGAAAATTGCAACGAAAGTAATCACGCAAGTTAGTATAAACTTGATTTGATACACAATTACTTACATTTTCACTGCTGTCTTTGCATAACACGTAGAGGAGAACGCCATATTGAGCAAAAGATGAACATTCATGCAAAAAATAGATTGCTTTGCGTCTGTGGACGACTGTAGATGAGTGTTCTGTATTGTAACATTTACTTACTTACTTACTTACTGGCTTTTAAGGAACCCGGAGGTTCATTGCCGCCCTCACATAAGCCCGCCATTGGTCCCTATCCTGTGCAAGATTAATCCATTCTCTATCATCATATCCCACCTCTCTCGACTCCATTTTAACACTATCTTCCCATCTACGTCTCCACCTTCGTAAAGGTCTTTTTCCCTCCGGCCTCCCAACTAACACTCTATATGCAGTTCTGGATTCGCCCATACGTCCTACATGCCCTGCCCATCTCAAACGTCTGGATTTTATGGTCCTAATTATGTCAGGTGAAGAATACAATGCGTGCAGTTCTGTGTTGTGTAACTTTCTCCATTCTCCTCTAACTTCATCCCTCTTAGCTCCAAATATTTTCCTAAGCACCTTATTCTCAAACACCCTTAACCTATGTTCCTCTCTCAAAGTGAGAGTCCAAGTTTCACAACCATAAAGAACAACCGGTAATATAACTGTTTTATAAATTCTAACTTTCAGATTTTTTGACAGCAGACTGGATGATAAAAGCTTCTCAACCGAATAATAACAGGCATTTCCCACATTTATTCCGTGTTTAATTACCTCCCGAGTATCATTTATATTTGTTACTGTTGCTCCAAGATATTTGAACTTCTTCACCTCTTCAAAAGATAAATTTACAATTTTTATATTTCCATTTCGTACAATATTCTCATCACGAGACATAATCATATACTTTGTCTTTTCGGGATTTACTTCCAAACCTATCTCTTTACTTGCTTCAAGTAAAATTTCCGTGTTTTCCCTAATCGTTTGTGGATTTTCTCCTAAGATATTCACGTCATCCGTATAGATAAGCAAAGCAGCTGATGTAACCCGTTCAATTCCAAACCGTCTCTGTTATCCTGGACCTTCCTAATGGCATATTCTAGAGCAAAGTTAAAAACTAAAGGTGATAGTGCATCTCCTTGCTTTAGCCCACAGTGAATTGGAAACCCATCCGACAGAAAGTGACCTATACTAAGTCTGCTATACGTTTCACTGAGATACATTTGAATTAATCGAACTAGTTTCTTGGGAATACCAAATTCAATAAGAATATAATATAAAACTTCTCTCTTAACCGAGTCACATGCCTTTTTGAAATCTATGAATACCTGAAGCACTGTACCCTTATACTCCCATTTTTTCTCCATTATCTGTCGAATAGAAAATATCTGGTCAATAGTTGATCTATTACGCCTAAAACCACACTGATGATCCCCGATAATTTCATCTACATATGGAGTTAATCTTCTCAAAAGAACATTGGAAAAAATTCAGTACGACGTTAACAAAAGTCATATTCCTCGAAAGTTACTACAGTTAGTCTTGGCCCCCTTCTTAAAGACAGGTACAATTATGGATTCCTTCCATTGTTCTGGTACAATTTCCTTTTCCCAAATAGCAAGTACAAGCTTGTAAATTTCATTAGATAATTCGCTTCCACCCTCTTGTATTAATTCTGCTGGAATTCGATCAATACCTGGAGACTTGTACTTTTTCAGATTTTCTATTGCAATTTCGACTTCAGAAAGTGTGGGTTCGGGTATAAATGGCTCAGCAGTTTGAATTTCAATTTCGTCCCGATCATTCATATTTGGCCTATGTGCATTTAGTAGTTGTCCAAAACAGGGCACTTTTCAGTGCCTTCATACTTTAGAAAACTATATTAGACATTGTTAGAAGTAAAATAAAATTCTTTTATCATGCACTTACCAACAGACAGCTTCCTATGCTCTGCCGTTCCATTTTAAACGATTTCATCACCTTGACTTACAATGGAGTGATACGATACAGCCGTATATATATCACGTACGCAACGGTGCTATCTTATCAAGTTATCACTCTCCTATCAGTCAGATTTTCCAGGAAATTAATGAAGTGGGAAGATAGTGACATTTGAAGTTCTTGCCCTATAAATATAATTAAACAATATTTTCTGAGCAACATTTATGCTTCAAAAGCTACAATTACACAGGGTCAAAATTTTAAAAAATATTTTGGGTGTCTGTATATGACCTCCATCCCCATCGTAATGTAATGCAGTAGTATGTCTGACACTTTATTTCTGTGAAAATTTTTACGGTTGACTAACATTTCTGGCATCGAAATTATCACAAGGGATTCTTCTAGAAATTGTATGTGTAGAATGTTAATATTGACTTGGAAAGTATTTTTGTCCTTATACTGCTTGTTTGAGGCTTGAAAGTCATGTAATTTTCCCTAAGATAGGTTACTAGCCTTATCGGCTAGTATTTTTGACCTAGAGGACATCGTCGACCAGGAAGACCTTTAAGAAGACTTCTAGATGGGGCCGAAACAGGTCTACAGAGGCCTAATTCGTGAAGGATGATGATGATGATGATGATGATGAAAGTATAAACTTTCATAGGTTGTTCAGGGATGTTGGCTGTGTGTTTTGATAAAAGGAATCGATGGTTTCCGGTGACTTATTACTGAGTAACGTGTTGATGTGTTTACTTGTAGCATGTCGTTTGGACGGTGATAAGATGGGTTCTGATAGGTTACAAGGAAGAATTAAAAAGCAATCAACTAGGTTCTGAAGTAGGTTCTGTAATATCATAAATTGTATTACAGACAATACAGAAATTACATGAATAATGAAGCAAACATTAGAATAAAACGCATACTTGTTTGTTAAACACTTCACTGTACATTACACTGTGTACTCTTCATTTTGTTTAAAGCCGCTGTTCAAAATGTCGGCCGCCATAATCTCTGCAAACTGTACAGCGACGCACCATGGACTGCCGCATACGCTCTAAGCGATTGGCGCACCTCTTCAGCGGCCGCGAGAATCCATTTCAATGTCGACTAGAATGTGTCGTACACGAGGCCTTCACTTGACCCCAGAAGAAGAAGTCAATCGGCATTGGATATTGCCGTACGCCGGTCTCCTAGGTTCGCTTCTCTCCTTGCGGGTTGTCGAGATGGGGAGGGGTAATGGGAGAGACGTGGACAAGATGGCTGTAAATGATGGAGAAACGAGGCGTTGGCGTTGGGTCACTTGTCCACAACCGATATGCGTGATGAACTCCCTCCAGAAGTCCGAATGAGGCGCCGAGGAGTCGCTACTTTATTATCATTGTTCATTTTTCTTTTTTACGATCTGGCGTCTCCCTTGCGGCGGGAGTCATGAAAGAAAAAAAAGACTGAAGAGAGGAGTAGCTTTTGGTTTATTTGATATACGATAGTCGTACAGTAAGTTTTAAAAGGAAAGCTAATAGGGGGTACCGGAGAAGGGTAAGGGACAGGGGGGTAATGGGAGTGCCTGAGGAAAAACTCGGCTTGTTTTGTAGGGCGCCAGGGGGTTGACGGTTGGTTCTCTAGGTCGAAGGATCTAACACAGCACACTGTGCGATTTACCGACATTAGAGGGGGGTTTAGGAGGGGGTTTGGGGTGAACAAGCCGCGTTAGGTGCAGGGAGTCGAAGTCCGGAACGTAGCAGTTGAAGACAGGAAGGATCAGAAAATAAACGCAAGGAGGTGGGTGGCTGATGGCGAGCTGAGGTCTGCACCAAGGCGAAAAGAGAGGGGAGAGATAAGCGTCGTCTGTGGAGAGTGAGGAGTACACAGATTACTGTACAGGTATGAGTTTTGCTCAAAAGTTCAGAACTTAACTGATTACTTTTTTATTTTTTCCTTGTAATCTACCGCAACTCATCTTATCACCGTCCAAACGACATGTTACAAGTAAACACTTCAACAACACATTACACAGCAATAAGTCACCGGAGACCAAAGGTTCCTGATATCAAAACACTCAGCCAACATCCCTGAACAACCTATGAAAGTTTGTCGGTAGAGTTATTCTTTATTTATTTATTTAACCTGGTAGAGATAAGGCCATCAGGCCTTCTCTTCCCCTCTACCAGGGGATTACAACTACAATATTAAGAATACAATTACAATTATAATTACAATTAATACTGAATTTACAAATACAATAAAAATCGAAGTACTAAAACATTAACTGATTAATAAAAGCTAGACAGTTTATTGTAAAAGTTAAGAACAGAGAAGCATTTCTTTTATTAATTAAATACAAATTAAATCTACTCTACGCAGTAAGAAAATGCTTAATAAGCTTGCTTTTGAACGCTACTAAATTCCGACAGTCTCTGATGTCACTGGGTAGGGTATTCCACAAGCGCGAGAGCGAGATTGTGTATGATGATGAATACGATGATGTCTTATGTGTTGGTATGGCTAGTATGCTGCTATTTTGCGTGCGTGTGAAGATGACAGGTAACTGAAACGGGGGGCAAGGTAGGTAGGTGTAGAGGTGTGAAGGACTTGGAAAAGGAGAACAAGAGAATGAAAATTTCTACGTTCGTTAAGCTGTAGCCAGTTTAGAGTTTGGAAGGATGGGGTAATGTGGTCCGCGCGACGGACATCGCAGACGAAGCGAACACAAGAATTATGAACACGTAGTAATCTTTGCGACTGGTTGACATTGAGGTCGGTCAGTAGAGAATTACAATAATCGAAGTGGGGCATTACTAGTGTTTCCACTAGTATTTTCTTGAGTGATAGCGGGAGGAATTTTCGAATGCTGTTTAAGGAATGTAGTATGGAAAGCACTTTTTTGGTAATATGGGTTACTTGATAATTCCAGTTTAAATGCGTATCAAAGTAATCTCCAAGGTTTTTAACACAGGAAGCAAAAGGGATTATTTATTGTGTCGTTTAACTTGACTGGAAGAGCAGGAGTAATATTGCATAATAAACGTTGATGTCCCACTAGGATTGCTTGTGATTTTCTTGCATTGAGAGTTCTGGCTCACCCTATATATATATATATATATATATATATATATATATATATATATATATATATATATATATGTGTTATGTTATGTTTTATTTAACGACGCTCGCAACTGCAGAGGTTATATCAGCGTCGCCGGATGTGCCGGAATTTTGTCCAGCAGGAGTTCTTTCGCATGCCAGTAAATCTACTGACATGAGCCTGTCGCATTTAAGAACACTTAAATGCCATCGACCTGGCCCGGGATCGAACCCGCAACCTCGAGTATAGAAGGCCAGCGCTATACCAGCTCGCCAACCAGGCCGATCATATTTAATATATTCAAATTTAAAGGCAAAGCCTCATAACACTCTATATATTGTAAGTATAAAAATTCTACTCACTAAATCTTTTCCGTGATATGTTCAGAATGTGCTGCAAAAATTTCATGCATACATTCCTAATAATGTCTGAGATATTACAGTTTTAGTATATAAATTACAGTTTTAGTATATAAATGTGTGAAAAAAATGTGGATGCAGAAAAAAGCTCTCAACGTTTTAAATGCAATTAGCTACTTCAGCTCCGACTATTTAAAAATGGCGTTCATAGACATATACAGTACTGAATATAAATTTCTTCACACATCAAAGGATTATTATAAACATGAATGTTTTTCAAATTTTTCAAGTTCTTTTGTACCTCTTCACTATCCCCTCCCCTTAAATATACCCCAACCTGGCACATGACAAGGCTTGTGAACTTAAGAGTCTAAGGACATCTTCAGTTACAAGCCGGAGCATGTGTACATTTGGCAACGCTGAACGGAGGCGAAATACAGCACAAGGTTTCACATTATAGTGCTTTGTTATCGTTGTCACGTGTACATTTTCGACATTAATTTATACGAAGATAAGTGGATATGATCAACATTTTAAGTTTTGCTGTACTTAATATATTACGGAATCCGAAATTTATTTTATTGGAGCTTCAGAATAACGGATAAATACTTACATACAAAAACTTAAAATAACTTAGGGCGAATAAATAAATACCCAAAGAAATATTACTTGTACTAAAAATAAATCATTCAGTAATGTAATAACGACGTATTTTCGCAATAGCCAATTCCAATTAATTAACTAATATGGTATGTAACTGGTAAATAGGGATATCCTGAACTAGCACCACCAGATAGTGCGCGTGTACTCTGAGGGATGCGCTTTGCGTGTGCATTTGTTTTCCAATATATAGACATTGACGATTTACGTAGTGTATTACGGCCTGACTAACAAAAACTCTACATACAGACGTTTAACTGTCTTGTACTTATACGATAAGTAGCTCGTTTATAAGTCGTGTGTAAATTCCTTACTAATAATCACTACATACGTCGTGTATAACAGTACGACTGTTACACAGCTACGTCATTACTTCATTATAAAAGATAATAGAATACCTGAGATTCTCTATTGCATCCGGTAGAGCGCTCTAGTGTGCTGTGTTAAGAATCGATAGTACAACTGGCTCTGATCGATTACCACACCATATTTTGGTCAAAGAGTACAAGTAACAGCAATTTTATTCTAATTATTCTGTGCTCTTTGGTGTGTTCTTCTGTGGTTACAAGGCAACCATCATCACAAAATGACAGTCGATACGAACAGCTGTTAGAGGGACGGCCATTTTCTCTCTATATACAACGCTTAAACAAGGGGTTTCGTGTATATAACTACTGCAAAGCAATTCCCATTGTATAGTTACAGCCTGTTTATACGTCCATAGCTCATTCATGGTTTATTAGTAACGTTTTCTGTCTCAACGCTGCATAAGTCTCGTATAAAAACTATACACGGTTTATTAGTAAGACCGTTAGTATATTAAATACTCTTAAAAATAACACAAAATGCCAAATTTTTGTTGAGTTCCTATATGTAAAAACCAGGGAAAGCTTTGAGTCTTCAATCAGGTCCCGAAAGATTCTGAATATATGCTTTCAGCATTAAAAATATAACTAATTAAATAGCGCCTATTAAACAAAAAGAACTACTTAATTTTTTTATTTTATTGGGTGTTTTTACGACGCTGTATTAACATCTATGTTATTTAGCGTCTGAATGAAATGAAGGTGATAATGCCGGTGAAATGAGTCCGGGGTCCAGCACCGATAGTTACCCAGCATTTGCTCGAATTGGGTTGAGGGAAAACCCCGGAAAAAACCTTAACCAGGCAACTTGCCCCGACAGGGATTCGAACCCGGGCCACCTGGTTTCGCGGCCAGACGCGCTGACCGTTACTCCACAAGTGTGAACAACTACTTAAAATAAGGAATCGCTGACTACAGTTTCATTTTGGAAGAGGGCAAAGAAAAAAAAAATATTAGAGACATAAACAACCTCGACAGCAAGCTGTGTTAGCTTAGATTGTCTGCAGTACTTGTAGGAATCCCCGAAGTTTACGACTGCATTTCACAATGGAACGATACCGTACTTAGCCTACAGTAAACTCTCGATGAACTGAGATTATTATTATTATCTAGGACGATCCGTAGTGAAAAAAATATATAGGCCTATAAATAATATAGTCTATATAACGTATTGAAACCATGTTTTAACTTAAAATTTTCAAAATCATCCTACATAGTATTCAAAACTGCATGTCCTTAACCTAAAAAACGCACGAATAATAGTGATACTACTGCGATCATATTGCATCACCCCATTAAAAAGTGCATTTGTTCTTTCTGCAAATAGAGAAAAAATGTACGAGGAATTCAAGCCAAGCAGTCCCCCTATAAAAAAAGGACATTGGTGGCTGCATATCCCATTTACCGCGTACGGTACCTACTTAGAATACTTATGGTTAAAGAGGCAATATTCACCTTCGACAAAGATCCTTCTCTTTTTTATTCGTGCACCTCGTTCTCAAAGTTCTCGTTCAGGTTCATGAACATTCAATTTACTCGTATCTATATTATGCATACTGCAAATTTCCCCATCAATCTCTTAATTGCTCAGTATTTTATAAGTTTACGCTATTATTTATTGCTTTCGGAGTCTCAGCTATAACAATTTTGTCTCAACCATTTTGTGCTTCATTATCGTTATCATTCGTTATTTCTTTATTTTTACATTTTCTGAGTTTAAGTGGGGTTGTAACATTTGTCTTAAAACAAGATGCGACCTGAAGATGTGGCTCGAGCTGTAGCCCTTTACGATGATGGACGCAGTGTACGTTACATTGCAAATGTTATGAATATGGCTAGAAGCACGACCCATGATGCCATAAAACGGTATAGAGAGACCCTAGAATATACCAGAAGACCAGTTTCGGGTCGTCCAAGAGCTACAAATCCAAATGAAGAAAGGTATATGGTGTTGAGAGTTCTTAGGGAGCGCAACCTGCCAGCTACTAGTGTAGCCCAGCAATTTGTTAACATGCATGGACGCCCAATTTCGGCCAAAACAGTTAGAAGGAGGTTGAAAGCAAGTGGACTGATATCAAGTAGACCTGCAACTGGTCCCAGACTTCTCAGGATGCATCGAGTTGAACGACTGCGTTTTGCAAATGATCACAGGGATTGGAGAAATGGACAGTGGAGCTGTGTTCTGTTCACAGATCAGTCCCGTTTCAATCTGTGCTCACCTGATGGACGTGAAAGAGTTTGGAGAAGGAGGGGAGAACGATTTTCACAGTGTTGCATTTCCGAAAATGTGCCGTATGGAGGTGGTGGAGTGATGGTTTGGGCAGGAGTGTGTACGGATGCTCGTACAGAGTTGGTTTTTGTTGAAAATAGAAGACTAACAGCTCATAGGTATATAAATGAATGTTTGGCTGATCATGTTGTGCTATTTGACCAATTTGTAAGCGATAATTTTGTTTTAATGCATGATAATGCACGGCCGCATATTGCCCATGCGGTCGGAGATTATCTCCAAGAACTGGGAATCCATGTTCTTCCATGGCCAGCAAGGAGTCCAGACATGAACCCATTGAACACGTGTGGGACATGCTGGGACGGCGTGTTAAGAATAGACGACCGAGACCAGAATCGTTACAAGAGTTGAGGCGAGCACTGGCGAAGAATGGGAACTTATTCCTCAAGAAGACATTGCTAACCAAATTGAGAGCATTCCAAGACGTATGGATGCAGTTATTCAAGCCAGAGGGGGTAATACCCGTTACTAAAAAGACTTTTTAATGTTTAAGGCACCATAAAATGAAAAAACAGTTAGACCAAACGATGCCATAGTTATACGCCATTTGCAATTTTTTGTAAATTTTCTCATCAGAGATTTTTTTTTCTTCAAATGTTGTCGTATAAGGTGCTAAATGAAACATTATTTTGTTTAAATGGGTTTTGTCTCATTTTCAAATAATTGGCAACAAAATACAAGCAAATATAGAAGTGTCCGGGTTTTTTTTGTCCCTGAGTGTATTTCAGCCGGTTTTGGTTTCAACCTGCCAGTCACCGTAACAATACTTTTCTCGTGAATTATTAGTTATAACTTTTTCAAATATAATTTTAAATAAATATAACTACAGAAAACAAATTATGAATTTAAACTATGCAAAAAATATAAATGTGAACAAAGGAAAATTCCGACACATAATCAAGTGTGTGCTTAAATTCGACAGGCTCATGTCAGTAGATTTACTGGCATGTAAAAGAACTCCTGCGGGACAAAATTCGGGCACATCCAGCGACGCTGATATAACCTCTGCAGTTGCGAGCATCGTTAAATGAAACATAACATATAATCAAGCATGAGGGTGTTAATACAGTTAGGCCAAGTAAAAAGATCTATAAAAAAAGTGCAAAAACACAGCTTGTAACAAAACACATCATTATCTATTAAGTATAAGCCAATTAGCGTAAACTCAGTAAGCTTTAAATCCTGTAAATATGAAGTGAAAAGAAGCATGTTTATAACCAATTAATAGTAATAATAATAATAATAATAATAATAATAATAATAATAATAATAATAATAATGCCAACAAACGAACCTTGAAAACCAAAGGAGAGAGTATGTGCATCTACAAATTATAGATAGTTCTGACATTTAACAGGCATTCCGAGTCTTCTATGATATATACAGCAGGCGAGATCCTACAATTTGGCTAGAACAACATTTCTGGTAGACCACAAATCACAATTAAGATCATAAAAATGTAGTTCATAAACTTTTTAATATGTAGAAAAATTCTCATTCACTGTGTCATCGTTAACCGTAAAAATTACCAAAGACTGCAGCCACGTTATTTTCATTTACTGTCTTGCTTTTATCGCTAGCGACGCAAGGATTTTACACTTGTCGCAACAATGTACTAAACTGTAAAAACTTATCAGCTCGCAACTGTGATTGGTACACGTATCTAAACTTGAAACAGAAATTAATAATAAATTGTATGTCTACAGAATGAAAGATACCTTTAAGGGGTTAGGTACAGCTTAGAGAAGTAACATTTTTGGAAATATTCAACTTTTGTTTTCCTCCATCACTGTATCTTGTACAATAATGAACATTGGTATGTGTAAAACACTGTCCTTCTGCTATACGACAAAAATTTTTTTAAATAAAAAAAAAATATTTATACATATCTTTTTCAAAATTTAAAATTTTGGCACTTCACTGTGCACTGATGAAGAGCTTCCCTCATAACTCATAAAGTTGTTAACTTTATCATATTCTTTCTCTCTTTTATTTTATTGCTGAAACTCAAGTTTATAATATCATGCTCTTTCAATTGCATTCCTTAATAAATAATTTATTTTTCTTATTTTGTGTTAATAGAAAATACAGACATATGACAATTTTTTTAATTAATTAATTCTTTCAGACAATCTATCTAAGACAGAGAAGTAATTTTGCATCATAATGTAAATATGACATGCATAAATTCGCACAAAAAATTTCATCACAATGTTGGATAGTTTTTTATTTACGATGGAAACGTTTCAACAGTACACAGTGAACTGTCAGAATTTTTAATTTTGAGAAATAAAAATTTAATAATAAAAATACTTTTTTTCATATAGCAGAAGGAGAGTGGTTAACACTTATAACTTTTATTATTGTACAAGATAGAGTAATGCAGGAAAAAAAAAGTTGAATATTTCCAAAATTTTACTGCTGTCAGCTGTACCTAACCCCTTAAATCATTATTCTCACATTGTCGCTTTATAATACATCTTTGCAACACACAGCACGCAGTCTGTCTATTTAATTGTTAGAAATTAATAAATCGGCAGTATACAAAATAATGAACTGATTATTGCAATGTCAAGTAATTAGAAGGAATGGCGGCTCGTGAACTTGTGGATTGGGGGAGCTGCAGTAGATTTTGGTACATACAAATTTCACTTCTTGATATCATTACTAATAAGTATAGGACAAAAATAAATGCATTACATATCGAAAAACCAAAACTTCCTGACTTAGTTGGGAGATGTCTGTGGCATCATTTGCCATAATCGCTAAATAAAAACTAATACCATCGATTTAAGTCTGAAATTCAGATCGCCAGACACTCAACAAGCAATCTACCAGTTCATTCTCAATTGTTTTAGAATTACCTTTAAACAGTGGCAAGTTCCAAATGATTTTTGAGAGGCTCGTTTAGATTATTCTCGAAATGTAGCAGCGCACGAAAGCACCAGGGTTCTTCGAATCGTTCTTTCATCATGTCCCCTAAGGGGAAGTTCATATTGGCCACGAATTTCATACAATTAATATTTTTTTAAATAAATTTACGATTTTTTTCTCACTTTTTGAAAATTTGTTCTGTTCGCTTCACTTAATTGCGCAGCAATATTAGTTTTGCTTAACATAACCAATGAAACAACATTTTTCACGTGAGATTGCGAAGATTCGTGCTTTTTAATTTTTAGGACCAAATGTCCTAAATCTGCCACACCACTCCTAGTTCATGCAGCATCACCACCGAAGAGGAGGCAAAGAAAACAAAATACTGAATTTTTTTGTTCACATCCACGTAACCACAAATGCTTAGCGTAAATTTCATTGTTATACTTCCTAACATAAAAATGTACTATTTCGGCAGGATGAAGCTTGAGTAAGATTTAAGTCGGGTAACGGACGACCCTTTAATTTCACTTCATTACATCAATCTTCTCCGGAAAGGTAAGTTGAGAAAAATAAAATTAATATTCTGTAATTCACACACACTCAAGCTTGCACATTTGCACTGGTTAAGTTACGATACTAAGACGTCACACCGAAGCAATACTCAGATATACTGATGGTCAACAATGTTCTAAAACTGGAAAAGAAGTCTCTTTCGTATTTTACGTGCTATATCAAAAGGATTCTACTCGTGCAATCATTTTGAGTTAAGGCAAATATTAGATTCTGCTGGAGGCTGGATATATACGTAATAATAAGGCAAAAGACAATATTAATTTCGTTATATTAACTCGATAAGATTCTACAACAATAAGTATGTGAAAAGAAAAGAAAAATGGTGTTATTAAGTTTCAAGGAAATACAGAATCCATTTGACGTAGCATTACAATAGCGGTGTGGGAGTGGAGGAAAGATCTTCCCTTGTGGCCTGGCTCTGCAAGTCACTGCAGCGAAATATGGGTTTTAAACAGCGGCAGTTTCCCTCTGCTTCCCTTCACCTCTCTACCCCCTGACCATGCAAGACACACTCTCTTACGAGCTGTCCCACCCTGCAGATACCAGGACGACTTTGAATGGTGTCAATTCCAGTACAGTCGACGCGCAAAAAGATTCTGCATAAGATAATAGTACATATTCGCGGCTAGATCAAATATAAAGCAATTTACCAATAAAAGCTGTAACAATTCTTCTACAAGTTAAAATAAATATTATTTCTATTTTCCTGTCAAACAGGGAGTGTTTCAGCTCCGCAGCTCTTATGGACGAGCCGCCCCTGATTAGGAGGAAGTTCGATCACCCACAAACAACTCCCTGAGTTAATCCGTCACGAAAGTTTCCTCGCTTCATTTTATTCCAGTTTCCTCTGTCTGAGAAATCGCAAAACGACAACAAAGAATGTGGCAATATCAAACGGATCAATTTCAGACGCATTGTTTCTAGCGGAACTTTAATATAAAGATTTAACCTCAACTACAAACAAGTTATCAGCACGTAATTTCACCAGTGTTGCCAACACATCACAGTCTATCACCTGGCAATCCGTCAGAATCCGTCAAAATTAAAAAAAAAAAGAAAAAAATAGACCCACACAACATATCTATATACAAATGAAAGCAAATAATAACACAACTTCTTTAACAATCTTGATTAAAATAATAATAATAATTCATCCACATTATCTGCCTCTAGTTCTACAGCTGAAGTGCTTTGCTGGCCTACGCTCCCCCAAACATTAAACAATTACAAATGACAGCAGCTAAAAAAGTCAAAGGACGATGTAAATAGTAATTTCCGCCAGAAAATCCGTCACTCGTCAATTCCATTTTTTCCCGTCCGCTACATTGAAATTCCGTCACTTTTGACGGAATTTCCGTCCAGTTGGCAACAGTGAATCTCACTTGCAGACGATCAAGTCAGATTATCTCAAGACACTTGGGAAAATTTTAGAACATGGATTGCACCTACCAAATTATGTCTTAAAATACTAAAAAGAGCAGATTTGTCTGCGTTTGTCGAATGCATTGAAATACCAATAAAGTAGCACTCATGAGGCAGCTAAGCCTGGGGATAATGCAACAATCGTTCTTCCTCTGACACATATCGTCAAGTGAGATGTAACTTATTGCCTGATTATAGATGTAGGCCATAACAGCCATAACCTCAATCACGGGCAATAAAACATAATTGCACATAATAGGCACTATAACGATAGTCACCGCTGTCAATGTAATGAAATACAATTATTCAACATATCCTTATATGAAACACAGTCTGTCATATCGGCATAATTCTATGTTACTTGTAATAATTATACTTTCTACTCATAATATAACTATTTAAGTCTATAATAATAAATTATTCACCTACATACCAGTATCACTGCAGTCTCCATGTTACCAGAAGCAGTGATGTAAATTCACACACGGGCTTCTTCAATCAGATGTTAATTGTTCAGGTAATTAATTAGTATAACACTTTAAATATGTCGAGAAGTTCACAAAACAGAACTGCAACACTTATTTTGTTAACTCACTAGCACGTTCTTTTTTCAAACGAAGCCGATCGCTACATCCAATAACTTTCTAAATTAACAAGCACACATAAGACAGAAGTGAACAACAATAACGAAATTAAATAAGTTAGCAATCAATTTAAATTAAAAAGGTCACAAAATATGTAAAATATGAAACTGCTACGTATAGGCTACAGTCAATTACAGAACTTGCACAAAATCCGCAAATAGCTAGAAAAAGTCAGCCGGCAACGATCGGCCATGCTCACAGCCCTCTTGATCTGTGTAAACATTTATTCTAAATGCTACTGTATAAGAGAGCTACGTCAGATGGCTTTGGATCTAGAGGAAAACCTGTTGGTGTGGGAACAGTATTGTAAAGTAAAACCTGTACTAGACTGTGGTGAAACTACTGATAATAAAAACTAATTACGTCCTATTGAAGAAGCGGATATTGCACTTTCTCCCGACTTATTACTAGATTAATATCAGCGCCTTTATCCATTAGGATTCTCACGATATCCACATTACCTTCTTTTGCAGCAGCGAGTATTGGACTTTCACCAGACTTATTACACACATTAACATCAGCGCCTTTATCCATTACAACATCAACATTACCTCCTTCTGCAGCAGCGAATATGGGACTTCCACCAGACTTATTACACACATTAACATCAGCGCCTTTATCCATTACAACATCAACATTACCTCCTTCTGCAGCAGCGAATATGGGACTTTCACCAGACATATTACACAATAACATCAACGCCTTTATACTTTAGGAGTCTCACAACATCAACATTACCTCGTTTTGTAGCAGCGAATATGCGACTTTCGCCAGACTTGTTACACACATTAACATCAGCGCCTTCATCCATTACAACATCAACATTACCTCCTTCTGCAGCAGCGAATATGGGACTTTCACCAGACATATTACACAATAACATCAACGCCTTTATACTTTAGGAGTCTCACAACATCAACATTACCTCGTTTTGCAGCAGCGAATATGGGACTTTCACCAGAATTATTACACACATTAACATCAGCGCCTTTATCCATTAGGAGTCTCACAATATCCACATCACCTCCTTCTGCAGCAACAAATATGGGACTTTCACCACACTTACTACACACATTAACATCAACGCCTTTATCCATTAGGAGTCTCACAACATCAACATTACCTCCTTCTGCAGCAGCGAATATGGGACTTTCACCAGACTTATTACACACATTAACATCAACGCCTTTATTCATTAGGAGTCTCACAACATCAACATTACCTCGTTGTGCAGCAGCGAATATGAGACTTTCACCAGAATTATTACAAACATTAACATCAACGCCTTTATCCATTAGGAGTCTCACAACATCTTCATTACCTCGTTTTGCAGCAACGAGTATGGGACTTTCACCAGACTCGTTACACACATTAACACTAGCGCCTTTATCCATTAGGAATCTCACAATATCCACATGACCTCCTCCTGCAGCAGCGAATATGGGACCTTCACCAGACTCGTTACACACATTAACATCAGCGCCTCTATCCATTAGGAGTCTCACAATATCCACATGACCTCCTCCTGCAGCAGCGAATATGGGACTTTCACCAGACTCGTTACACACATTAACATCAGCGCCTCTATTCATTAGGAGTCTCACAGTATCCACATGACCTCCTCCTGCAGCAGCGAATATGGGACTTTCACCAGACTTGTTACACACATTAACATCAACTCCTTTATTCATTAGGAGTCTCACAGTATCCACATGACCTCCTCCTGCAGCAGCGAATATGGGACTTTCACCATACTTGTTACACACATTAACATCAACTCCTTTATTCATTAGGAGTCTCACAACATCCACCTTACCTTGTCTTGCAGCAGCGAATATGGGACTTTCACCAGACTTGTTACACACATTAACATCAACTCCTTTATTCATTAGGAGTCTCACAACACCTACCTTACCTTGTCTTACAGCTGCGAATATTGGACTTTCTCCAGACTCGTTACACACATTAACATCAGCGCCTTTATCAATTAGGAGTCTCACAACACCCACCTTACCTAGTCCTGCAGCATCGAATGTTAGACTTTCACCACGCTCGTTACGTGCATTAATATCATTGCCTTTATCCATTAGGAGTCTCACAATATCCACATTACTTTCTTCTGCAGCAACGAATATGGGACTCTTACCAGACCTATTACACACATTAACATCAGCGCCATTATCCATTAGGAGTCTCACAACACCCAAATTACCTTGTCTTGCAGCAGCGAATATGGGACTTTCACCACGCGCGTTACGTGCATTAATATCATTGCCTTTATCCAATAGGAGTCTCACAATATCCACATCACCTCCTTTTGCAGCAGCGAATATGGGACTTTCAACAGACTTGTTACACAAATTAACATCAGCGCCTTGATCCATTAGGAGTCTCACAACACCAACATGACCTCGTTCTGCAGCAGCGAATATTGGACTTTCACCACGCACGTTACAGGCATTAACATGAGCGCCTTGATCCATTAAGAGTCCCACAACACCCACATGACCTCGTCTTGCAGCAGCGAACATTGGTATCTCACCATAAATGTTACACGGATTAACATCAGCGCCTTTATCCGTTAGTAGTCTCACAACATCCACATTGGCTTGTTGTGCAGCAGTGAATATTGGGCTATTGTCTAGCTCGTCGTCATATGCATTAACATCAGCGCCACTTTCTATTAGGAACTGCACAACGTTCACATGGGAACCAGATATTGCAAAATGCAAAGGAGTTCGTTTCCACGCATCATTTGTATTAACGTCTGCACCTTTCTTAATTAGCAACCTCACCGTTTCTAGGTGACCTTTCTGAGCAGCCCATGACAAAGGTGTTCTGTTATACGAGTCTTTTATTTCTAGACGCTCTTTGGTAGTAGTAAATGCGGAAGTCCTCTCAGATAGTGGAAGATAGTGGTCGACAGCCCACAGAGGAGCACTTTTCTTTATAATTCCTTCTGTTTCTTCAGCCTCGAGCAAAAATTCCACCAGCTTTACTTGTCCCGCAAGAGACGCTTTGTGTAACATTGTGGCAATAATTTTAGGTGTATGCAAATTCCCATCTATGTACATCGTAAAGGGGCGATTCACACATAAGCCACTTTTAATCAATAACTTTGCAATATTAATATATCCATGTAAAGCAACACTTTCCAACACTCTACACAAAAACTCTCCACACTCTTCACCCTTGATCAACTGCATAGTGAATATCATGTCACTACTTTCAGCATGACTGCCGAGCAGCATGTCAACAGCTGACCACGCTTGTATCTTGTCAGCAAGTGTCAGTGGTCGCCAGTGAAACACTTCATCTTCAGTTCTACAATCACAATGATTTTGCAATAATAGCGCCATGATTTCACACACAGCTTTATTATCACTTTCACTATGACTGATAACTGCCAAGTGCAAGGGTGTCCTCCCACCCTTATCCTTTCCATTCATGTCACATTCGGGGGATAAAAGTAATTCCTCAACAGAATGTTTGTCTTTATTCAGGATGGCAGTATGCAATTTAAATCCTTCTGCCAGGATCCTATCAAAAAACTGTCTCACGATTATGAACTCTTCTCTAAACAATATCTCTTTTATATGATCTCTTTCATCTTCGAAATTCTTTGTGAACCACTTCGCGGCAAAGAACTCCATAAATGTTCTGTGAATGAACATTGCTGTGGAATTTACTATTTGAACAACTATTCCACTCTTCTCATTTCCGTTTCTAAATCGGTCCTGGAAACCTTCAACTCGTTTCATAATATTCTTGGAGGAGTGTAGATGTTTAAGGTCTTCCGTTTTTAATAGGGAATGTAAGGCACATGCCATGTGATCTTTCTCAAACTTTTTCCAGTGCGACTGTAGAAAATCACGCATCGCCGGATTACTTTCATCTGCTAGGCTCTTGTCACGAACAAAAATATTCCACTTTCTATTCACGAATCTGTTATACAGTTCCAACAAATCCAGTTTGCGGTCAACGTTCATCTCACTTGACTTACAAAAATCAGAAGCTTCACTGCGAAATACTTCAGCCAACATGTGAGTCTGCAGAGGAATTTCTGTGAATTGGCCAAGTTTGTCATTCAACATATTCCCTGTCACTTCCAACAAATTGGAAATAAATATGTCTATGTTATATGGACCATCACTTATATCATTCCAAAGCTTGGCAAGGAAATCACGTTGATGCTCTTTTGTGAAAGGCTGCAGTTCAAATGGTAGACAAGAGAAATTTTCTTCCAGCCTGTCCTTCATTAAAGAACGAGAAGTGATCCAAAGCTGCTTAAATTTGTCGTTGATGATAAGCTGCCTTAACATGTGCAACACAATCTCTGTATAATCCGGGCTTATCTCATCAAACCCATCTATCAGTATCACAATATTGCCACCATGATCTAACGCATGTTTGAACAGTGACTTGGCGAAGTCACTCTTGAACTTTCCTGCTCGCAACAGAAATTCAACTACAGAATCTCCACAATTACTCAGGTAATCAGTGTGCTCATTCAGAACTACAGTGACCACCCAACATGCAGGTTCACGTCGCTTGAATTCCTGGGCTAAATTCACAACTTCTGTTGATTTTCCCATTCCAGGGTGAGCCACAAGCAACTTGACCTTGTCAGAGATCAGCATGACTTCCTGCAAGCTTCTTATCGAGGTTTCATCCAGTATGTGAGACCTAATATAGGATATACTGCCTTTGGACTGTTTCCAAATAAAGCCAGTCTCTTCTTTATGAAGCCAATGGACTCGTTCAAATACGTTTTTGGCCTTCTCGAAATCCTCTTTTCCTCGAATCACAAAACAGCGACACACACATTCTTCAGAATGTTTCGTTTCATCAAATATCTCTACTACTATCGTAGGCAGGACAATTTTCCTCAGAGCCTGCAGTGAAACTCCACTTACAACCAAGCAGTCCCGTTCATCAGAAAAGATTGTCTCACTCAAGATTGTCTCACTCACATGTTGCCTAGTAAAAAACTTACGAGGTATGTAATGTTCACTTTGTTGAGTGAGTTTATCTCCAATGCTTTCCACATTTCCAAAGACCAATTGAGTTACAATTTCAGCATTCGCTACTATGTCGAAGGTTTTGTCGTCAACTAATGTGTTAAGTGTGATGGTCTCACCTTGAAAACTTATTTTGCAATCTAATACTTGTTCTTTTGACTCCTCATTCAGTTGCCTAAAATGAAACTCGTCTTTGTGACTGAGACATTCGAATTCCCTCCCATTCTCACAGTCATCAATCACAACAAGGGTCTTTCCTGAACCTACACTGGTGATGACCTTTTCTATTATTTCAACCCAGCCATCAATTACAAGCACATCACATCCAGGCCATCGACCCCACAATGCCAACACTTCACTCATTCTATCCTCCAACACGTTGGCGTCTACCAGAATCTTCTTGTCAACGCTTTGGTGAACTTTGAGACAAGTGAGAGCATTAGAATTCTGAACTCTCAGAAGTCCTCCGCCTTCCGGTAACCACTGTCTAAATAAATTCAACTCTCTTTCATCAAACTGCAGATTAAAATTTGCGAGCTGATCTATTTTTGCTTTATTTAAGTCATCAACACTGCACTTAACTATATCCTTCCAAAACTGAACATTTTCCGTGAGGTAAGAACCAGGGCCTTCCATCCAGTTCGTTATATTAGTCAGAAATGTCTGGAACTGAGAATCCGTCCCCAATGCCCTAAGAAGTTCAGTTCTGATTAAGGACTCAAGCTCCTTCTCACTTGCTTGTTCTGTATATAACCTGAACTGATGGAGGAACTGGTTGAACTCAGGCTCATTGCTTAACTCGGGAAAGTCATTTTCAGATAATCGTATGCATTTTTCTCCTGTCATGAGAACATTCAGGGCATCAGTATCAACAGCTTCACCCACAGCCACAACAGCATTTGTGTAAACAACAAACTGCACATCGCTGAATGCACCCCACCGTTGTAGGTCAGTTTTCTGTCCCCAGGCATTCTTGAGATCGCAGTAAGAACTGTAGTGGTCCTTCATTCTGAAGACTTGGCGTACTGTGTATAATCTCTTTTTTTCCGAGACTTGTGGCCCTAGCTTATGTTTCAACTGTACAAAAAATGTTTTGTCTCCAATGCCCAACACTAAATCATCGAACTTTCCAGCTGCATCCATGTTGGAGGCAATATGGAAGCCTTTTCTCTCGTTGATCAGTCTAAGGAAGAGAAGTCCAGCCATTTTGACTTCATACATAAACCCTTCATTCCTGCAGGCTCCACCTGTCTTCTCGTAACCCTGTAAATATACAAAACATAAGCAGTATCTGCGTGAGATGCCTTAGACTCACTGCTATTACGTGTATAATCTAATTGTTACATGAAGTCATATAGCTAATGTGGCAAGTGCCAATGCCTATGTCCCTATAAGTTCAGTAAGTGCAGCCCTATGGAGTTGGCGAAACAGAGCACAAGCTGGACACCCCCAGCCTTGGAAGAGAACCACCAATGAACATCACTCACCTCAGACTCACACTTCATCGGAGGGAATGTAACTGGCTCCTCTGTTTCCTCCATTTTTATTTCCGATTTCAGATCACAGCTGGGGTCCATGCTGGGTGCCGTTGTCCCACAAGCAAGAGGATTCTGGAAGAGACAGATTATAACAAATCCTAAAGTCATATAACAAAATATTATATAACAGGCATCCTCAACTGACAGTAGTGCTAGTTAAGTGCAGCACCTCGCCTGCTGTGTAGCGATGGCTGTGCAGGCGCATGGCCACAGTTCGTTCTCCACAGTACACAGTTGCGGATCAGAAATGTCAGAAGAAGGGATGTCCGATAGGCCATCCACGCCATTGAATTTGTTATTATGGGAAGAGTCATTTCTATTTGCTGGAAAGTCGGGAGTGCCCACGTGTTTGGTTCGTTGTGAAAATCTGAATAACTGAAGGAATTTCAACCTACGACGATATTATTCGTCCTATCACTCAAATGATTATGAAATATATAAGGGAGAAGAATGAACCACTCTCATCCAACAATTACTAATAACTGATGTGTATTATAATAATAATAGTAATAATAATAATAATAATAATAATAATAATCAACTAAACATTACACATTCTTTTCCAAACTCTATGGGTATAAAAGTAACTAATTTTTGGAATTCGTTATCTTAAAGTAAGTGTAATAAGCTCATTTGGCATTTACTATGTTTCTAGAAAGGATAGATGTTTATTAGGTATACTGTTCAGGAAAACAATTCTCTTATATAGGCTGTAGTTTGATGGAGAATAAGTACTGAATATAGTTTATTAATTTTTATTAGTTGAGAGAGGAACATAGGTTAAGGGTCTTTGAGAATAAAGTGCTTAGGAAGATATTTGGGGCTAAGAGGGATGAAGTTACAGGAAAATGGAGAAAGTTACACAACACAGAACTGCACGCATTGTATTCTTCACCTGACATTATTAGGAACATTAAATCCAGACGTTTGAGGTGGGCAGGGCATGTAGCACGTATGGGCGAATCCAGAAATGCATATAGAGTGTTAGTTGGGAGGCCGGAGGGAAAAAGACCTTTAGGGAGGCCGAGACGTAGATGGGAAGATAATATTAAAATGGATTTGAGGGAGGTGGGATATGATGATAGAGACTGGATTAATCTTGCACAGGATAGGGACCGATGGCGGGCTTATGTGAGAGCGGCAATGAACCTCCGGGTTCCTCAAAAGCCAGTAAGTAAGTAAGTTGTACACATTTGTGGCCTTTATTTTGATCTTATAATTTGGTTAACGGTTGTTTAAAAAGGAATAACACAAAATTGGAGAAACTGTTTCTAGCTTGAGGAACAAAATGGGTCGTTAAACTCAGTGTATTATTTGGCTGATTTCAACATATCTAATGTGCTCCGTTTGATTACTAATTTGCCAGAAGACATTAATAATTGAATGTTTCAAATTCTTTAAGTTATAGGATAAATTTTATTACCGTAAACTGGGGTTACATTGAATACAGAGGAAACTTTGACCATTTTTTCAGAAAATCGTATTTAGGTTTCTACATGCTGCACTTGTTATAGGTGGAGGTAAATTTGGTATGAGACAGGGGCGTATTTTGCGGGCTACCGGCCCAACTGTAATTTCAATGACGAAGTCATCAAAGTATTTTCGTCCCAATCAAGACGTCTAGAATTCGCATATAAATAGGTAAGGAATTTTATTATAGGGATTTTAAAATATATTTTGCGTAATAATAGGGTCAGCGGTAGCCCAGACCCTTAAACCATTATACGCCACTGGTATGAGAATGATTTTATGATAATTTACATTCATTGTAATCACATTCACAGACACTTCAATACACTAAAGGACAACAAACTGCCCAGCAAAAATTTACAGAATTTCATTACGGCCGAGTGAGGAATGCTGTTTGAGAGAGAGGGTTAGCAAGAGGGTGAGGTATTGTAACTGTATGTAGGCTTTAACCACGCAGATAAGGAGTCGAATAAGAGAGCGTAACAAGAGGGTGGGGTATACTAAGGTATGAAGTATGAAGGTTTAAATGCGCAGGTAAAGGGTCGAATACCAATACTTTTCAAGTTAATGGCACCAGTGTGAGTTCAGTGACCAAGATGTTTCAATGCTGTTACAGAACATTGCCGAAAGTTACATCGAAGATATTCCACAGAAACAGCGTATTATGTGGGACTTGAGCGCAACAAACGGGGTATTTTATAAAGGCGTTATATATGACATGTGTAGGGACCGGACAAAAAAAGCGTAATAAACGGGCGTCTTGTCGAGGTTTTACTGTATATTAAATAAAAAGATTTGTCTTTATATCAAGTACAATAAAATAAAAATATTTTAGACCAAACTAAATAAGAGTGTAAGAGAAATACCGTAGAGAAACTGTTGTAGGATATCCAGTAGGCTATTAACAAATATCTTACTATAATAATACCGGACAGCGTTATACTAGTAGCATTGGCGTGAGTGAGAAATATCGCGGATCTGACATCTAGCACAGAGGAATGGAATTACGTCCACATATACAAATATTAACATAGCGGGATTCGGACTATTGTTTAAAACATGAGTTACTAATGTAACTTAAGAAATGTTGAATAATATTTAATGTAAAATTATTATCTTATATCAAAGCTGCATATTATGAGAAATATTGCATCCTTCATATTACTTTCCGTAATTAATTGTTACATATTTTTTCTTTGGTTTACCGAGACAATATCAATCTGATATAGGAATTAATTTACAGTAATGTTTTATAGACGCATTGCTGACAACTGCAAAGATAAAATTGATAGTAATCTGATACTTGTAATAATTAGTAAAGGCATGAGGACAACAACAAAACTTAATTTGATAAAACCTTAAAATCCAATACATTTTAACATTTATTCATTTATTAGGTGTAAATAAAAAAAACTAATTTGTATTTTTCTATCAATACAAAGAAGAAGGAATTAGGCCTAATAAAGATGTTGGAATGTTGTTGACTCACGTTTTATGAACTGTCGCAAATCGAAAGTACGATTTGGAGCAATTTGTAATGCTGCAATTGTCACAATTATAAACAGCACATATACACCCTGACATTTTAACACAGCATTAATTAATAAAACTATTAACAAGCCCAGCAACAATATACATTGCAGTTGAATACAGGTTGTTTCGCGAGTATCTCCACACCGGCAGGTAGGTAGCAGCACCAGCGTCTTTCGCACGCAAAACTGCTAGCTGTCCGGTATTATAGTAAGGTATTTGCTATTAACTTACACACTAATGAACAAATCGTGGGAAAGCGACTTCTATGTTGACATCAAATATAGAACGATCAATAAGAATGTACTAATGGAGTAATTTTTACTCAAACACAGATGAACAACCGAACATACGTGTTTGTTCCCACATATGATCAAAGCTTTGTTTTTGATATGACTCCCAGCAGCTCCTCAGTCCAAGTCAGTCAGATTATCAGTTTAGTTTAATTGCTGGTGTAAGGAAGGAGAATGTGATCAACATCTCTTAATTAACAACAGTTCCTACTAGTTCTGCAAAACATAACATCCTGCACGAGAATTTAATAGTAATAAGAGTAGGTAAACTAATGACTAGAAATGAAATATGAGTTTATATTTACATCTATTGAAGGATTTGCTTCTTCCATATCCGAGTCATGAAATAATGATCCTACAGCCAATACATCGTCCTCGGGTTCCATCTTGATTTCAGTCATCATAACTGAAAGAATATTATCAGACAGTTGAATATATTAAAATGGTATCCATGAGGGACCAGATCCCTTGTCAAACGTGGTAGCATGCAAAACATTTCGATGTCACCTAGATTAACAATATAGTTCAAGCCTTGCTCATAAAATCACTTCAAATATAATCAAACAAGGATACGAAACAGCAAGCTGTGAGCTGTTGAATAGAATGAACCACAGCCCTCTTGACGTAAAGCTATAATATCTAGGAAACAATGTTTGCACTACGACCACAGACAACCAGTTACATTACAGTGTTAAAATTCGTTAACCATTGATAACACCCAAACACGGTTTGCACATTTGTCTTGATGCCCAACGACGCAAGTAAAACAAAGAAACTAAAAGAAGGAAGAACCAGAAACTTGTTTAGATATACATAAATAAATAATTGGTTAGATATACATAAATAAATAATCGGTTAGATATACACAAATAAATAATCGGTTAGATATACATAAATAAATAATCGGTTATATATACATAACTAAATAATCGGTTAGATATACATAAATAAATAATCGGTTAGATATACATAAATAAATAATCGGTTATATATATACACACAAATAAATAATCGGTTATATATACACAAATAAATAATCGGTTATATATACACAAATAAATAATCGGTTAGATATACATAAATAAATAATCGGTTAGATATACATAAATAAATAATCGGTTAGATATACATAAATAAATAATCGGTTAGATATACATAAATAAATAATCGGTTATATATACACAAATAAATAATCGGTTAGATATACATAAATAAATAATCGGTTATATATACACAAATAAATAATCGGTTATATATACATAAATACATAAAAAGTTATATATACATAAATAAATAATCGGTTAGATATACATAAATAAATAATCGGTTTTATATATATATATATATATATATATATATATATACATAAATAAATAATCGGTCATTAATCCACTGACTTTTTGTGGGAGTCCCACGCAGGTCTTGCTACTGCCAACATAAACATGATCTTAGGAATGCAATTTGTGTAAAGGAATGTCCTTTATTTTACCCAGTTTTGCAGAATTGCCTTTGCGTTTGCAACACAATTTCCTCCCTTCCTAGAATTAGCTCACAACTTGCTTTTATCGAACTGTCCTTCAGTTCGGTTATAGTTAGTGACGTTACTAGAAACTTATCAGCAGCTTTCTTAATGGTACTCCTCTGCAATTTCCAGCTTAACTGCATTGCAGAAGGAACTGCAGAATGGCACCACGGCATTCACCGTCAATTGTTTCTTTGAGGTTCTTCCCCAATTTGGTAGGAGTGATGAACCCTGGTCTTCAACACTGAGGGCAGTGTGAATGGGAAATTTTTAACAGGGCGTCATCACAACTTCAGTGATATTCACTTTTTTTTATTGATTCGAACACTACTTACGTTAGCCGAACGTTTAGTTCTAGAATGGCGTCACCGCTGTTATTCTCCACAGTTTGATTGACAAATGAAGTTAACGACTTTTTAAAATAAGGCATCAGTCTGGAATCATACCATTTTAAAACTGATTTGACGGTCACTTCCTATTCCTCCTTGCTCATTACCTTCTACAGTGAAGCTGTATTAAAACTTCAGTTACAAGTTTGGAAGCCCACAGGTTGCACTTGTGCGCAATGGAACCTGAAAATTAAGTCCCCACACTTGATAAGAATGTTCCCAACATTGTTTACATTAAGCTGAACTCTTCCAAAGTTGTCGACTTATTTATTCACTTGAATCACTAATGTTCACTGACCACTTATTCCCATTAATCTAATTTATATATTTTCAGGCGAAGTAGTTTATACAGGTTTATTATATTTCCATTCCCATTTTTTACTATATTTTTATCACTACTTACTTATTATCACGCACTAGTTATTATTTGTATCTTATCCATTTCCACTATTCTTCCCTTGCCTTACCGTCTTTTCTGTCACCATCACCATTTTCACTTTATCACTTCCCTATGTTTTGTCACTCATGCACCAACCTCTTAAGTTATAACTTTTCTGTCCCTTAATTCTTCCCACTGACGTACTACTTTTCGGTGTCGCTAATGTTACTTCATCCCTTCCAGTTCTTGCAGAATCTTGACTTCTTATCTTAGTTTCTTTTTCAGCTCCCGATCCCATTTGTAAATGCTGACCCATATTTGCTCTTCCAACTGGATTCACTGAACTAATTAACTAACATACTGAAATATTCAACTTCTCGATATCACATGACTCAGTGAAATTACAGACACGCATCACTAAACGGGAAGGGTGGCCTGGGGTATTTTCTGCACTTTTCAACGCACGGCTTTAAAAATAAGCTCTTTTCTCAGGATTTTCGCTTTTCACCCCCATGTTACTGACACCAAACAAAAGGCAAGGAATGCGGGCAAAGGTAAGGGGTGGGTAAAGTGCGATTCAGTAATAATATTTTCCACTACACGTAAATCAATTTGGATGGGGTCATAAAATCCCCAGCGTCATCATTCTAGACTTAAGTGACCTGTGTGAGAAGTTTCCGACAAAACTTTAAAATACTGTTGTTCAATAAGCTGCATTTCGTCATGGGTTATATAGTATGTCTCAAGGATAAGGGTTAGTTGAGGGGATAATTATATAAGTGACGTGAGTAGTGTGATAAGTTTTCATTGATTCAAGTACGTTTAATCTCGTGAGCGTAGTGTGGGAAGTTATCGAAGTTTCACTAAAAAAAAATATAAAAAAAATTCACTCAGCTCATAAACGCACAATATATTAAGCCACATTTGAATGTATGGCTAGATCATTTAAAACAGTCTCACATATAAATTACCATCATCACCCCTTAAGAACCTTTCCCCATCTTAACGTTTCCAAATTCCTTAAAACTATATCAGCCCACTTACATTTTTAAAGTCAACAATGACGTAGCTTGTAAGGGTAGCCATACTGAGTCCAATAAACTACTTCATGATCAGCAGGCGACATATCCCATCCGATGCAATTACGAAATTAAGAATTTATTATTACGTAACACATTCAAGTTGTAACTTCGCAGGAAATAGTTTCCAACACTCACTTCTTTTCCACAAGGACCCTGATATACCTTTTCGTAATAGTAATAACAGTAGATAACCTAAAGGCAAAAATTAAAAAATTGATTCTACCACATCTGAGTCACCAAATGATTGTACAATCACCAAATCGTCCTCGGGTTCCGTCTTGATTTCATCAGTAACTGAAAGAATAGTGTAAGAAAGTTAGTCTAACTGTTTGCACAAACAGTTTAGTTAAAATGAATCATATGGCCAGCCTTACTGTGAGTCAATTTCACAAGTGTTCATATTAACCCACTGCTATCAATTGTAAAAATATATATGTATATAGGCTATATACTTTATTTGAAACAATCAAGCTACAAAAGTTGCCCACCTACAAGTTTAAAGATATCATTAGTGAAATGAAAATTGTATCAGGCTGTTAAGGCTAGAAATACACAATTATTATTAAATGTATTCCAGTGTATTCTTGTTTAGAACGGAACGAAAATCATATTTTCGAAACTCCTTCAAAGGCAAAATAAATCCACCAAACTTCTAAATATGGCTAGCCTCGAAAATTAAACCTAAAATCACGAACATAATTATATGCCTCAAATAATTATACGAAAAGAATACGAAATCATAGATAGACATAATCATCTTGTGACGAAACCAACAAAAAGAAACTTCAATTTCGATTACTGCTCTTGCATCTAACAGTTACATTCCACGGGATTTATCTTGGATTTAATGCCTGTAATAAATAACATTTCCACGCACTCATTTCCTCAGTATGATGAATTGCATATAATAGAAGTTGAATATGACTATCTTACAGTGCATTTCTTCATCATGAATCTTCTTAAGGACTTACAGCCCTTAGAAAGGGATCAGAATGGAACTCTTTAAATAAAGAACATCCATTGAAGTGTATACAACTTGATGATGATGAACACAACTATAAAGGAGGAGCGGATTTTCAAAACACTACGAGATCAAATGAAGTTATTTCTGTCGTGCATTTTTGAAATATAACTCTATATAGAACTGTCATGCATTGGCTTGAGAACGTTCTATAAATCACTATAATCTTTCGTTAAAATAACTATTATGAAAATGGACAAGGATCACTTTGAAAATAACTCCTCAATTAAGCAGTTTTGTCCCAGGAAGATAATAATTAATATAAAACATCGCTCACAGCCCCTTATATCCAAGTACCGTATGTATTATTTCTTAAATTATTACTCTATGTATTTCCTTAAATGCGTCCGCCTTCGTGGCTCAGTTTCCACTCGGCTTACAATGACTGAAAAGTCAGGTTCGGATCCTGGTGGAAACCTATTTGCGCTGGACAAAACCAATGTTAAGTATTTAACTAGGGATTTTTTTGGTAATTTCCTAGAAGACGGGCAAAATCCAACATGCCTGACGAAAACTACCAAAACGTTCTGCCAACTATGAAGTTCAAATGTCACCAAACATTACAAAATCAAAGATGGAAAATTAAACATATATTCATAATTTTAAGAAAGAAAAAGCCTTTCAAAAAATGAAAATATGTTTAATTTTTCATCTTTGATTTTTATGGTGTTTGGTGGCATTTGAACTTCATAGTTGGTAGTACTTTTCTGGCAGTTTTCGCCCGCACTTTACCCCCACAAATCACTAAAACAATATTTTATCACCTAATCAAACAAAATTCAATCCTCATTGACGTCTTCAAAGACAACCACTTCACTTGCATTATGACACAGGCTTCAAGGCAATCTGAACTTAAAGCATGCAGCCAACAAAGAACTAAACCACCACTTTGTCGTACAGTTAAGTTCACATAACTAAACCATGTATTTACACAAAATGAAATTCTCTTTGAACTCATATTACACCTTAACTTGTATGAAGAATTCAATGAACAATTCCTTGGAATCACAGGAACAGTTTTCTCGTCAACAATCGATACAATTTTTATTCACCAGCGAAAGAACTGAACCAAAATCGACATAAAATGTAATACTCTGTTCTATGTTCACACATCTTTCACAAATATCATAAAATGACAAACTTTCAATAGGTTTACCCATCAGACACAATTTAACACCACTCACGTCAAACAACCAAGAACAACTTACTGACGTCATTATCCATTCAAAATTAACGAAAATTCTAGAACACATGATGACAACTATAACCACTGAAATCGAAGGAAAATCATAAAATGACAAACTTCCAATAGCTTTAGCCAGCAAAACAGCATAACACCACTCACTTCAAACAACCAAGAACAATTAACAACGTCATTACCCATTCAAAATTAACGAAAATTCTAGAACAAATGACAACTATAACCAATCAAATTGAAACATCATCAATGCGACACCTCGTATAAAAACCTAGAACTAACATATAAAAGTCACTAAAAATCACTAACATTTAACTCTAAAGTAAAAAAGTTGGTAATACTTAGTACATCCAACCAGGTGCCCGTCTTCTATGAAATTACCATTTTTTTTCTCTGCATTATTTGACGATCATAGTATGACCATTATAATAGTATTACCCAAAATGTTGTCTCCGTGTAGTAGTATCAGGCAGAATGCCAGTCACAGTCAGGCAGTCGCAGTTCGCTTGAAGTGTGGAAGGACACACCAGGGAAAACTTCGCAGGAAACTTAATGCTATGCTACACAGCTGAATCGAAAGATGCCAGCACGCTGATGAATAGCAATTCTGCTCCCGGGACCAAATGATAATTATGGTACAATGATAATTCCGTAAAAATATTTCTTAATTGTAACTTACCCAAATAATAAATATACGATCTTGATACAGGGAACAATTCAATAATGAAAATATCGCCATTTTGTAACGAACATATTAACAAGGCGTTGCGATTCAGCTGGCAGTGGCTCGCAATCATAGAGAGAATATCCGTTTTGAGAAGGATGATCAACAAGCCAATAACGTTAACGATGAAAAGAATTATATTTACAACCCATGTATTCCTCACTTGAGTGAGAGATACAAAATGAATATTAATACATGGGAAGTGAAAGGACTTCTTTTTGGCGCTAGGGGAACTTCATTAAGTTAACCAAAACCATTCTCCTTTCTCTTAAATTTTCTAATGAGGACATTAACAAAATTTGTCGAATGGTATTGAGAGATTCATTATCCATTTTTCACAATCACTTGTATAATAGTGTTTAATTTATTTTTACTTCATTTCATTACTCTTCAATGTATTTTTATGTCTTGTTTCTCTGAAATCAAATTGTAATTTATTTTTAAATTTATCATTGTTCCGTATTCTGTCCGCAATCATATTGTATTTTTAATTTAACCTCTGCTTTGTATTCTGGATCCTAGCGGTCAGCCGTAGATTTCGGCCAGGGGCCTGTTTCTCAAAACTCACAGACTAGTAATACTAGTCTATACAGTAGTAATATTAGTTTATTTTACAAGTCTGTGTTTCTAGAAACTACATGGGTAAAGTAGTAGTTACCAGTTCACAGACTAGTAATATTGATCGATTTCACCAGTTCAAAAGTGATTCTGTTTCTCAAAATGCTAATCTAGTTGATTATACTAGTGTTTAACAGGAATATTCCTACAAGGCTCTAAAGACTGGTGGTTTCAATATTATCAGTTACCAGTGGCAATCTTTCTCAGATAATCAAAACAAAATATTGTAGTTATTTTTTTAATATATGTGGTTTAGTGATTTCGATTGAAGTAGTAAAGAAGTTGTCGTGAGAAGAGCTAAAACTATATCGAGAAAGAACAATTATTATTCCTTTACGGGAGCATTGCTTAAATATAATGAACGGTTTAAATAATGTGCTGAAAAGCTTGGAGAGTTGTTAAATATAGTGGGACCTGCCATAACAAGACAAACAAATAGAAGTCATGCATTATCAGCAAAGTTTCAAATACAAATACAAATCGGGATGTTGACTATTTTCCAATGCCATCTGGGTTTTCTGCCCTAGACCAGCAACACATGCAGATTTTTTTCCTAATAATCTAATACCAATTCATCAACTGCAGTAATTTTTGCTGGCTTTCCTCCTCCACTGCCAGTTCTTCTGACATTGTCAACTTTAGCCTACAAATTAAATACAAAACGACACTAATTTATGAATAGATCAAACCTAAAACTGAAAAAAAAAAAAAAAAAAATAGCGATTTTTTTCAAGTCATAAGTGGCATCCATGTCGCCAGTAGACTCACTTGCTACATAATGTGTTCATATTATGATACTGTGAACTTGAATTGGTACTCGTCAAAGTTGCTTTCTTAATGTTGGGCCAGTAAGCGTCCCTAACGTATGCATAATCTTTGTTCTGAGGTATCAGTTCCATAGCCTCACTTATTACAAATTTTTTTGTCCAGTCGTTTACTTTATCATTTTTGTTATTATGCTTGAAAAAGCACCGAATGATATATCCTTTGAGTCATTAATCATATTGAGTATAGTTAATTTGCTTTCAATTGATGGAATTTCAAGAGAAGAGAGAAGTAAGAACCAAAACACAAACAACTTAACCTCCTAACCTCAAATAACAATACCTACCAATGGGTATAAACAAATGAACTCAATCAGCTGACTAGTTAAAGAGATCATGTGACTAGTGACAAATTGTCACAAGTTACTAGACTGGTAAAATAGTTTGAGAAACAGAATCTACTAGAGCTGGTGAAATATACTCTGGTAACTAGTAACTGGTGAACTACTAGACTAGTATTTTTGAGAAACAGGCCCCAGATGTCCCAAATTGTGGAATTTGTGTGTAGAGAGAGAATCGAAATGATTGCCGTCCAAATCTTGCATTTAAAATATCGGCATCCTAATCAATTCAAATGAACAAAAAAGAATATGTAAATTAATGTTATATAAATACATATATAAATTTAAAAAAAATTACATTCTGCGACAAGATGTGGTAGCTATCAAAACGATAAAAATTTATTGAATATAAATATAGGCCTACATTGAATTTATAAAGATGAATAGAAATGGTGATTGATGATGTTCAATGAAGATTTTAAAATGGTTGATGCAATTGGTATTGACCATCAATGGGTATACTTAAACACTGTAAAAAGTTATTACGACAATTTAAGAGATTTATTTACGTCCGGGTTAGTTATGATATTACATGATCGTATCATGTGTTAATACAACCAGCAAAATGGCGGACGACGACTAGCTTTTCGTAATAGTTCTATTCAGCGCTTTACCCACGCTCTACGACCACTTTTCAATGCCACAAATTATTATATCACTAATACAATTTACTTTATATACACCGACGTCAACTCTTAAAATTGAGGCCATTTCCGGAAGAAGGGCACATAAGACAATATGGTGATTCGACTAATCCTAGTTTATAAGATTTTGTTTTAATTTATTTCAATGAACACTTTATTCTTGCATACAAGAATGAATTAAATATATGTAGAATATCATTATGAACCCATTTTCACAATACAAAGCATTTTATCAATATATTTCATTTTAAAATATTATTTGATATAAGCCATTATGTGCCCTTTTTCCAGAAATCAGTCTAACATCAGTTTTAGGCTGTTTGAAGCTATAGTTACAGTGTTGTTTGAAATATTTGAAGTTACGTAACTCATTTGGAGCTTTTCACCTGTATCCTCTAAGAATTTCTTCGAGAAAAGATCGTACAGTATTCTGACACTTAGATTCGGATCTTCGAAATACCTCAAAGAAGATTTGTGTCAGCAGTAATGGCTTTCTTGGCTGGGAATTGTGCTTAGGAATTGTATTTTGTGAATGTTTGCCTCTTCCCTCCACAGATGAATCAGTGGCCAGTGTTTTATCTTGAATAACTCTGAGTCTTTTAACTGATACCTGATATAGCTTTAATATCAAAGCACGACAAACTTTAAATTTAGTGCCATCTGTTTGGAGAAAATATTCCCAAATATTTTCCCTGAGCTTCTTTGGATTTAATGTTGCCTTCCGAGTGTGTGTATTTGACTTCTTCAACATATATTGGCTTAAAAATGAATCCTGTATTCCTTACCTTGATCACTACGGAACGTTCCAAAAAGCTCTTCTTGCTTACTGATAGGGACTTTCACATAGCACTGCTCTTGACAACACGATGATACTGCTGAAAATGTTGTTTTTTATGTCAATTCCGTTGCTTGAAATAGATCCTACCGCTCTGCCGTTTTCTCTTCTTTTCTTTCTCTTGTTATTAGAATTATCGTAAGATAGTCTTTTTTTTTTGCCCATTAGTATGGTAGGGAAAGAACGGCTATTGCACTAACAACACCAGCCTGAACCTACTGTACACTTGATGTATTAGCAATGAATCTGAACTTTACACTCGCAAAGAAAATGCTCTCCCGACCTCTAGCGTTGAGATAATGAAATAAAATTTTGGTGGAATAATCTACCTAATATAGCGGTTACGTTTAAACAATTTCCCGAAAAAGGGCTTATAGGACTATAGGCCCATCTTCCGGACATGGCCTCAATTATAAACAATGAAATGTGCACCAGCACTGGAGGCCATGCGCCCCATTTTTTAACCAGGAATGGGTAAACCTGAGACATAAACACGTGATGTTTCGTCTATTAGCGCATTTCGATAGTATATTTTTGCAAATGCACTCTCCTCAGCACCTTGTACAAATAGGGAAAAATTAGAGTATAAAAAAACGCGAGGTTTTTAACTGATCGATTTCATATGGAATGCCCGTATGTAAAGCAATAGATTTTAGTATTTAAGTGTGAACTTCGGTTTTTTCACCTCTTCTGCGAGATGCAAATTGCAGTTACATCTATCTCTTCAAGTAGGTTACTCGGGTGTCTTGGGTAACTCTTCTGTTTCTATGTCTAGGAAGTAATTGTGTATAATTTCTTCTATATGTACTGAATATTTTCGCTGTTTTCAGATTTCTAATTTTTCTCACATAGTTTCTCTAAGCGTTCCCTGAGGGAAATCTAACTACTTTTTAATATTGTACAAGAGCCAGCTTGCTTATCGCGGAATGCAGAAGTGGGTCACCAGTCATGATTTCAAAGGCCGGTAATTATTCTCATGGCCTGGTATTTGCAAAAGGATGTTCTACAAACTGTCTGTAACAGAATTTTGATATTAGTCCCTATGTTAGTAATATAAACAATTTAAATTTAATAACTAACCTGCATTGGGTATAGTTTTTTCAAATTTGGGCCCCCTCCAAATAATTTTTTTTTTCAAAATATTTTATTAGGTTGAATTGCCACAGGTATGAGCTCTCTACATAAAAAAAATTAATATTTTACACCAAATAGGAAAAAAGTTAAAAAAAATACCATCCTCTCTCCTTAAAATGAATCGTCAATTTAATTTTTCTTCTTGCATATTGACCCCTGATGTTCTTTTATTTTTGTAATTTTTACAAATAAACTTCAGTGCATTTTCCCTCCGAATAGTCCTTACTTCAGATGTCATATATGCATGGACATTCCTCGTAAAGCTTGAACAGAGAAACAGCTGATTAAAAGTTGTCTGCTGCTGCTTTTCCGAACCATGTTCGGGTCCTGTCGCGTGAATTCGGCTGGCCCACCTACGGAAATGCCGCACACAAATAGAAACAGCTGCTACTCAGCAGATGTCGAAAAGGAAGGAAAGAAATCTGTACTGCGCATGTGCCCGCGCTATAAATCAAACGACAATGAGCAAGTGTAAACAGGGACTGTCTTTTTTTTTTTTTTTTCAGCAATTTAAAAATGTCTCATACCCAGTCCCTTCTCTCAATCTTCTACATGATCAACTAATTCTTCAACCATTATGAATATTCAAAATATTTATGGCCAGTTTGTCCAAGTAATGTTTAATTTTACTTAACGAATGTTAAATTAACAGTCTCTTTATTTTTAACCCTCTGTTAATGTATTGTCCATTTGTTCAACACAATTTTGTTTAAGATAACCAACACTTAACTATAACGTCTGTTAGCACTATTTTAACTACTCAACAGCAGTTGGTAATGATTCTACAGAAGTAAGACAATTTTTGATAGGCTAAAATTAATCTTTAAATTCTATATTATAGAGTGAGTCATGAAACTTGCATAAAATGACAAGCTGTTGTAGTAGGCCACGCTCCATAAACAAACAGGTTGTAGGTTATTTTACGACGCTTTATCAACATCTTAGGTTATTTAGCGTCTGAATGAGATGAAGATGATAATGCCAGTGAAATGAGTCCGGGGTCCAACACCGAAAGTTACCCAGCATTTGCTCATATTGGGTAAAGGGAAAACCAGGTAACTTGCCCCGACCGGGAATCGAACCCGGGCCACCTGGTTTCGCGGCCAGACGCGCTAACCGTTACACCACAGGTGTGGACTAAACAAACAGCTTACAAATGAAAGTTGTATGTGACGTGCTGAATAATAATTACAAAGTAAGGTTATATTCCCTCATTGCTATTACGGATACGAAATACGAAAGAAATAAAATAACACTGATGTATTTAAACAGTCCAAAGTATTTTTTAAATGTTATAGTACCAGTCATATGCTAAACATTCCCTACAGATAGACACAAAATATTAATTTCGCAACTTCTGTTCGAACAGCTGTGAGGACATCGGCCATATTTAACTAACTGTTAAACGAGCTAACTACCCGAAATCCTACATTTAAAATTAACAAACTGTTAACAATCTGTTAAACCAAACTGGTGTTGAAAACATACAATTATATTAATTAACAAACTGTTTAGAGTTTAACAATCGTTAAATTTTCTAACAATACTTGGAAAAACCGGCCATTAGTCTAATGTCTTATATAACTCCAACCATGAAGCAGCAATTAACAATCACATTAATTAACAATCACATTAAACTCAATGGCATAACAATCACATGCCATTGTTCTGTGTCAAATTAGTCTTTCCTTGTGGAAGTAATTGATGTTAATAAATAATACTAGATATAATATGTTGTAATGTATTATTTATTTATTTAATGGCGCTCGTCCAGTAAACAGTACGTGTCCAGTCAGCTACAAGCTGAAGCATTTGCACATTTGGCAATGCTGAACAGAGACAAAATAGAGCAAGATGCTGGAAATCAGTATTGACAATTTGACAAGCTAGTGCTTTGGTTTCGTTGTCAGTGTACCTTTCGATAATAATTTCTAGAAAGATAAGTCCATATGATCCACATTCAAAGGACTGATGTATGTAATTAATTATGGAATCCGAAATGATATTCTATTTGAGTTTCGGGATAATGCATAAGTACTTTTATACAAAGACTTTGCCACTTGTATTAGTTAAAAGGATACATGCTTTTATTGACGATACAAGAGTAAATAAATCAATACATACCTAAAAATAAACAATGCAGTAATACAAAACGAAATACTTTCGAGGTACTCTGAAGTCATTCCCATGAATTAAGCAATAAAATGAATAAGTAGCAAACTGGAAATGTTTTGGCGTGTTTCACGTGTAACGTGCAAGTTGTAGGATACCATTTACATATTAATAATTCATAAGATTATCTGTCTTGCTTTTCTATAAGTATTTCAGGTGCTTAAGAAGCCATTTTGGTTTGAGCCCGCCCAGTCATTATTGTCCATTATTATTTGTCAATTTTTTTCAAATAAATATGACTCCTGAAAGGAAGTTAAACATACAACATATAGGTGGGTCACCTTGATCCATGCTTTAAAAGAACAAAAAATTAAATAATAGTGCATTATGCAACGAGCCTCTAATGGTAGTAATTAAGACGCGAGTATGTTTATGAAACGAGCGCAAGCGAGTTTCATAATTTTCATACGAACGTCTTAATTACCATTATACGCAAGTTTCATACGACTTTTTATCCTCGACCATATTTCTAACTTGAAATTATTCAGAAGTATTCATGTTATTCTTATCTGAGGAGCGGAAGTGACCTTGTGCAATATCTCGTAAATTGTGAGATGTGAGCAGGCGCGAAAGTATTGATTTTTTTCCGAGAAACAAATGTCTCGCGCTAGTTGTCTTTCGACTGCATATCCGAGAATAATCGATACTTGCGCTTTCATATTGCTACAATGGTATTTTCTGATTGGTGGAACACCTGAACATTAATTAGGTCCATTAAAGGGCTGCTACCAGGTGTATAATTACTACATTTCGGCATGGTCGAGCATAAATATTTTTATGCTCATTATTATTTAAATTAAACCTTTTGCCAATTGAACTGAACGAAGAAAAATTGTTTAAGGGCAAACGACTATTTCTATTTCTATTTCAAACAATTGAATTTGTGAACAAGTATTAATTTAAATTTATCTCTTATGTATTCTATATTGATCCACATTCAACACACATGTAAGCACTATGCCCTAAACAAATGTACTCTGTGAGAAAGTCTTTCAAAACAATCGCATTTCTATGGCCTTTCGCCTCAGTGCATGCGTGCACATATGTTTATGCTTTTATAATAACTTAATCTGTTTACTATGCAATGTATATTTTTGTTTTAGCATAACTGAAGAATTGTATGTGCTGTAAGTTGAATAGTATACTGTGTAGGTCAACTGATGATTTGCTTACTTACTTACTTACTGGCTTTTAAGGAACCCGTAGATTCATTGCTGCCCTCACATAAGCCCGTCCATATGAATTTCTGGATTCGCCCATACGTGCTACATGCCCTGCCCATCTCAAACGTCTGGATTTTAAGTTCCTAATTACGTCAGGTGAAGAATACAATGCGTGCAGTTCTGTGTTATGTAACTTCCTCCATTCTCCTGTAAGTTCATCCCGCTTAGCCTCAAATATTTTCCTAAGCACCTTATTCTCAAACACCCTTAGCCTATGTTTTTCTCTCAGAGTGAGAGTCCAAGTTTCACAACCATATAGATGAACCAGTAATATAACTGTTTTATAAATTCTAACTTTCAGATTTTTGGACAGCAGACTGAATGATAAGAGCTTCTCAACCGAATAATAACACGCATTTCCCATATTTATTCTGTGTTTAAATTTCCTCCCGAGTGTCATTTAGATTTGTTACTGTCGCTCCAAGATATTTGAATTTTACCACCTCTTCGAAGGAAAAATCTACAATTTTAATAGTTCCATTTCGTACAATATTCTGGTCACGAGACATAATCATATACTTAGTCTTTTCGGGATTTACTTCCAACCCTATCGCTCTACTTGCTTCATCAAGAATTTCCGCGTTTTCCCTAATTGTTTGTGGATTTTCTCCTAACATATTCACGTCATCCACATAGACAAGAAGCTGATGTAACCCGTTCAATTCCAAACCCTGCCTGTTATCCTGAACTCTCCTAATGGCATATTCTAGAGCGAAGTTAAAAAGTAAAGGTGATAGTGCATCTCCCTGCTTTAGCCCGCAGTGAATTGGAAAAGCATCAGATAGAAAATGGCCTATACGGACTCTGCTGGAAGTTTAACTAAGACACATTTTAATTAATCGAACTAGTTTCTTGGGAATACCAAATTCAATAAGAATATTATATAAAACTTCTCTCTTAACCGAGTCATACGCTTTTTTGAAATCTATGAATAACTGACGCACTGTACCCTTATACTCCCATTTTTTCTCCAATATCTGTCGAATACAAAAAATCTGATCAATAGTCGATCTATTACGTCTAAAACCAACTGATGGTCCCCAATAATTTCATCTACATATGGATGAATTGCTTAAGTTTATAAATTGAATTAATCTACTTCATATGAATTGTATAATTTTCTATAACTTAACGAAAATAAGTTTGTAAATTGAACTAATTTGATTGTATAGTTTGGCTGATGAATTGCATATGCTGTAAATTGTGTAGTAGTCTGTATAGCTGAACTGATGAATTGTTTATGATTAAAAATTGAATTAATCTACTTAATATTAATTCCACAAATTTGTATAGCTTAATAAAAGTATGCTTGTAAATTGAATTAATCTGCTTACTTTGTATTGTACATGTTTGTATAGTTTTAGCCGATGAATTGTATATGATTTAAATTGAATAGTAATCTGTATAGCTCTATTCATAATTTTTTTGCGTTTGTAATTTCATGTAGTTTGCATGAGTTGTATTATCAATTTCTGTATATCACTACTGACTGAATTGTATATGCCTTAATAGTACATTATGCAACGAGCCCATAATGGTAGTAATTAAGACGCACGTATGATTGTTTATGAAACGAGCGCAAGCGAGTTTCATAATTTTCATACGAGCGTCTTAATTACCATTATAGGAAGTTTCATACGAGTTTTTATGCTCGACCATATTTCTAACTTGAAATTATTCAAAATTAGGTCATGTTATGGTTATGTGCGAACTGACCTGAATTGTGACATGTGCGCAGACGCGAAAGTATTGATTTTTTCTGAGGCCGAATTTCATTGACCTTGGCACAGAATAAGATGAACATTGCTCTGATATAACCTGAAAATTGATTTAGGATTGGAAAACGAGATGACAAATTGAATTTACTTGAATATTATTTACAATTAACTCTAATTATTGTAGTAACAGAACATAACCTTCTGCGGCAGTATTGAATTTCCAGCCTCCGTGACTTTTCGCTAATTCTCTTTCGATTGCATATCCGAGAATAATCGATACTTACGGTTTTATAACGGTACAAAGCTGACTTGTCATTGGCTGAGGTTTTATAACGGTACCAAGCTGACTTGTCATTGGCTGAACACCTGTACTTTAATGAGTAGGTGTACTTTAATGACATGCATTAAAGGACTGCTACCAGGTGTATAATTACTACATTTCGGCATGGTCGAGCATAAAGTTAATTAACTTACTTGTTTTGTATTACACATATAGCTCAACTGATGAATGATCGTTTGCGTGCACATATGCTTGATCCTATCGAATCCGACAAACACACCCCTAACCCACACCTAGCATTTCAATGCCCTTCCGCCTGTTATGTATTCATGCAGGTCTCTTTAAATTACCGGCGTCTAAGAAACTTTCCACAAACTTCACATTTGAATAGCATTTCGCCGGTGTACATGCAAGGATGTGATTAGACAATGCTGAGAAGCACAATCTAACACTTCACATTTGAATGCCCTAGACAGTGTGTACGCGAGCATGTTTTTCTAAACTTGACGATTCTAGGAAGCTCTTTCCACACACCTCACATCTGAAAGGCCTTAACGCAATGTGTGTTCGTACATGCCTACTCAAATTCCCGGACGTTAAGAAACACTTTCCACACACCTCGCATTTGAATGGCCTTTCGCCTGTGTGTAAAAGCAAATGTGTGTTTAAATGTCCGGATTTTGAGAAACCATTTCCACACACCTCGCATTTGAATGGCCTTACCCCAATGTGTATTCGTGCATGCCTACTTAAATTCTCGGATGTATTGAAACACTTTCCACATACCTCGCATTTGAAAGGCCTCTCTCCTGTGTGTATAAGTACATGTCTGTTTAACTGTCCGGAATCTGGGAATCCCTTTCCACACACCTCACATTTGAATGGCCTAACCCCAGTGTGTATTCGTCCATGCCTACTTAAACTCTCGGATGTTATGAAACACTTTCCACAAATCACGCATTTGAATGGCCTTTGCACTGTGTGTACAAGTGCATGTGTACTTAAATGTCCGGAATCTGGGAAACCCTTTCCACACACCTCGCATTTGAATGGCCTTACCCTAGTGTGTATTCGTAAATGTCTACTTAAATTCTCGGATGTTATGAAACACTTTTCACACACCTCGCATTTGAATGGCTTTTCTCCAGTGTGTATACGTAAATGTCTGTTTAAATGTCCGGACACTGAGAAACATTTTCCACACTGCTCGCATTTGAATGGCTTTTCAACTGTATGAATGCGTAAATGTCGCGTTAAATGTTGTAACTGTGAGAAACCCTTTCCACATAGATCGCATCTCAAATGTCTTTCCACTCTGTGAATGCGCTGATGTTTCTTTAATTCTGACAATCGAGAGAAACACTTTCCACACAACCCGCACTTGAATGGAAATTTTATTGTCTCTGTTTCAAAATGAAGTTTTAGAGATTCCGGTGTTGCGAAAACCTCGTTGCATATATTACACTCCACGGAATTACTGCTTACATCGCTAAGGTTTGCACAGTTTGGTGTGTTGCTACCACACTGTATCAAATTGTCTTCTTCGAGATCAATGCCGGCACATTTTGTCACGCTATTCCCAACATCATGAACAATGCTGAAATGAATATAAAAATATATATGTCAGCGCAAGATATAGGAAATAAAAAAGATCATAATTATTTTCCAATGGATCTTTGGTTGTAACTGTTCCAAAAAGTAATAGCACTTTTTTCAATATTACGTCCCAAAATAACTGTGTATCTCATGAAGTACAAAGTACTCGCTAATACAAAATACCAGTTTCAATTTGGAACTACATTATTACAACACCTGTTTCACAGATAAGAACATCTTTGGCATTATTGGAAGCAGAAGTGAGATTTCTGTCGTCACAATTAAAGAATTGTTCGAAACTTAAGAAATATATAAATCCGGCAACGCTGATATAACCTCTGCAGTTGCGAGCGTCGTTGAATAAAACTTAACATTAACATTAACATTAATTGTCAATATTCCAGATATTATTCTGTAGTCCAAATTAATAAATCCATAATATTCTCACAGCTAGCAGTGCATGTAACTGCGGAATCTCGGCCAAATAAGTCACTCAACTGAGTGCGCTCCTAGTAAAATGGCAGTTGACATTGGACATATACGTCAACATATATGCTTAACTTAGAGTCAGGCCACAAAGGGAAACATTGAAGGAGGAGGGTTCGATCAGGTGCTGTGGATTGAATTCGGCGTAGCTCAGTGGTCAGAGCGCTTGGTAGGCAGAATCAAGGACACGGGTTCGGTTCCCGGCGCCAGAGCAAATTTTTCTCCTCAAATATTAATTGCTAAATATTACTGATATTATTCTGTAGGACTAATTAATAAATCCATAATAGAAAATATTTAGGTTTAGGTATATATACAAACGTTTTTCATATTTTAGTTTCATTACAAATTCTTGAAATTAAATAAAATTCTGTTCAAACATAACTGCATTGTAACCTTACTGGGACAGCAGAATATATATTTTTTATTTACAAAAATACAAAAGCTGTGTATTTTCTTATTTAATCTGATTGTTAATATTCTACATGGCGGTATTACGAATTTTAGGACAGTCGAAATTATTCTTGGGTTTTATTTACAAATTTTTTTTATAAATCATACCCCATTGTGAAATTGATCTGGATGGAAGAGAAAGAATAGTTCAAGTTTTATTTATCAACAGTAATCTCACTAGACGTTTTGATTTATCTAGAGAAAATCAAAACTCGAGTGGGATTTAACTGACTATTACACGATTAGAGGAAAGTATATAAAGATTAGAAGTAACGAAGTACTCCAATACAATAAAATATTAATTGACTTACGAAAATACAACTGTCTTCAAATGTATTATTGTACCATCTCAACATTACAAATATTACGCTAGATGCATGCTAGATGGCAGTAGTGAGCAATGCCTTCTCGTCGAGAAGTTCTCGATCTATTATACACGATGGCAATGTTACTAGTCAAGAAGGCTTTGTTGATTGTTTCATTTTTATTAAAATGCAACATTCCACTTCAATTATCCGAATCCCAGTAATCAACGTCACTTGACAGATGATTTTCAATAAATCTTAATATTAAACAATCTCTGATACGTGACTATCCATAATATCATATAGCAGAAGCTATAACATAACCTAACTAATATACACAAGTGTTAGAAAAGTTTCAATTAACGACGATGACATAAAAAATAAACATGAATAATTTTAAAAGGAATAATTATTGAATGTACAATTTTCAAATTTGAATGTGGTTGGTGGTTCAATTGATGTTATATTGGACGTGTACGTAATAGAAGTGGAACTTGTTGATTTAGGCCTACATGGGGTATTCAACTTATTCAGGATTTCCGAATGGTGCTCTTCATTTATTTGTAAATCGGATTTCAGAAGATGCATAGGTATGATCAGTGATTTTTATTAATTCTTGTTCTTGAATGCCAATGCGAGTCATATTTGAAACTGCTGTGCATCGACTGGAGTGGTTTGTAAGTTTATATATATATATATATATATATATATATATATATATATTTTTTTTTGACGTCCAGACCAGCGCAGTTTCAAATGTTGGCAAACAAAGAAACAAATGCTAGGGACGCAATAAAATGAAACAAATGCTAGGGACGCGATAAAATTGTGCGATAAGCAGCCATGATTGGTTGAAATACGTCCTTTCGTACCGTTTTATTGGTCAAAAGTAGTATGACGTAGTAAGAGTGTAATAGTCATTGGAAACCATTTCGATTTCGTGACCAATTCACAAATAATTAAAAATTTAAATTAAATTTCCAGTTTCGAACAGAACTGATCTACGAATTCAGTCATTTCATATCGGTTTTAGAGACATGTTCAAAATATTATTGTGCACCTGTGTAGATATATACGGTACAGTTATTCGGAACTATTATTGGGAACCTAATATTAGTGCATTGTTTGTGATTTCAATATCAAGATACAGTATATTGAGGCGTTAATAAGAATAACCACACAAAATAGATAAAAACAGTACCACACATTATAAAATATATTTCCTTGTACCTTCATTACACGAAATTCTGAAAGCAATGAAAAATCAAAAGCAACACAATGTGCTTACCTGTGAGTCAACTCTTCATTCCCTTCCGAAGTTGATCCCGCTATCTGTGCCTGTTCAACTCTGTCCACATCCAACAAATCTTCCTGAAAGAGTGAGTAAATAATGAAGCGAGCTTTTACTTACTGACCACATCTGTCATTGGTTTCCTATGTCACACACCTCACTATTCAAACCTAGTGAATCCAATCTAACTTTTCGATAAGGTTGTAATGGCTATTACATAAAATCCAATTGGTTCCTTCGAACTGCATTCAGTTATGGCTATCATACATCCTTCCTTACATTCAGGCAATTTGCTTATATTGTGACACCTACGAATCAAGTTTCAACTTCGAAAATATGTACAGGTCACATATAAATGCCTTCAAATAACGTAACCGGAATTTGCTAGAATATCTGAAGTAAATAAACACCAAACATGTCATATTCGTACATTGAAACATTAATATATTTCGCTTTTCAAAGTTTTATTACCTCAAAATGCAGAGACTTTAACAATAGTCTTCTTCTAACACCATATGGAAGAAAATAAAGGTTTTTCCATCACATTGCAAATTAAGTTTTAATAAAGATTGTTGCTGTGGATTCAGAAGATTCATAACCCAGAATGAATTGAGGTATAGAAGCTGGAATTTGTCATCATGATGCAAGTTTATAAAAGAAATGAAGAAACCGGTTTCGTGACGGACAATGAAGGTTATGGCGATAGAAATGAGTACAAAGCTGTGTAAATGTCGAGTTTATAACTGAGTCCAGAACATAAATAATCTAAATATGAAACATGCACTCTCAAACAAGTTGTGACATTATTATTATTATTATTATTATTATTATTATTATTATTATTATTATTATTATTAGCAGTTTAAATTATATTATTATTTTTCATTATTATTTTACTATAAACTTAGTTCTTAAAAAGTTAGAAGGACTCCAAATGTTTTGTGAGTTTTGTAAAAGTCTTTACATCTGTTTGAACCGATTTTTATTTTAATTTAGTAGGTTATTTTACGACTCTTTATCAACAGCTTAGGTTATTTAGCGTCTGAATGAGATGAAGGTGATAATGCCGGCGAAATGAGTCCGGGATCCAACACCGAAATTAACCCAGCTTTTGCTCATATTGGGCTCAGGTAAAAACCTCAACCAGGTAACTTGCCCCGATCGGGAATCGAACCCGGGCCACCTGGTTCCGCGGTTAGATGCACTAACTGTCACGGCACAGATGTGGACGTTCGAACCGATCGTTTACTGTCTACCATAAGTAAGTAACAGCAAATTATCAAATTTCGTAAACTTAACTTGAAATCTGTTTCTAAGCACAACTTTCTTCCTGTATTCGAGATAATTCTCTATTTCCTACCAGAAATACAGGGTGTTAAAAAAAGTATCCAATATTTTAGGAAGTGATAGCATGCGTCAAAACAAGAAAATAATGTCTAATAAACATGGGTCCTACGACACATACTTTCTGAGATCTGAACGTGTTATTAAATTTACTAGGAAATACAGAACCATCCCTAAGCTATATAATATTAACTGAATGGCTATCACAGTCATTGCTAGACCAATAAGAACAAAAATAAATAGATAAATAAATGTTTGTAAGTTAATATGACATCCTGTGGCCACCGAGATCTCCGGATTTGACAACGCCGGACAACATTTGCTATAGAGGTAAATAATCTCCCAAAATTCCTCTACATTTTAGGTATAATAAGTTGTCGTTAGCACAATTCGTTTTGAAACAATTAATGAAAGAAATGTGTCAGTTCTATATAAATCACTCTGTATATAGTTTTGCGAATTATTATCACATGACATCAAGCCTAAACGTGAGAGCTTTCTAAGTTTAGGAAATATTGGAAAAAGAGAAAACCGTTAGCATTATTCCAGATTTTTAACGGTTCTGTTATATTATGTAAAATGCACTGCCGGTATATCTGTATATTGACAGAGAACCACTTACATCTACTTCAGTTTTCACCATAGGAAAGCTGATAGGAACTGGAGTGTCTTCAACCTTTATCTCTGATTTGATATCATAGCTGTGGTCCACGCATTCTGTCTTCATGGTCATCGCTTCCAGATGCGATAAATTCCATTCCTACAGAACAAAAAGATATCAACAATAACTTATTTCATTTACGATGAAAGAGTAATGGAACGGAGAAAAATTCTCTCCGGCGCCGGGACTTGAACCCGGGTTTTCAGCTCTACGTGCTGATGCTTTATCCACTAAGCCACACCGGATACAACTCCGACGCCGGTTAGAATCGTCTCAGATTAAGCTCCAACTCTTGGGTTCCCTCTAGTGGCCGCCCTCTGCACTACGTCATAGATGTCTATGAACGCAGGACCGAAGTCCACACATGTGCTGAGGTGCACTCGATATGAGTGACTAGTTGGCCGGGATCCGACGGAATAAGCGCCGTCTTAAATCACAAAGTGATTTACGCATATCATATATATTTTTTTAATGTACCGAAGTACATATGATATTTCCATGCAGATATTCTGCGTCATCATCCGTTCCATTACTCTTTCATCGTATGATGACGCAGAATATCTGCATGGAAATATCATATGTACTTCGGTACATTAAAATAATATATATATTATTACATTTAACTATTTCAAAGCTGACTACATGGATACTACGCGTCAATCTGGTTCTGTGTGAAGATCACTCGCTAACTCCCTGAACTCAGGCGACAAAATAGAGAAGAAAATTTGACTCAGAAGAGGAAGTATGGCACACAGCAAATGCCCGATTATAGAACAGGTGTTATTTCTGGAAATAATAGCCTATACATACTACAATATGTGTAATAGAAGCTGATTTTATTCTACACCATACGTGAAAATATCTTTTTCAATATATTTTATTACTCAGGAAAATACCAAAGTGGATTAATGAAAGGAATTAAAACAACCTAACACAGACAACATCCAACCTCACGGCTGTTCAACATACAACGAGCTATCACCTTCACTTTTATAAAATAGACTACATGACAATTTTGTGATGTAACTAAAATTTAACACTCTAAACTTATTCTCCCTTTAACAGTCACCATTACAAAATCCTTACTGGTTGAGTAGATAAAAAAATTTAAAATTTAAATTATGGTTTATTTAACGACGCTCGCATCTGCCGAGGTTATATCAGCGTCACCAGTGCTGGAATTTTGTCTCACAGGAATTCTTTTACACGCCAGTAAATCTACTGATATGAGCCTGTATAATTGAAGCACACTTAAGGGGAGAGGATGGTATTTTTTGGTGAAAAATGAGTAAATTAAAAAAAAAAATCTTTAAAATACTCTGTGATATGCATAGCATTATATTTTGTTTGTATTTGTGCCCTTATCGGATGTTGAGGCGCCATTGTTAAACTTCCTGCGTTATGGATTTTTAAATAACTCGCCCACTTTTATTGTTGTTTCCGGTAAATTGAATTAAAAAAAATCTTTAAAACACTCTTTGATATGTGTGGAATGCATTGCATAACATTATTTCGTGGGTGCCCTTATCGGTTGTTGAGACGCCATTTTTAAACTTCCTGCGCTATAGATTTTTAAATCACTCGCCGCCCTTTTATCGGTTTACGGTAAATTCATTTTTTTGCTAAACTGCATGACAAAAATGGATACAATTTCTGAACTATTAAAGATACAGGCATGAAATTTAGAACACATTCTTTAGACTATTAGGAAACTTTTCTCTGTAACAGAAATTTGTTAATTGATTTCATTTTAAAACTACGTCCGTTTGTTTGCAAGAAAGGAATTCAGGAAAGTTTTATTAAATTTTAATTGTTTATTGTACAAACGTAGGGACTAATATCAAAATTCTGTTACAGACAGTTTGTAGAACATGCTTTTGCAAGTACATTGCAAAAAACTGGATGAATCTACCTTTAAAAATGGTGTAAAATATATATATCGGTTTTAGTAAAGGAAAATCTTGCATTGGGTATATATTTTTTTCAATTCTGAGCCCCCAAATAATTTATTTTTCAAAATTTTTAATTTTGGTTGAGTTGTTACAGCTATGAGCTCTCTACATACAAAAAATTAATATTTTACACCAAATATGAAAAAAGTTAAAAAAAAAAATACCATCCTCTCCCCTTAAATGCCATTGACCCGGGCCGGGATCGAACCCACTATCTCGGACACAGAAGACCAGGGCTATACCAACTGCGCCGCCAAGGCCGACTAGAGTGAATCAATGGGATAATATTTTCTGTATTACAAATATTTACAAAACAAAAAGAGTATATAATAAATAAAGCAGTTATAGTGAAAGAGATTCTTTAGCAAACTCGAGTATTCATAAATCCATATCTGTATTGTGAGACAAATACAATTAATGAACATACATCGAAAGTCTTCTGTTTACCTCTGATGAAGCCTTATTCTCTTCCACTTTGTATTTGTCATCAAGTGGTAGTGAGCCAAAAGGATCATCCTCAGCCTCCATCTTGATCACATCCATCACAACTGAAATAAGAGGTTATGTAACTGACAAATGATTACGGTAAATGAACAGTTGAGAAACACTTACTGCAAGTTACAACGAATAAATTCGAATCGCACTTCCTCGCATACATTTTCACACACGAGTTGTTCTATAAAATTATTAATGTAACTCGTAGATTTCAGCTGTAGTCTCACTACGAAACGGAAAACATTTATGCTCATATAGACATTACAAAAATATCCAACTTTTCTTGAAAGTAAAAATAATTAAGTATGTATGGCATATGTTACAGGTATCCAATCGCGCAACCAATGGTTTCAACGTTCAGTGGCAAGGAATCGGTAATTATATTCTGGTATTACGTAATACAACTAGATGTAAACAATTATAGGGAAAAGGAGGTAGGCCTAGTAAAAACTATAGCTGCTATATTTATAGAACCTATCATGGGGTCAGTAGCGCATGCGTATTTGTATATTAATATGCGCATTTCATCTTATTAGAGCAATTATGGAGTTTTTAAATAAGGGCTCTTGATTTTAGGGTAGTTTTATAAGGTGAACACAGAGTTTTGCCATTTACTTTTCGGAAATGTTTTATTTGGACGGCAGTGGCAATATGGGACGTGCTCCGGTCTCACATTTTGCATATATGAAGGTTAGGTTTAGGTTAGGTTAGGTTTTTATTGACCAAATCCGCGCATTCCAATGATGTGTTGTGCCAATTGTGTGGATATTTTGAAAGCAGATATGGAGACCCCATATTCGCCACCTCACGTCTAATTGGTAAGTTGTATAGCGTATTATATTCCCAGGTAATTATGAATTTTGGTGTGCGTTTTTTTTTTTTCAAACATTCATTTTCGCCGTATAGAAATATTTTCAATTGTCGGAAAACAACTATAATAAGGTATTTTCAGGTTAGATTAGGTTGTAGATCATTTCCGACAAATGAAAAGGGTAAACGAGCGTTGAACGACTTCCGCCGATTTTGGAATAGACACCGACGCTCTTAGGTTAGGTTAGTTTAGGCTTTTATTATCCCATCAAGATGAAGGTGAAAGCGATTGAGTGTGATTTTTTTGTTTTCTATGTTGGCAGTTCAAGTGCGTCGGTATCTATTCCAAAATCGGCGGAAGTCGCTCAACGCTCGTTTCACCAATGAAAATATTTATATCGTTCTTACGATGGTAAAATATGGTAAAAATGGAATTGTCCAAAAGTAATCAAACTCCATAATTATTGGTATAAACATAGATCACAGTAAATATCACACATGTAGGCCAACTCTGTCATCAGGAATGATGATATTTATCCATTTGTATTGTAGTGTTCAGTTCTTGTGACATTGTTGCTTCTATTTGAAGAAAACATTTTGAATAGTGTGCAGTAATCCGATACTTAGGCCCGTAACACACTTGCAGAGTTTTCTCCAGCGAGAAATGTGTTGAGAGAAAGAGGCGAAGAGCCTTCCTCCACACACTTGGCGAGTTCTCGCTATCACAGATCACACCTCGCTATGATCATCTATGCACTGCCTTCATGCAGAAAGCAGTTTTCTGATTATAGTAATGACTCGTTGGGAGAAATATTATAGGTTATGTATTTACGTATATTGTCGTACTTAAATATATAACCTGTAAGTATATTGTCGTACTTTACAAATTACGTACGAACGCTATGTTGAATCTGAGTATTCAGATGATGAGGAAATGGAGTTACATGAACATATTTTGTTAATGAAAAGGAAAAGTACGCCTAAAATTAAAGCCAGAAATATCTGAAAATCACATTGTATCTTACGAAAATAAGGGCGAGTTTTGGACACTGGTTTCGATTTGAATGATGATACGTTTAGGCGTTATTTCAGGTTCAATGGACCACAGTTTTTTGCCATTCATGATATGATAAAGGATCCTTTGCTATGTTGTGATTAAAATTATGTAAACTGTTATGACATATAGATACATTATTTGAAATGTTTAATTAATACTATTAAATCTCATCAAAATAAAATATAGCCCTATTTATTTTCAGATAATCTCCAGATTTCTTCTTTAAGTTTCGTGTTTTTATAGTTTTCATCCCGTGTATCATATAAATAGGCCTACGGGTGACATCGTACAAGTTCGATAAGTTTCTGACTGCAATTATCAGCCATCTTTCCTCATTTTCAAATAAAAACAATAGAATTAATCGCCACCTGTGATATCTTTTTCTGCATTCAATCGTCATAAAGAGTATAAATGTCAAACATCTTTGATAAATATGTCAAGAAAATTCGCTGAGCTACCGATTCCAGGGAGAAACTCGCGCGAGGTTTTTGCCTCGAGCGAGAATCTCTTCCAGTGTGTGGACGTCCATTTGAATCCACGTTATCAATTTTTTAATTTTCTCGTAACACATTTCTCGCTGGCGAAAACTCTGCAAGTGTGTTACGGGCTTTCAACACCCCCACACATGAATTGAGATCCAAAATAGTGAATCAGTCAGTACCCATTGTCATACGTTTAATTATAACATGTACAGGTGCTTCTTTAGTATATCTTAAATGTAAAAAATTGCAACCTACCTTTTGAACGAAGTAAGAATTTTGCAAACGACGTGCTTACTGGGCTATTAATCAGAAATGTATTGCCAAGACAACGGCCTAACGCGAGGATCAAAAGGGCAGTGAAAGAGAGGGCTATGACATTGAGGCCCTGGAATATCTATTCCCGTTAGAGTGTAAAGGCACACACAATATGCTAGTCATGAGAACATTTTTAAAATTTAATTAAAAAAATATATATCATATATTTGAAACTGTAAGCAATGTGTGATGTAAGTGACGTGTATGTTTTACTGTTATAAACGTCAAATAGTTTTTTTTGGAACAAAACTGAACGTTTCCCTCACATTTGCAAAGAAAACCGACCATTTCCAAAAGATTTCTGTCTATAAAATGCACAGAAAATGACTAAAATCATGATTATTAACACCATTAGAACAACGCACGCAATATGCAAGAGACATCAAATTATAGTTCACTTTGGGATAAAGCGAAGGCTCCATACTGTTTTTCTACTTCCTGAAAAAATTCTATTTCGAAAATAACCTCGACAGTTGAACAAAGTTATTAAAATATAAGATAAGCCTTTCTTGCACGTGACTGATATCGGGTTTTAATGCAATACCTCCGCTATTATAGCAGGCGGTGAAATGAAGACGCGGAAATGTCGAAAGAATGACATATTACACACTACTGCTATTGATTCAACTATTCTGCAAACATGACGTTCAAATGTACTGCTACATTGTTGATATAGTTCTAAAAAAATCGGACGTATCATATTTTACAACCCATTTTATTCACTTTTCATGTATTTTCGTTTAAAAGCGAACATCGTCCAAAGCCAAATTGTTCCTTCGGTTTACAAATTTCGTAATGGATGACGGGAGGGCGACAAATGACTGCCTCTTAGCGTGATTTCTTTCAATTCTCTGTCAATATGAAAAGGGATGCTTTTACCCCGTTTTTTGTGAGCTGATGGTACACGCGTTTCACGATTCCCTCCAGCATCACCAACAATGAAACAACGCAAACCTGTTCCGTAAACTGGGGTTACTTTGAACACAGAGGAAACTCTGAACAAGTTTTCAGAAAATGATATTTAGGTTTCTAGATGCTACACTTTTTCGGTGGAGGTAAATTTGGTATGAGAATGATTATTATGATAATTTACCTCCATCTATAACAGGGCTGGGCACATCACGTGATTCTGAGAAATGAGCGCTGTGTGCTTTAAAGAGCCGGTCTTGCGAGCGCTGTGACGTAAAATACTGTACGTCATTCAGTGTCGGTGCAGTGGTGACTCTGCAGTATGATGGCGAACTTTGAAGACGGAGCTTCAGCTCATACACTAAAGCGTCCCGCTACTCCCAATGCGTTTAATGTATCATGGGAGAAAGAGTTCTTTTGGTAGAGATCAGTGGATTAGCAAAGTGTTTACTAGGGCTGCATAAAAAGTAATGGCAACAGTTCGATATTTGACATGGTTTTATTCACAGGGGTACAACATTTACGTACCGTCTTCAGTATAGTCGCCCCCTTACTTATCACCCTTTTTCCAAATGTTTGGAAGGCATCGTACACCATCAGTGCGTCCATCTTCATTGATGTTCCGTATTGACCGCCCTACAGCACGGGTAAGTTCATCTCTGGTATTGTACCGGGTCCCTCGCAGTGGTTCTTTGACTTTGGTGAAAAGTTCGTAATCGCATGGGCTCATATCGGGTGAGTACGGTGGATGTTCCAGAATCTTCCATTGCCAGCGGCAGCAGCGGTGTGACTCCTTGCATTATCATGAAGAATGATGGGATTCTGTACCACCAAGTGTCATCGTTTTCTCCTGAGGGCAGGACGAAGGTGGTGCTGCAGGAACCTGCAGTAGTAGTCCGCGTTTGCCGTCTGCCTTGGAGGTACAGCGTGGTGCAGTATTACCCCATCAATGTCATACGCCACAATGAACATCACCTTCACAGCACTTTGTGTAGGGCGCACTTTCTTCGGACGAAAAGAATCTGGATGCTTCCATTCATTTGACTGACGTTTCAAATTTGGCTGGTTCGTATGAGCAAAGCCCAGGTTTCGTACATAGCGACGATTCGTCCAAGAAAGTCGTCATCTTTCCTTTGGTACCGGTCCAACAAGGCCTGTGCGACTGCACAGCGGTGCCATTGTTAAACCTCGAAAGTTTCATGGGGTATCCAACGCCCTGTAATTTTGCGGTAACCCAGAATATTTTGCAGAATGTGGAGCACAGTTTTGTGACATACTCCGACTTCCGCTGCTAACTCACGAGCAGTCCATCGGCGATCAGCATCCAACAGGGAAGCAAGGAGTTGAACTGTGTTGTCCTCCACGCGGGGTCGTCATGTACGGAGGTTGTCCTGAACGGCATCCCTGCCTTCCCGGAACGCTTTAACCCATCGTGCCACTGTGCGATATGGCATCGCTGCATCGGCACATGCTTCACGCAGTCCCTGAAAACATTCTTGCTCACTACGACCTCGTGTCACTTCAATTTTGATCCAGGAACGTTGCTCTAGTTTTGTAAACGTGGTCTTAGGGCGCTCGCACTATCCCTCTGAAAGTAATCGTTTTACACACTGCAGTAGATTGACAGAGTACTGTCGCCGCTGGCTGCACTAACTCATCTAACAGTTCTTGTTCATGTCCACAAAGCTGGCAGCTGTCGATCGCACCATCGTCCCGTGACAGCAGTGTTGCCATAACTTTTTATCCAACCTGTGTAATTTGGCATAAAACACTCCAACTGATTAAGAAGTTCGATATCCAACGACATTATTCTTCACAACATGCTACTGAATATGACAAATATGTTGGTAATGAACGCCATAAATTAATACAACTTAAAGAAAATGTTTCTCAGGTACATTATATTAGATATAGTATCTATTTGATATTTACATTACATTTAGTAATATATAATTTTAAATAATACAAGTATTATGATATATCGTAGTATATTGTATTACAGTTTATGATATATATATTACTAAATGTATTATAATAACTTATAATGCAATATAAATATCAAATAGATACTCTAATATAATGTACCTGAGAAACATTTTCTTTAAGTTGTATTAATTTATGATCATATATTATATTATAATTATATTAACAGGATGACAATAATGCACTTAGTGAATCGGCTATGAGAATTAGTTACAAAATTTGCCACGAAATTGCAAAGGAATTGAAAACATTCAACGAAGGTGAATTCATCAAGCGATGTTTAATTATATTGGCAGTTGAACTCTGTCCACAGCAAGCAGGGGAAGTGGAAGCCATACGCCTTCTCGTAGAACCGTGGTGATGATATTGCTGTATGGGTTATGTAAATAAGCCTAATGATTTGTGTGTGCATAGAGCGAAGTTTATTCCATTAAATTAATAAGAGTGTTACAAAGTCTGTACTGTACAATGGATTGATGTAATATCCTTATAAACTATTATGCACTGACAGACTGAATGACTAGAACAACCGTGGCTCTTGTTATATTAATGCAGGGAAGGTAGCTGTAATGCGAGTCCGCCACTGCGTGAGCGTTCTGCTCTGGCTTGGAATTGAAGTGCCTTGCGGAGCGAGAGCAGCTCTGGCCGACTAAATGGAGCCGCTCTAATGCCCTGCCCTGATCTATAACAAACGCTGACATTCTGAAAAAATGTTCAAAGTTTCCTTTGTGTTCAAAGTAACCCCAGTTTACGGTACGTTATACCTAACTTCGAGTATTGCGGCTTTTGTTCAGTGATCTCAGGATTGATTCCGCTCAGAAACTACAGCGTGTTCATAACGCGTGCGTCCGCTTCATTTGTAATGTTCGATACTATGATCATAATATCTCACCTTCTTTCGAGAAGTTATCATGGCTTAGGTTACATGAGAGGAGAAGTCTGCACTCACTTTTTCTCCTATATCGAATTATGCACACTTCATCCCCCTATTATTTATTCGCTCGTTTTCATACTCTCTCTCGCTATCATAATATTAATACTCGTTCACAACGCGATAACACGCTAGAAATTCCACTTCACACATCATCTCTGCACTCCTCATCTTTCACTGTTGCTACCGCTCGTCACTGGAACTCTCTGCCGCCTGAAGTCAAGGGCTGCCGAACATTGAAATCTTTCAAATCCAAGTTAGAAAATTATCGTATGACGAATTGCCAAACTAACTTACTATTATGACAAGTGTTGTATTGCACTTTCCACGTATTCACATTTTTTTTATGTTCTAGTGATATTTAACTTATTTTATATTTTTGTTTTCATATTTTCCGATAATGGTATACCTATACTGTTATAAGTTGAGCTATATATAAACATACTTTTCCTTACTGTGTGTACTTAAAAATATTGTATTCATTGTATGCTTTTGTACTGCACTATTTTATTACTACTATTAGTATTATTATTACTATTAGGCCTATTATTATTATCATTATCATTATTACTATTCTTATTTTTATCATTTTTATTATCATTATAATTATTATTATTATTATTATTATTATTATTATTATTATTATTATTATTATTATTATTATTATTATTATTATCAATAATTGTCTTATTTTTTTATACTTTGTATGCCTCATTTATTTTGACCTGCTGTTCACATTTTATTATGCCTTTTTCTTTCTTTCTCTATGTTATATATTATGTCTGATTTATTCTTACTTGTTGTTTACATTTTATTATTATTACTAGCCGTACCCGTGCGCTCCGCTGCACCTGTTAGAAATAAATATAAAATAATTACATGATTAAAATAGGACATTTGATCCAGAGAACATTCGTGTTTGATAGAAGGATAAATCGTTTAATATGTTACTTAATTTAAATTGTGTTTAAATAATTAAAATGTGATCATTTTGGTCCAGAGAGCACCCATTTGGTGCAATGACAATTCCTTTAACATGTTTCTTAATTGTTATTACAAGCAACCATAGTTTAATGAACATTGACATCATTTAGATTTAATGTCTATACTTTATTTTACTTGCTATATGTTTCCATTAAATTGTGATAATAACTTAATTTTAAGCCTTGTTTTCTACGTATTCAGTAAATTGCGTTTGGCCCACTATGGTCCTGAACCCTTCAAATAACTAAAATTATATTATATAATATTACATATGGTATTATATTATATTATATTATATTATATTATATTATATTATATTATATTATATTATATTATATTACATTACATTATATCAGAAGTAATTGTAACAACATTATAGCATTACGTCCATCTAGAGAAACTACACTTTCCAATGGTGAAATAATAATTAATTAAACAAATCGGTTAATTTAGCTTCCGATATTACTTCATACGAACACAGAAAATATCTCTGTAGGCTATCTTTCATAGCTTTTGATTGTTGCTGTCCAAGGCCCATTATAGACGAAGTCATTTGTTTTTTAATTTATTACACGGCCTTAGATGGCAGTTATTTTAATTTTAAAACTCATTTATCTCATTAAATATCAGTCCTATCAAAATTTTTCAAGGAACAAAACTTATCGCAAATTATTTTTAAAGAAACTTTTGTTATGTAACATTTTTCATAAAAATCAATAGTAAGCGAGATATTTCGATTTATTTAATTCAGGCCCCCTTGCAACCCCCCTTTTAAATAATGTATTTTGAATGCCATATAGCCTAAAATCTAAGTTACAACGAACTTAATTTATATTCCAATTTTCATCGAAATCCGTTCAGCCATTATCGCGTGAAAAGGTAACAAACATACATACAGACAGACAGACAAACAATTATTTAAAAAAAGCGATTTTCGGTTTCAGAGTGGTTAATTATACATGTTAGGACCAATTATTTTTGGAAAATCGAAAATTACCAGAAAAATTTCGGCTACAGATTTATTATTAGTATAGATTATCTTACTCAGTTTTGTGTGTAAAATTGTAGTGTACTTTGTAAATTTGTAGTGTTTTTGTAACGGAGTTTTTACTCCTGGTTGAGTGTTAGAGAAGGCCGTATGACCATAACTCTGCCAGGTTAAATAAATCATTATTATTATTATTATTATTATTATTATTATTATTATTATTATTACTATTATTATAAAACTGTTTAGAAATATATAACGCTGAACCCAATGTCAAAAATCCTGACAAATTACTTACTTACTTACTTACAAATGGCTTTTAAGGAACCCGAAGGTTCATTGCCGCCCTCACATAAGCCCGCCAGCGGTCCCAATCCTGTGCAAGATTAATCCAGTCTCTATCATCATACCCCACCTTCCTCAAATCCATTTTAATATTATCCTCCCATCTACGTCTCGGCCTCCCTGAAGGTCTTTTTCCCTCCGGTCTCCCAACTAACACTCTATATGCATTTCTGGATTCGCCCATACGTGCTACATGCCCTGCCCATCTCAAACGTCTGGATTTAATGTTCCTAATTATGTCAGGTGAAGAATACAATGCGTGCAGTTCTGTGTTGTGTAACTTTCTCCATTCTCCTGTAACTTCATCCCGCTTAGCCCCAAATATTTTCCTAAGCACCTTATTCTCAAACACCCTGAACCTATGTTCCTCTCTCAGAGTGAGAGTCCAAGTTTCACAACCATACAGAAGAACCGGTAATATAACTGTTTTATAAATTCTAACTTTCAGATTTTTGGACAGCAGACTGGATGATAAGAGCTTTTCAACCGAATAATAACACGCATTTCCCATATTTATTCTGCGTTCCTGACAAATACCTGATTTAAATATACAATAATTGTAACCACCAGATTAATCAACATTGACGTTGAAGAAGATTATTAAAATCGCATAAGCCTCTCTTGCACGTGACTGATAGTGTGGATTTAATGCGACACTTCCGCTATATGAGTATATCGAAGATATGAAATGAAGACACGGAAATGCCAAGAAAATGAAATATTACACACTATTACTATCGATTCAATAGTTCTGCGACAATGTAAGACGACGCTAGAAATTTTTTGCTCAATTCCTTGGAGTTCCCTCAAGAAATCACACGTGTCAAAAATTTCATCCTATTTGTTCAATATATTTTCATTCAGAAGCCAGCTCTAAATGTAGATATTAATATCGTAACCTAACTCACTAAAAGTAGTTTCTCAAAACTACGTTTTTGGTTAATAATTTGTTCACTTTCGACTTCCATTTGCTCCGATTTACATGAAACTTTGGTAGAATACTCCGAATACTCCAATACACAAAATAGGACATGAAATCAGTTCCAGATTGAAAATTTTTCATGATATTAATTTTAACTTCCAAAAATTAGAGAAATTATCAACCAATTTTCTTATTATGTATATGAAAAGTTTTATCTTATTAAGGAATGCTAAAATTTAAAAATCCATGCCCAGTTTACTTACTCACGAGATTTGAATCGTTCACGAATAATTTAAGATTTCAATAGCAATTCTGAAGCCGTCAGGGATGTTTAGTATTTACGCTTAATTTCATGGAACTTAAACAAATGAAAATTAATATCTGAGAAACTAATGCATGAAACTTGATGAAAATTGGTACTGTACCCCATCAAATTTGAAAGCAATATATCTAAAACTTTAGAAGTTTCAAAACTCTCTCCCAAGTCCCTTAAGGGGAGAGGATGGTATTTTTTGAGAAATATGAGTAAATTAAAAAAAAAAAAAAATTCTTTGCAATTGTCTGTGATATGTGTGGAATGCATTGCATAACATTTTCTTCGTATTTGTGCCCTTATCGGATATTGAGACGTCATTTTTAAACTTCCTGCGATAGGATTTTTAAATCACACGCCCGCTTTTATCGGTTTCCAGTAACTTCATTTTTTTTTTTGCTACATTGCCAGACAAAAATGGATATAATTTCTGAACTATTAAAGATACATGCAAGAAATTTGGAACACACATTCTTTAGACTATTAGGAAACTTTTCTCTGTAACAGAATTTTGTTAATTGAAGCGTGCATTTCCATAACATTGTAAGTACCGAAAACGGGAGAATCTATTTTTTTTTCACATATATCTGTTGTAGGTGCCCTGTTTGACAGTATTACGAAAGGTTACAAAGAAAGTGCTGCTCCAAGTAGTAAAGTAGTGCACTTTCAGATTGTGCAAGTCACGACGTTGTATGTACTGTATAAAACTATTTTTACTCCTACTGTAAACTGTACAAACTGGCACTTACAACGTTTTCGAAATGCACGCTTCAATTGATTTCATTTTAAAGATACGTCCGTTTGTTTGCAAGAAAGGAAATCAGAAAATTGTTATTAAATTTTAATTGTTTATTTTACAAACGTAGGGACCAATATCAAAATTCTGTTACAGACAGTTTGTAGAACATGATTTTGCAAATACATTGCAAAAAAACTGTTTGAATCTATCTTTAAAAACGGTTTAGATATATCGGTTTTAGTACAATCCTGAATTAGGTATATTTTCTTCAAATTTGGTCTCCCAAAATATTTTTTTTATACTTTTATTTGGTTGAGTTTCCATAGCTATGAACTCTCTACATACAAAAAATTAATATTTTACACCAAATAGGAAAAAGGTTTTAGAAAATACGCTCCTCTCCCCTTAAGTGGTGAAGGCATGCTCTACCGTTCTGTTATGCTTCAAGTTACATATATTCGCCCACCTGGTTAAATGAAGTGACAGCTAATCACGTGCAAGTGATCGGTAATTATAAAAGGTCCACAGTAATAATATTTTAACCACAGTTACATTTTAACCCTGGTTTCGTAATCCATAGCTATTATGTTTGATGCACATCGCCATAAATAGAAACAGAACCGCAGGCAGGGGACATAGGAATTCATGGCCATGGTCATAGCACCCTATTCAAATAAGTTACACAATTTTCAAGTGAAATTGTGAATTAATCTCTGAATTAATCTACTTGATATTAATTGCACAAATTTGTATAGCTTAATGAAAGTATGCTACTTTGTATTGTATATATTTGTATAGATTTGGCCGATGAATTGTATATGCTTTAAATTGAATAGTAATCTATATAGCTCTACTGATAAATTGTTTGTTTGTAATTTGAAGTAGTTTGCATGATATGTATTATCAATCTCTGTATATCACAACTGGTTGAATTGTTTATGCCTTAAATTTAATTAAATTGTTTTGTATTATAATATAGCTCAACTTATGAATGATCGTTTGCGTTTGTAAATTTAATAATCTGATTGGCTATGTATTGTATACTTTTAGTAGAGCCATCGATGTTGGTCAGTCGACAGACTCGCTGGGCTGCTGATCCGGAGCTGCGTTCGGGCTTGGGTTGGACCCCCCTTTGGACTTTGGTTTCTTCGGAGGTTTTCCCCAGCCGTGGGACTGAAGCCGGATGGTCTATGGCGAGTCCTTGACATCAACCCCTTTGATTTGATTACCCCCTTTGATTTGATTACCTGGTTGGGTTTTTCCGAGGTTTCCCCCACCGAAAAGGCAAATGCCGGGTAATATTTTGGCGAATCCTCGGACCTCATCTCATCTCACTACATCTCGCCAAAATGTAAAAAAATGTAAAAAAATGTAAAAAAATGTAAAAAAAATTGTACAAAATTGTAAAAATTGTAGAAAATTGTAGAAAATTACTAAATTGTAAAACTATAAAAATTTATAAAAATTGTAATTGTAATATTGTAAAATGTTGACATGTTCCACATCTTAAAGCTTCATTGCTCATGTAAGATCTATGGAATAAAATAAATGAATGAATGAATGAATTAATGAATGAATGAATGCTTTGTGATTTGCAGATAATCACGTCTCACATCGTACTTGTTTCAACCCAGACATTAACAATCAGGTTGCCTGAACATTCCACTGGTTTGGAACAGTGCACAACTCAGACCATCAAGAAGATATTTAAATCGCAGTACGTATTATTCTTCACTACTCCTAAAGATGCAGAACTTAAGTCGTACGCTAAGGATTCCAAAAAACGCAAGACAGGTAATACAATAAAGGCAGAGAAATATTCTCTATGCTCAATGGAGGAAGCATACATAAAATCAACCGTTCTTAATAAGAATGCAGAAATTCCTAGTAAATCGCGACAATATTTTGCGGAAGTAAGTAACATAAGCGATTTTCGCACATCGAGTATACATCTGAATTCAGTGATTCGCAGCGTCCATCAGACAGGTTTGTGGACCGTCGTTGTCTCCCCTGAGGAACGCGATCGAAGTACTATGCGTCGAAAATTCATCAGCATTTACAGCTACATCACAATTGTATCCTACACCAAGGATGCAAATGTACGTCTGATTCATCATGTTACTCAACACTACCTTCCGTTGATGGCAACAAAAATGATTAATCATAGAGCACGATTGCTACTTGTGATAACAGGGGACCTCCTCAGTGACCAAGCTCTACGTGAAGTCTTTTATGAGCTAGAAGCTGCTGCAATCAAGGACGTTATAGTAATGGTGAAAAGTATAATACCCGGTGATTTCGTGTTATACACGTGGTTCCCGTATGAGCCACCGTCAGGGTATTGCGGTACTTTCCGACAATTTGTATTGCTAGACACTTGTCGTAGCGGAAAATTTTTGCGAGATTTAAAGCTTTCCATTATTGAAAACACCGACCTGCAGCTTCAGCGCTGTTGCATTTCAGTTAAGGACAGGTACTCACATCAAGTAATTATAAATAAAGGTGATCTCAGAGAATTGGGCAGCATGGAATTTAATCTCATGAAAGAACTAGCACAATATTTGAACATATCAGGGAACTGTGCACATTTGAACAAAAAATCGTACATATATTTTCGAAGTTTATTCTTCATAGAGACCAAAGTTTGGATCCCAGAGAAGATGGCATTAATCTACACCTTTCAATACACAGTTTTCATGCCACAAGCCCAAATACACCCTCGCTGGGATAGTATCGCTCGTGTGTTTGACGCAGGAGTCTGGGCATTCATTTCAACACCAATTCTGCTCGCAGCTGTAGTTCTTTGTGCTGTCGGTTTGTTATTTGGTCTTCGGAAATTTCAATGTTTCCAGAGAGTCACTTCTTGCTTCATGGCATCATGGTCTGTTCTCATGGCAGTACGAGTTTCATTGCCCCCTCGCACATGTCCCTTCCGCTTATTCTTCATATCTTGGGTAGTGTTCGCTTTTTGTGTAACAACTATTTTCCAAACACGTGCCTTCAGCTATTTTGTACATCCGGGTTCCCAGCACCAGATCAATTCTCTTCAGGAACTCGTTGATCAAGGATTCAAGTTGCTGTTCCATAGTTATGCAGCATTCTTTACAATGTCAGAAACTCCTGAACTACAGGGCTTCAATAACTCATATTATTTCCCTAAACTCGAACAAGCACTCCATGTTTTTTTGACGGATAAGAAATCTGCCCTTGTTACAACGGAGGCTCAACTTGCACATCAAATTAATGTACTGTGTAACGAGTCTTACATTCCTAAGTACCACAGACTCATAAAACACACTGTAGAATTTCATATAGGGATGATTTGCAGTCAAAATCCACTTATTATGAAGAAAATTGACAGTCTGGTGATTCGTCTTGCGGAAACGGGAGTCCTTAGCAAATTACTTGGTAATACAATTGGTTCCGAAATGTTGAAAAAAAGCATTCCGAAAGCTTCTGACTTGAACCAACAATACGAGCCTCTATGTCTTTCATGTCTACAACTGCCGTTTATTTTTCTCCTTATGGGTTTAGCATTCAGCTGTCTACTTTTTGTGGCTGAGGTCATAATTCACAGTCAAAAAAATTGTGAACAAAATCGCTACGATGCATCGCGATGTAAGAATTCACTGTCAAAACCGCAGATAGCAGCATTAAGATCGAAAATTTGGAATTTATATCTAAGTTTCAGTGTACACTGTACAGGCTGATTTATTTTACTTTATTATGCAATAATTATTATAACCAGCACCATGGAATAATCAACACAAATATAGGTACTTGTATAAATATTACGTTATGTCATAAGCTCTTCAGGACTTCAATCAACGGTTTTGTAAAAAAAAAAAAAACAATTTAACGTATTTCATGCAGTTCACAAGATACCTGAAAATATGTATTCATTATCATTAAGTAGATGCTGGGGACAAATTGAGAAGGAGTTTCAGAAAAACTGTTATCTTCAAAAACATTAATTTTCAGGACAAACGCCTTTTAAAATACAACAATATCGCGATGGAATTTAATTTTTCCAAAGTTTATTACATACTGATACCTTGAATCGAAATAGGTTACACCAATTTGAAAATTATATTTCTGACATATTATTGAGAAAAATAATGAATTAACGAAATTTCACAAAACTCGTTCCCTACAAAAACGTTTTTTTTTTTATTTGTGGGGAATATTTTTCAGAATACACCTATATCCTGAAGATAGTATTTTATTCCAAAATTTATTACATATTTTCTTCTTAAATGGGAATAGGTCACGTTATTTTGAACAGTATTTTAATCATAGGAGGTGTCCCAGGAGGAAAGTAAAACACTTCAAGATAATTCAGTTTGTGTTAACCTGTATCGAATTAACCTGATGCACTATGCACGAAATTTAACGGCTGACGAGAAATGGAGAATTATACTTGAACATCTTGCGGGTCCTTGTACTATAGTTGACGTGTTACGCCAGATCTTTTGCACACGGCAGCATGTGGGCACCGCTACGCCAGCACAACAAACACAACTGAATACACGTTCACTTGCTACTTAATTGTGTATTCCCAAAGTGCATATGCAGACATTCTTTTTTTTTCTTCGTGGTTTTATAATGGCAATGCATTGGCTGGTGGTCAGTAATACTGACGACGTTTTTCCAATCGACGGGTTCCATCTAGCTGTGTGTTATCTGAATCTAGCAAGGTACCAAGTGTTTGATTGAGGTCGGAAGGAGAGCCAGACCTTGATATGAATTTACATTTCATGCAAACCATCAGGGCAAACTCAGTAGTTTGTCTGGTGTAATTATTTCATTTTCTTACTGAGTTTATAATTAATTACATAATAAACTTATTGGAACAACACAAGATGCAGAATTTTCAATAATGCAATATATCACAACGTTATAAATCATAGAAATATGAGTACAATGTTTCTCTCTAATTATTACTATTATATTGTACGTATAGTATTTATATACACTGAATTAAAAAATTCTTGCTTCCCCTTCAAGAGAAGTTGTTCGTATGATAATTAAGTTAGAATGTTTGCGTAAAGTTACGAGTGCTACACAGTAAAGTGCAGAGCGATCCAAAGGTCGCGCACATTAAAAGTATAGTGTCTGTATTCAGTAGTGTAGTTGAAAAGTGCTATCGGCTACCGCTAGATAGCACCATGGGTATTAACAGCAACAAACCTAGACGTCATTGTGATGTGTAAGTATACTCTGACGTTTGTAGTATGTTTTGTTAATTGCTCGGCAGACATGTCGTTTTCCCAAGAGCAACGAGTTTTCATTGTTGAACATTATTTTTCCAGTCTTTTTTAAGCACGTGTTGTAGACGAATTTCGTAGGAATTATCTGGATGTGGCACTGTCCAAAAATTCCACAATAACGAGACTAATCTCCCGTTTTAGGGAATGTTGACCAGCGCTTCTTGACAATCAATTTGACAATGGTTCCAGCAGGACAGTGGTAAATGTTACACATTTAATGAAACCATGCAGTTTTTGCGCGAGTTTTTTGGTGGGCATAACATTTCTCAAGGATTATGGCCCCCACGTTACCCCGATTTGACGTAACCAATTTTCTTCCCGTAACGTTATTTTAAAAGAACATAACATCCGAGATTAACAACATTAATGTACGCATGCTCAAAAAAGTGGCCGCAATCATGGTAAAAAGAGATCGAACGTGCATTAATGAACGGGGCATATGTTGTGAAAAATGATGTAAATAAACGTAATAAATTATCTTTATAAATCCATGTGAACGTATTAAGATGAGCGCGACTTTTGGATAGCTCTGTATCAGCATTTATTTTAGTAAATAGATTACAAATGCAATTCATATAAATATTCACCACAACTTAGATGCACAATATGATCTCTTTTTCGGATTGTATAGTGTTGTTTGGTATTGTAAATGTGTTTTGAAACTTTAATGTATCTTTTAGTAGAGAAGGTCTGTGGAATATTGTTTCTGGCAGATTTATTACTTCCTCTAAATAAAATTAGATACTAACTTCACTGCTGTGGACAATAGTGTTAATTACTGTATTTATAACAAATAAATATCATTTACCTACTCCTCTATTGTTTGCTTTTTGCTAATCTAATAGACTTATGTCTGGTTCTACCTTCCATCCTTGTCTGACAATAATTTCTGTCCCAACGTAAGGTGAAGAGTCCGCTGCAAGAGTGATGGATGTCACTTTCTTGTCGAAAATGAACCAAGACTGTCAATGCATAGCTTAAGACATATAGAATGTACATACAGAGTTATATGGCATTAACACTGATAGTCATAGTCCAGTAATGAATAATTTCAAGGGAAAAATTGTTCCGGGGCCGGGTATCGATCCCGGAACCTCTGGTTGAACGTACCAGCGCTCTACCACTGAGCTACCCGGGAACTCCACCCGACACCGTCTCAACTTTTCCCTTTATATCCACACAACTCGCGTGGGTTGACGGAATGCCAGAGACCCACAAAGAGTGCACACAATCTCTGTGTGACTTGGAATTGTGGTTTTCTGTTAACGTACACAGTAACGTATATATTATGCAAATCTAGTCTTTCAGGTGAAGCTCCCTGTAAAGCAGATTTGAATAATTTCAAGGGAAAAATTGTTCCGGGGCCGGTTGTGTGGATATAAAGGGAAAAGTTGAGACGGTGTCGGGTGGAGTTCCCGGGTAGCTCAGTGGTAGAGCGCTGGTACGTTCAACCAGAGGTTCCGGGATCGACACCCGGCCCCGGAACAATTTTTCCCTTGAAATTATTGAAATCTGCTTTACAGGGAGCTTCACCTGAAAGACTAGATTTGCATTGTCCAGTAATGATCACAAAATCACAGTTAAGATTTGAGCGCTAAGCATTTCAAACTTTCAATTGCTTCTCGTGCAAAATGTATTCCAAATGACATCCATCATTCTTGCAGTGGACTCTTCGGGTGTAATACCCAACTTATCCCTGAATCCACTCTAATACAATAAATCACTTTTAAAAGAATACTGGGTCATCCAATTATATTGTTTTTCAAAAAAACACAAGAAGAAAAGATCTTTTCTCACCTCCACCTTCACGACAAAATGTATGGTGATGAAACAGATTCAGTTGAGCTGAATTTGACTCCGTTAGCAAAACTGTTCCGTCAGCCACCAATTTTTGTGGCGAAGGGTTTAGCGTAATTTGAGTGTAATCTTACTTACAAAGACAAACCACGTTTACAAAGTTAACATGGAACTTATAAAACATGAAAATGTGGTCTCATTTGAAACTTACAAATTTGCAAAACATGCCGTGAAGTCTCCTTTGTCGTGCTCTGTATGCCTCTGATGTCCCCAGCACCAGTTTCAACAGATATCAGTTAATAAATGTTGATTAAATCTGCCACTGGATCCCTTCTTCATTAGTGAAATATCTTGAAGGAATCTTTCTCCATTTCGTGAGAGACATCTCCATATTAACAGGAAAGAAATCGAAAGACAGTGCAGGAAATGTAACTTCTAAAGGATATTGCACCCCCTTGGCAAGATATGAAGGAAGTAACTCCTCTACGATCTCTCTGCATTTTTCTTATTTTGTGTTTGCAGGAAAGTTTTTTTTTTTTTTCAAATGTTCTCAAAAGCATCTCAGGGTCTTTTCCCCACCGCGTTCAGTCTGGATGTGAACTCTGGATCTCTCAAAAGTTTATTACTATGAGCACCAGTCGTCAGTGGAATGACTGGAAGCTTAGACTTTGGGGTTAACATTACTTGGATATGAGTAATGACATTTCTGTTATATTTTCCAAAAGTGAATCAATATTAACTCCAGTGGTGGCTCGTGAACTTGTGGATTGGGGGAGCTGCAGTAGATTTTTGGTACATACAAATTTCACTTCTTGAAATCATTACTAATAAGTCTAGGACAAAAATAAATGCACTACATATCGAAAAACCAAAACTTCCGGATTTAGTTGGGAGATGTCTGTGGCATCATTTGCTAATCCCTAAAAAAAAAACTAATACCATCGATTTCAGTCTGAATTTCAGATCGGCAGACACTCAACATCCTATCTACCAGTTCATTCTGAATTGTTTTAGAACTACCTTTAAACAGTGGCATGTTCCAAATGATTTTTGAGAGCTCGTTTAGATTACCAACGAACTGTAGCAACCCACGAAATACACCAGGGTTCTTCGAATCGTTTTTTCATCATGTCCCCTAAGGGGAAGTTCATATTGGCCAAAAAATCAATTTTTTTTAATAATTTCACGATTTTTTCTCATTTCTTGATTATATTTGAGAATGTTTGTTCTGTTCGCTTCACTTAGTTGCGTAGCAATATTAGTTTTGCCTAACATTGCTAATGAAACAACATTTTTCAGGTGACACAGCGAAGATTCGTGCTTTTTAATTTTTAGGGGCAAATGTCCTAAATCTGTCACACCACTCCTAGTCTATGCAGTATCACCACCGAAGAGGAGGCAGGGAAAACAAAATACTGTTTTTTTTTTGTTCACATCCACGTAACCACAAATGCTTAGCGTAAATTTCATTGTTATACTTCCTTACATACTGTACGTGCACTATTTCGGCTGGATGAAGCTTGAGTAAGATTTAAGTTGGGTAACGAACGACCATTTAATTTCACTTGAGAAAAATAAAATTAATACAGTATTCTATAATTCACAGACACTCACGCTTGCACATTTGCACTGGTTAAATTACGGTACTAAGACGTCACACCAAAACAATGTTCTAAAAAGTGGAAAAGAAGTCTCTTTCGTATTTTACGTGCTATATCAAAAGGATTCTACTCGTGCAATCATTTTGAGTTAAGGCAAATATTAGGTTCTGTTGGAGGCTGGATATATACGTAATAATAAGGCAAAAGGGAATATTAATTCGTTATATTAACTCGATAAGATTCTACAACAATAAGTATGTGAAGAGAAGATAAAAATTTTGTCATTAAGTTTCAAGGGAATAGAGAATGCATTTGACGCAGCATTACAATAGCGGTGTGGGAGGAGAGGAAAGATCTTCCCTTGTCGCCTGGCTCTGCAAGCCACTGCAGCGAAGTATGGGTTTTAAACAGCGGCAGTTTCCCTCTGTTTCTCTTCACCTCTCTACCCCCTGACCAAGCAAGACACACTCTCTATGGGCTGTCTCACCCTGCAGATCCCAGGACGACTTTGAATGCAGTGTCAATTCCAATACAGTCGACGCGCAAAAAGATTATGCATCAGATAATAGTACATATTCCCGGCCAGATGAAATATAAAGCAATTTACCAATAAAAGCTGTAACAATTCTTCTACAGATTAAAATAAATATTATTTGTATTTTCCGCTCTGCAACTCTTATGGACGAGCCGCCCCTGATTAACTCTGTATTTGAATTAAACAAAACGTAATTAATGTCCTGAAAAAAAAAAAGATGAGGTTCGTTAATATGTTACAGCAGAGTCGATATTGAAAATAGTAACGCAAAACAATGCAGAACTGCACGCATTGTATTCATTTAACACAATAAGGAACATTAAATCCATAGGTTTGAGCTGGGTAGAGCATATAGAACGTCTGTGCGAAATCCATATAATGTGTTGGTAGGAAGATCTGAGGGCCAAAGACCTTTCGGGAGGCCAAGACGTAAATGGAGCATAATATAAAAGTGGATTTGAAGGAGGTGGGGTATGATGCTATGGACTAGATTAATCTTGCTCAGGATAGGTACCCATGGCGGGCTTATAGCTATATGAAAGCTACATGGTTTTATTTACAGGAACAATACTTCCTTTCGGATATACCTTCAATAACGTGTTTATGCTGTCAGCAGAGTTGCTAGGTTTTCTGCGAGGGAAATCGGAATATCAGAAGCTAACTTAAGACGCTAGACTTATCATCATTTTGACATAAGACTTATGGCCAGTTTGTTCAAGTAATGTTTAATTTTGCTTAACGAATGTTAAATTAACAGTCTATTTATTTTTAACGCTTTGTTAATGTATTTTCCATTTGTTCAACATAATTTTGTTTAAGATAACCAACACTTAACTATAACGTCTGTTAGCACTATTTTAACTACTCTACAGCAGTTGGTAATGATTCTACACATGTAAGACAATTTCTTATTGGCTAAAATTAATCTTTAAATTCTATATTATAGAGTGAGTCATGAAACTTGCATAAAATGACAACCTGTTATAGTAGGCCACGCTCCATAAACAAACAGTTGACAAATGAAAGTTGTAGGTGACGTGCTGAATAATAATTACAAAGTAAGGTTATATTTCCTCATTGCTATTATGGATACGGAATACGAAAGAAATAAAATAACACGGATGTATTTAAACAGTCCAAAGTATTTTTTAAAGGTTATATTACCAGTCATATGCTAAACATTCCCGACAGAGAGATTAATTTCGCAACTTCTGTTCGAACAGCTGTGGAGACATCGGCCATATTTAACTAACTGTTAAATGCGTTAACTGCCCGAAATCCTACATTTAAAATTAACAAACTGTTAACAATCTGTTAAACCAAACTGATGTTGAAAACATACAATTTTATTAATTAACAAACTGTTTAGAGTTTAACAGTCGTTAAATTTTCTAACAATACTTGGAAAATCCGGCCATTATAGTTCTTTTCTGCAAAGTAGTGATCGCGTTTTTTAAATGTAATATTCGCCTGTTTGAGAAACACTAAAAGAAGGCCACACAGTACAGTGAATACTATAGTATAATCCTTTTATCTTTTATTAACCACGAAACTGTTTTAACCATTCGCTACTAAATTAACTTTGCAGCTTTTCTTTTTCGGAACCGGTACTGCAACAGTATATCTGACGATGAATCCATGTTTAAACATAGTTCGCTAAACTATAAAACAAAGGAATTGTATGTGTCTGTTATTCGTGTAAAATACGAAATCAATACGCTATCTTTTTTGCCACTCAACGCACCTAAAGTACGCAACGGTTATTAATTGCGAGAGCAGCAACTAGGCACCGAAACGGATTAATCAACAATGCGGTAGAACTAGGGGAACTATTATCCTGCGAGTAGAGCTACCTTACGGCAATCAGCTGGGTTACCTCACAGACTTACTAAATTTCCGCGGGTTACTTTTATGTTTACAATGTTACCATTTCAGTCAATATATAAATAATAATATCGGATAATACAAATTGCTGACTAACCTGTTTAAATTACGTTCTAGGCTATTATCCCTCAAATCTGGATTTTTATCAATCTCGATCCGCTTTATCGGGATTCAACCAGGCTGTCAGGATTGCATTATTTTCATAGGAACACTGAATGTGAATATTAATGACCACGGTTAATGAAAGAATTATTGTCTACTTTTTAATTTACTCTGTAGGTTAAACTGCTGTATGAAATAAAAAAGCATTATTATTATTATTATTATTATTATTATTATTATTATTAGTAGTAGTAGTAGTAGTATATTTTTTATTTGGTTATTTAACGACGTTGTATCAACTACTAGGTTATTTAGCGTCGATGAGATTGGTGATAGCGAGATGGTATTTGACGAGATAAGGCCGAGGATTATCCGTAGATTAAGTGGCATTCCCATTACGGTTAGGAAAAACCTCGGAAAAAGCCAACCAGGTAATCGCCCGAGCGCAAATTCAGAGCGCCGGGCAAGCGTCTTAACCGACTGAGCCACGCCGGTGGCTAGTAGCGGTATAAAAATAGTTTCATTAATCCGTAACTAAGACAAATGTTACTTTCAATCAGTCATATTAAAAAATTAACCTTCTGTAATTTATACAGTTTCTGTATCTTCAAATTCGGCGAATAACTATTCATGTATGGAATGAAACAACAGTTGCCTGAAGAAAAGGAAGGATGTGGAGTGGATGAAGGACAATAACAATGTATACGGTAATAACGTAGTTTGAAAGGTAACAACTATCTTCGACATGAGTTGAAACACTGAACCATTCGTTGTTGGGTATAAATTCTCTCTGCGGATTGCACCTATCCATTTTCGGTTAAGGGAATCTTTACTCAGAGGAAACCTGAAGCGTAAACAGTCGTCTAAGTACAATAGTTTGTCTTCTGTAACATAATTCGGAGCATAAATACTGTAGAAATTAAAGATTAACTAGTAAGTGAAATGTAACATTCCTTCCTTCTTTATCTTTACATCCGTGTGCATTGCTGCAATATTAAAAACAGTACACGAACGAACCTGTACTTAGCTCAACCAAACAAATGCCCGTCCGTCAGCTGTTCAATTTGGAAGCATAACACTAGCGCCAGTGAGCGGTCTAGCGGTTATTTAGCAAGTCTATGGCCGCCATCTTCCCACAACAGAGGTACTGGGATATCTATTCCCATTAGAGTGTAAAGGGACTCATAATATGCCTGTCATACGAAAATTAAAAAAAAAGAATAATAATTAATATATATATATATATATATATATATATATATATATATATATATATATATATATATATATATATAAAACTCATATATTTGGTAATGGAAGAAAATGTGTATCTTGGAGCAACAGTAACAAATATAAATGATAATAGGGAGGAAATTAAACACAGAATAAATATGGGAAATGCGTGTTGTTATTCGGTTGAGAAGCTTTTATCATCCAGTCTGCTGTCAAAAAATCTGAAAGTTAGAATTTATAAAACAGTTATATTACCGGTTGTTCTCTATGGTTGTGAAACTTGGACTCTAACTTTGAGAGACGAACACAGGTTAAGGGTGTTTGAGAATAAGGTGTTTAGGAAAATATTTGGGGCTAAGAGAGAAGAAATTACAGGGGAATGGAGAAAGTTACACAATACAGAACTGCACGCATTGTATTCTTCACCTGACATAATTAGGAACATTAAATCCAAACGTTTGAGATGGGCAGGGAATGTAGCACGTATGGGCGAATCCAGAAATGCATATAGAGTGTTAGTTGGTAGGCCGGAGGGAAAAAGACATTTAGGAAGGCCGAGACGTAGATGAGAAGATAATATTAAAATGGATTTGAGGGAGGTGGGATATGATGATAGAGACTGGATTAATCTTGATCAGGATAGGGACCAATGGCGGGCTTATGTGAGGGCGGCAATGAACCTCCGGGTTCCTTAAAAGCCAGTAAGTAAGTAAATAAGTAAGTAAGTAAGTAAGTAACTAAGTAAGTAAGTAAGAAAATGTGTGATGTAAGTGACGTGTATGTTTTTACTATTATAAACGTCAAATAATTTTTTTGGAACAAAACAGAACATTTCCCTCACATTAGCAAACAAAACCGGACATTTCCAAAAGTTTTCTGTCTATAAAATACACAGAAAATGACTAAAATCATGATTATTAACACCATTAGAAAAACGGACGTAATATGCAAAAGTCATCAAATTATAGTTTACTTTGTGGCAAAGTGAAGGCTCCATACAGTTTTTTCTACTTCCTGAAAAAAATTCTATTTCGAAAATGGCAGCTTTGTTCGCAATCTCGACAGTTGAAAAAAGTTATTGAAATATAAGATAAGCCTTTCTTGCACGTGACTGATAGCGAGTTTTAATGCGGCACTTCAGCTATTATAGCAAGCGGTGCCAAGAAGACGCGGAAATGTCGGAAGAATGACATATTACACACTACTGCTATTGATTCAACTATTCTGCAACGATGTAACAGGACGTTAAAATGTATATGTACATTGCGTATATAGTTCTACAAAGAAGGACTATCGTCATATTTTACACCCCATTTTATACACTTTTCATGTATTTTCATTTAAAACCGAACATCGTCCAAATCCGAATTGTTCCTTCGGTTTACAAATTACGTAATGGATGACGGGAGGGTGACACTGATTGCCTCTCAGCGTGATTTCTTTCAATTCTCTGTCAATACGAAAAGAGATGCTTTTAACCCCATTTTTTGTCAGCTGACGATAGACGCATTTTACGACACCCTCCTCCAAAACCAAAATTGAAACAACCCAAATCTGTACCGTAAACTACGGTTACTTTGAACACACAGGAAATTTTGAACATTTGTTCAGGAAATCATATTTAGGTTTGTGGATGCTACACCTGTTCGGTGGAGGTAAATTTGGTATGAGAATGATTTTTACGATAATTTACCTCCATCTATAACAAGTGCAGCATGTAGAAACCTAAATATGATTTTATGAAAAAAAAATGTTAAAAGATTCCTCTGTGGCTTAAAAATCGATAATGTATTAAATTGGAAAAATCATATTAAAGAAATTACCCCCAAACTAAATTCAGCTTGTTTTGCTATTAGATCTATGCAAGAGATAGTAAATATCAATACCTTAAAAACAATATACTTTGCATACTTCCACTCGGTAATGAGTTTTGGAATAATATTCTGGGAAAATTCCACAGATAGTAACAGTATATTTCTATTACAAAAAAGAGTAATACAAATAATAGTAGGTGCCAAATCTAGGGAATCGTGTAGGGCTATTTAAAAAAAACTACAAATAATGCCCATGGATTGTCAGTATATCTTTTCATTAATAATCTTCCTCGTATGTAATCGTGAAAACTTGTAACTAATTCAACAGTTCATAGCATAAATACACGTCAAAAAATGACTTTCATACTGCATCGGCAAGTCTATCGTGCTATCAAAAAGGAGTGCGTTATATGGCAGTAAAAATTTTAATAGCCTTCCTATCGATATAAAAAAATGACAATCAAAACATTAAATTACTTAGGGCCAAATTAAAGAAGTACCTAATTTCTCACGCCTTCTATTCTATAGGTGAATTCATGACATTCAATAACGCTTCATGAAATTGATACTAAAACTTTGTGTTGTACTAGTAGACTATATTGTAAATCGCGTCTGTATATATTTCATCTAGACTGTTACTATAAATTAAGACTTTATAATAGTATTAAGTTTTTTGACTTGTTCCATATTCTAGCTGTATGACTTGTTCCATATTCTAGCTGTAAAGCAATGTATGAATACCATGGAATGTTAATAAATACAATACAATACATATCCAGCTTACGGTACGTTATCTATTGCAAAAAAAAATTGTTTAGAAAAATATATATATAACGCTGAACTCAATGTCAAAAATCCTGACAAATACAATTGTAGACACCAGGTTAAACAACACTGACGTTGAAGAAGATTATTAAAATCGCATAAGCCTCTCTTGCACGTGACTGATAGTGTGGATTTAATGCGACGCTTCCGCTATACGAGTAAATCGAAGCTCTGAAATGAAGACACGGAAATGCCAAGAAAATGAAATATTACACACTATTACTATTGATACGATAGTTCTGCAACAATGTAAGACGACGCTGCAAATTTTCTGTTCAATTCCTTCGAGTTCCCTCAAGAAATTAGACGTGTCAAAAATTTCATCCTATTTTGTTGTTCAATTTATATTCATTTACAAGCCAGCTCTCAATGTAGATTCTAATATCGTACATCTAAAATTATATATTTTCAAATATTTCCAATCAACTTTCGACACCAATTGACATGAAATACTAAACGGTGATTCACATCTATATGGTTGAAAGAATTTCATATTCTATCTGACAGTCGTCTGTGAATACATCAGAATGTACCGGTACTATTGGGTAAGTGCAAAAATAGCATTATAAATGTTTAAATGAGACAAAAAAGACAAAACAGAACAGTACCTTAGTTATCAAAATCTTCTGGTTCTATTATATATTACCTGTGGTTTTATAAATAGGAAAAAAAACAATTCTCAAATAAATTTGCATTTCCAAGAAACATAAATCATAACGTTAATATCTTTTTACTTGAGATTGCACACTTTATCTTAAACATATGAAAAGAAAATTCCTAGCCTTATAATTACGCCCTAGTAACTTGACACACGTAGTACCACTCCGTCCGCTTTTAAGGGGAGAGGACGGTATTTTTTTTAACTTCTTTCCTATTCGGTGTAAAATATTAATTTCTGTATGTAGACAGCTCATACTTTGTAGAAACTCAACCAAAAATTAATATTTTGAGAAAAACAAATTATTTGGGGGCACAGATTTAAAAAAAAATATACCCAATGCAGGATTTTACTAAAATCGATATATCTAAACCATTTTTAAAGGTAGATTCACCCCGTTTTCTGCAATGTACTTGCAAACACATGCTCTACAAACAGTCTGCAACAGAATTTTGATATTTGTCCCTACGTTTGTAAAATTTACAATTAAAATTTAATAACACTTTTACGGGCGTAGTTTTAAAATGAAATCAATTAACAAATTTCTGTTACAGAGGAAAGTTTCCTAATAGTCTAAAGAATGCGTGTTCTAAATTTCATGCATGTAACTTTAATTGTATAGAAATTATATCCATTTTTGTCTGCCTATGTAGCAAAAAAATAAAGTTACCGTAAACCGATAAAAGGGGGCGAGTGATTTAAAAATCCATAGCGCAGGAAGTTTAAAAATGACGTCTCAACATACGATAAGGGCACAAATACCAAAAAATGTTATGCAACGCATTCCACACATATCATAGAGTATTGAAAAATATTTTTTTGAAAATTCAATTTACTGGAAACAACAATAAAAGGGGTCGAGTGATTTAAAAATTCATAACGCAGGAAGTTAAAAATGGCGTCTCAACATCTGATAAGGGCACAAATACCCACAAAATATTATGCTATGCATTCCACACATATCACAGATTATTTCAAAGAAAATATTTTATTCTATTTTATTTTATTTTTTGGTTCTTTGAAAATTCACTCATTTTTCACCAAAAAATACCATCCTCTCCCCTTAAGGTACAATAACATTATGTAACAAAAAGTGTTTATGTTGCTTTCTTAGTGTTTACTAGATAAAATGTATATGCTGAATACGAATATACCATTAGTTTTTTCTAAATGTCGATAGTTTTTATATTCTGTGGATTATTAATTTATTTGAAATTAAGAGCTTTTCTGGCAATCTTAGTAGGTCAGAGCGATTAGCGGTATATATGGCAATCAAGTAAGTTCTAATTTGATTGGTTATGAAGCTGGAAGGCTTCAATATATCGACATGGAAGGAGGCGATTTTTCCGAAAGCATTCCAAATTTCCGAACGCGATTTAATTCTGGATTACATTTTTTAGAATAAGATTATCCGAAATCACTTTTTTTTTTTCGAATGTCATCATTTTCAGTTCCGAATTCTCTGTGTATGTGGTGACTCGACTACCAGAATGTTATCGTTTGGACTGGTGATAATCGCGAGCAGTGCTACATTCCTTAGTGAGGATCTTTATACAATTCCAATACATTTTGCCTGGCGGCGTAGATTTGTTCTTATAGTAGACAAAACCATCCAATAGCAATTTCTTTCCTCCTCTTGAAGACTCCACTAGCAAGAGTCGTATATCCTTGATGCCATGCATAGACCAGAAACCTGTTTCATAGCAACATTTCCATTTGTAATTGCGAAAGGATTCTTGCGTTTCGGTAAAAAGTACATTCGGAACACTGAATTCTGAGAAGTTACCCTAAACTCTGTAACAAAACATCGATATATCAAAACGCCTTTCTGTGGACTGTGAATCTAGTCACAAAGTCCTTTGTTTTTAAATACTGTTCATTCTTAATTTTCAAATAAAAAATGTCTACTTTGTTTTATTGTAAACTTACGAAGAAATATTGCAATATTTTTATTTTTGTTCAAAGAAACTGTTGGAATTTATTTTATTTTATCGTAAACTTATGAAGAAATATTGCAATAATTTTCTTTCTGTCCAAACAAGTTGTTGCAGTTTATTTTATTATGTGATAAACATCAGAAGAAATATTGCAATAATTTTATTTTGTTCAAATAAACGGTCGCAGTTTATATTATTGTAAACTTTTGAAGAAATATTGCAATACTTTTCTTTCTGTTCAAACAAGTTGTTGCAGTTCATTTTATTTTGTCATAAACATCAGAAGAAATATTGCAATAATTTTCTTTTTGTTCAAATAAACTGTAGCAGTTCATACTATTGTAAACTTATGAAGAAATATTGCAATACTTTTTTTCTGTTCAAACAAGTTGTTGCAGTTCATTTTATTTTGTCATAAACATCAGAAGAAATATTGCAATAATTTTCTTTTTGTTCAAATAAACCATAGCAGTTTATACTATTGTAAACTTATGAAGAAATATTGCAACACTTTTCTTTCTGTTCAAACAAGTTGTTGCAGTTCATTTTATTTTGTCATAAACATCAGAAGAAATATTGCAATACTTTTCTTTCTGTTCAAACAAGATGTTGCAGTTTATTTTAATTTTGTGATAAACTTACGAAGATATATTGCAATATTTTTTTGTTCAAATAAACTGTCGCAGTTTATTTCAGTGTAAACTTATGAAGAAATATTGCAATACTTTTCTTTCTGTTCAAACAAGTTGTTGCAGTTAATTTTAATTTTGTGATAAACATACGAAGAAATATTTCAATATTTTTTTTTGTTCAAATAAACTGTCGCCGTTTATTTTATTGTAAACTTACGAAGAAATATTGCAATAATCATTTTCTGCTTAAAGAAATTGTAACATATTAAGTTTGACGTAAAAATATGAAGAAATATTGAATCATTTCACTTTGCTCAAAATTGCTGCATTTTTTCAAACCTATGAAGAAATATGCAATACATTTTATCACACATGCGCTCAACAGAATGAGTTACATGCCTGATGTATGATGATCTCCATGATTTATTGCTCCTATTTGTTGAATCAAGGGACACTGGGACCGAGTTTTTTTTTTTTTTTTTTGTAAAAATAGTAAAAATATCTATCTTTTACAATTTTAAATAAACTGTTACCCGATACGACACATTTTTTAAAATTCTGGCCTTATTTTAGATTCTACGGGTAGGACTTTCAAATCCACAACACCAACTAAAAGTTGTGTTTTCTTAAAACTACGTTTTTGGTCAATAAAAAGGTCACTTTCGGCTTACATTTGTTCTGATATACATGAAATGTGGTAGAATACGCACCATACTCCAATACACAAAGTAGTACATGAAATCAGGTCTTCATTCAAAATTTTCCATGATAGTAATTTTAACCTAAAAATATTAAGGCCCACACATGAGAAGTAAACGTTAGCACATCTGGCAGCGAAATCAGGTGGTCCGGGTTCGATTCCCGGTTGGGGCAAGTTACCTAGTTGACTTTTTTCTTCGGGGTTCTCCCACAACACAATACGAGCAAATGCTGGTTATCTTTCGGTGCTGGATCCAGACTCATTTCACTGGCATTATAACCATTCATTGAGACGCTAAATAACCTAAGATGTTTGATAAAAGGTAATAAAATAACCTACTAAAATAAAAACTAAATACATAAAATTAAAGAAATTATCAAGCAAAATTTATAATTTATATGAAAAGTCCTTTATCTCATTAACGAATGCTCAAATTATAAATTCATGTACATTTTATTTACTCCCCAGAAAAATAAAAAATTCAACAGCAATTCTGAAGTCAAGAAGCTTTAGAATTTGCGCTTAATTTCATGGTACTGAAATAAGTGAAAATTAATATCTAAGAAACTAATGCATGAAACTTGATGAAGTTTGGTACAGTACCCCATCAAATTTGAAAGCAATATCTCTTAAAATTTAGCAGCTTCAAAACTCTGTTCCAGGTCCCTTGAATGGTGATCAAACAGAAGGCATGATCTAACGTTCTGATACACTTCACTTACATATATGAAGAGTCCACTGCAAGAATGATGCATGTCATTTGGAATATATTTTTCAGGAGAAGCAATTGGTAGTTTGAAATGCTTAGCGCTCAAAGCTTAACTGTGATTTCCCGATCATTACTGGACAATGACTATCAATGTTAATGCCATACAACTCTCTATGCAGATTCTACATGACTTAAGCTATGCATTGACAGTCTTGGTTCATTTTTGACAAGAAAGTGACATCCATCATTCTTGCAGTGGACTCTTCAAATGCGAGCGACAATGAAATATCACAGATTTTTGTCCTGGTTAAAGAAGTGACAGCTAACCACGTGCAAGTGACCGGTACACAGTAATAATATTTTAACCAGAGTTACATTTTAATCCTGGTTTCGTAATCCATAGTTTGATGCGCATCGCCATAAACAGGAATAGCAATTCAGCCAGGGCTCAAAGAAGCCAGCTATTGCAACATAGGAATTCATGCCACTGTTCATATCCACCCTATTCAAATAAATTACAAAATTTTAACGTGGAGTTGTATTCTTTGTGTTTGCAGATAATCACTCCTCTCATCGTACTTATTTCAACCCAAACATTAACAATCAGGTTGCCTGAACATTCCACTGGTTTGGAACAGTGCACAACTCAGACCATCAAGAAGATATTTAAATCGCACCACGTATTATTCTTCACAACTTATAAAAATACTGACTTTAACTCGCACTCTAAGGATCGTAACAAACGCATGAAAAAGACAACAATAAAGGCAGAGAAATATTCTCTATGTTCAATGGAGGAAGCATACATAAAATCAACCGTTCTTAATAAGAGTGCAGAAATTCCTAGTAGATCGCTACAACATAGTGCGGAAGTACGCAATACAAGCCGTTTTCGCACATCCAGTACACATATGAGTTCAGTGATTCGCAGCGTCCATCAGACAGGTTTGTGGACCGTCGTTGTCTCTCCTGAGGAACGCGAACAAAGCACTATGCATCGAAAATTCATCAGCATTTACAGCTATATCACAATTATTTCCTACACCAAGAATAAAATTCTACATCTGATTGAACATATCAAACAACACTACACCCCGTTGCTGGTAACAAAAATGCTTAATCTAAGAGCACGATTCCTACTTGTGATAACAGGGGACCCCCTCACTGACCAAGCTCTCCGTGAACTATTTTATACGCTAGAAGCTGGTGTAATCAAGGACGTTGTAGTAATGGTGAACAGTAAACTCCCCGGTGATTTCCTGATATACACGTGGTTCCCGTATAAGCCTCCGTCAGGATATTGCGGTACTTTCCGACAATTTGTACTGCTAGACACTTGTCGTAGCGGAAAATTTTTGCAAGATTTCAAGCTTTCCATAATTGAAAACACCGACCTCCAGCTTCAACGCTGTTGCATTTCAGTCAAGCACATGAAGTCACATGAGATCCTTATAAATAAAGGAGATCACAGGGAAGTGGACACCATGGAATTTAATCTCATGAAAAAACTCGCACATTACTTGAACATATCAGGGAACTGTGCACATTTGAACGAAAAATCGTACATATATTTTCGAAGTTTATTGTTCATAGAGCCCAATGTTTGGGTCCCAGACAATATGGCATTAATCAACACCTTTCAATACACAGTTTTCGTGCCACAAGCCCAAATACACCCTAGCTGGGATAGTATCGCTCGTGTGTTTGACGCAGGAGTCTGGGCATTCATTTCAACACCAATTCTGCTTGCAGCTGTAGTTCTTTTTGCTATCGGATTGTTCTTTAGTCTTCGGAAATATCAGTGTTTCCGGAGAATCACTTCTTGCTTGATGGCATCATGGTCTGTTCTCATGGCAGTACGAGTTTCATTGCCTCCTCGCACATGTCCCTTCCGTTTATTCTTCATATCTTGGGTAGTCTTCGGTTTTTGTGTAACAACCATTTTCCAAACACGTGCCTTCAGCTATTTTGTACATCCAGGTTCAAAGCACCAGATCAATTCCCTTCAGGAACTCGTTGATCAAGGATTCAAGTTGCTGTTCCATAGTTACGCAGCATTCTTTACAATGTCAGAAACTCATGACCTACAGGGCTTCAGTAATGCATATTATTTCCCTAAAATCGAACAAGCACTCCATGTTTTTATGACCGATAAGAAATCTGCCCTTGTTACAACGCAGGAACAACTTGAACATCAAATTAATATACTGTGTAACAAGTCTTACATTCCAAAGTACCACAGACTCATAGAGCACACTGTAGAATTTCATATGGGGATGACTTGCACTGAAAATCCACTTCTCATGAAGAAAATTGACAGTCTCGTCACTTCCCTTGCGGAAACGGGAGTCCTTAGCAAATTACTTGGTAATACAATTGGTTCCGAAATGTTGAAAAAAAGCACTCTGCAAGTTCTTGACTTGAACCAACAATACGAGCCTTTATGTCTTTCATGCATTCAATTGCCGTTTATTTTTCTCCTTATGGGTTTGGCATTCAGCTGTCTCCTTTTTGTGGCTGAGGTCATAATTCATCGTCAAAAAAATATGTGAACAAAATCGCTACGATGTAAGAAATCACTGTCAAAACTGCCGATAGCAGCATTAAGGTCGAAAATTGGGAATTTATATCATAATTGAATCGGTCATTGCAGAAAGAGGATAAGTCATGAAAAACGCGAAAATGAGTTAAGAGTGCCATTGCTTTCTCCAGGCCTAGACACACATTTCCATACAGAAATGGGACAAATTTGCTCATTTTCAACGCAAAGCAGAATACCATAAGCAGCGCAGTCATTGCAAAAAGGGGACAAGTCAGCGACTTACCTTCTTTCTGCACTGACTGACGACGTGACGCAACTGAGTGCCGCGGATCTAATAAGTTACGCGCCCATCAGCTGATAAGGAAAATGACAGATAAGCTAGAAGTAGTAAGTGACCCAGGGGAAGAAAACTGTGTTATTAGTGGTAAACGTAAACGCAATGAAATTAACTACCGCAGAAATGTAAATAAGAAAAATAAACTGAAGGCATTGGAACGTCAATTCCATTGGGAAGTCTGTAGCAGCCCGTACGACAGGAGAACAATGTGGGTAAGAAACTACTCTTTGTTTGTTTAGACGCAACTTTGGGTCATCAATTTTCAACATTCACAATTTCAAATACCATACCATACCATTCCTATCATGAAGGTATAGGCCACAAATCTTCAAATGAAGTGTGTTCCTTCTTAACTACATTGAAAATAATGTCCCTTCTTCAGTCCAGGAATTGTATCTTTTCTCTTATAATTGTGGAGGGCAAAATAAAAATCATACCTTAATTCGATTGTTGCTTGCACTGATCCAAATGCGGAGATTATTTTCCACAACGAGGCCATTCATTTCTTCCCTGTGACCGCAACTTTGGTGTAGAGAAGCGCAAACTAAGAAAGACAGACAGGGTATATGTGCCAGACCAATACAATACCTTGATCCACCAGGCAAACACAAACAACAGATTTTCTGTAGAATCGGTTACTACTGATGATATTTTGAATTTTAAATACTAGTCGCCAGAGTATTACAAGAAAACCACCTGCTCATTAGACACTTTGAGGAAGAAAGGGAAAGATAAGAATATGTTTTCTTCAGCACAATTCAGTGAATTTGTTTACTCTATAGATGATCCAGGATGTGTGACTGCCAGTTTGTTCATTGGTAGTGAAATTAGGAAACACAGATTCTGTATGAAAAAACCAGGTTCTGGACGCTTAGTAATGCCTACACAAAAGCATACAATGGGAAAATTCCCATTAATACGAAAGAACTTGGAGACTTATCGAAAGTGACGCAATAAATTCCATTGGAACACACTTTCTTTTACGAAGAGATCCTGAACTGGCCACCTTGTGACAAGAAATCTACAAATGACATGGTTTCCAACGTCTAACAATACACTCTATAACAATTGAAACAAATGACTTTGTGTAGTGCTTTAGTGTATTTTTATTGTGCTCTCCTATATGCAGCTTTTAAGTACGAGTTTAAAGTAGAGTTTTGATTTAAAACTGTGATATAAAATCACATATTGGTACATTTCTGTAGTAGGAATAATGACTAAATGCGAAAATAATTATGTAAATGGTGACAGTAATGTAGTAATTACACATAAAAACATCGTTATCATTGTAATTATTAACTTTTAGTTTGTTTTCAAATATTACATTAGCCCAAAATTGTAAATTATATATTTTTTCTTTTATATTTAACAATTCCTTGCAGAAAGGGGATAAGTCATGGTTCGTTTAAACAACTTTAAACAAAAGTGTTTAAGATGTCAGATGTCTAACATGATGTATTATACTTCACTATTCATAAACAAAGTAAGAAAAAATATTTATAATGATTACTCCAGTATTGGAAGAAGAAAACAGTTTTTATTGATTATCTCAAAAGAAAGATTTTTATGACTTATCTCCTTTCTGCAATGACCGATTCAATTATAATACACGAAATGCACATCTGTTCTCAATAAAAGATCATAGGCTTGTGAAATATGAAAAATCGCCTGCATATTCTGGCATTGTGTTTCTACTAATAAATAACCACTACAGACACAATCTTTACCTTATGCAAAATTTAAAGTGAGAGTTAAACAGATTTTAACTGATTAAACTTTTTATTCAGTAAAAAGAATTCTTAAATCACAAGTTATGATATATGCAATACTACTTGATAATATTATTCATTTTAAATGTATTTTAACTTGTAGTGTCTTTAATTTCATTGTGTTTTTTTATTTATTATGTAATTGATGTGTACATCCATGTATATGGCCATGTAGAGATCATTCAATCAATATACTAATTATATACACTGAATTAAAAATACTTGCTACCCCTTCAAGAGAAGATGTTCGTATGATAATTAAGTTACAATGTTTGCGTAAAGTTACGAGTGCTACACAGTAAAGTGCAGAGCGATCCAAAGGTCGCGCACATTAAAAGTATAGTGTCTGTATTCAGTAGTGTAGTTGAAAAGTGCTATCGGCTACCGCTAGATAGCACCATCGGTATTAACAGCAACAAACCTAGACGTCATTGTGAAGTGTATGTATTCACTGACGCTTGCAGTAGTCCTTTGTTTATTGCTCGGCAAACATGTCGTTATGCCAAGAGCAACGAGTTTTCATTGTTGAACATTATTTTTCCAGTCGTTCTTATGCACGTGTTGTAGACGAATTTCGTAGGAATTATCCGGATGTAGCAGAGATTAATCGCCCGTTTTAGGGAATGTGGATCAGCGCTTCTGGACAATGATGAACGTGATTGTTGCTCCCAGCAGGACACTGCCACATGTAACACATCTACTGAAGCCATGCATTTTTTTGCGCGAGTTTTTTGGTGAGCATATCATTTCTCAAGCATTATGGCCCCCACGTCCCCCCTATTTGACGCACCCTGAATTCTTCATGTAACGTAATTTTAAAAGAAGGGTATACAAAAACAGGCCGCATACCCTGATGAAACTAACGAAGAACATAAAAACGGAGATTAACATCAATGTACGCGTGGTCAAAAAAGAGGCCGCATATATGGTAAAGAGAGTTCGTACATGCATTACTGAACGAGGCTGCCATTTTCACCATATGTGGTAAAAATGGTGTAACTGATGTGAAAACTGATGTAAATAAACGTAATAAATTCATCTTTATGCATATATGTCAACATATTATTAAAATGATCGCGACTTTTGGATCGCTCTGTATAAGCATTTATTTTAGTAAATAGGTTAGAAATGCAATTCATGTAGATATTCACCAGAACTCAGTGCACAATATGATCTCTCTTTCGGATTGCATAGTGTTGTTTGGTATTGTAAATGTGTTTTGAAACTTTAATGTGTCTTTTAGTAGAGGAGATCTGTGGAATATTGTTTCTGGCAGATTTATTACTTCCTCTAAATAAAATTAGATACTAACTTCACTGCTGTGGACAATAATTATTGTATTTATAACAAATAAATACAATTTACCTACTCCTCTATTGTTTGCTTTTTGCTAATCAAATAGACTTATATCTAGTTCCACCTTCCATCCTTGTCTGACAATAATTTCTGTCCTAACGTAAGGTGAAGAGTCCACTGCAAGAATGATGGATGTCACTTTCTTGTCGAAAATGAACCAAGACTGTCAATGCATAGCTTAAGACATATAGAATGTACATAGAGAGTTATATGGCATTAACACTGATAGTCATTGTCCAGTTATGAGCGGAAAATCACAGTTAAGCTTTGAGCGCTAAGCGTTTCAAACTTTCAATTGCTTCTCCTGCAAAATGTATTCCAAATGACATCCATCATTCTTTCAGTGGACTCTTCAAATGAAACGAGTAATATTTGTAAACATGTTCAAAATACTCCTCCTTTGATATCCTACAACTTTTGCATAAATAGTTTCTTCATAAAATTAGAAACAAAAAGTTGCATGGATTTTTCCATACTTCTTACTTTTTACTTTTACTCACTCTTAGTGCACATGCTGGAAAGCGATTAAATAGCATTGTTGACGATACATTATATGGGAAATGTGACTGCGAGCTGTGATTACAATTCATAGCGATAATTAATAAAGACACGTAGATTTTGATTTTCCAAAAAAGAATTCTTATTTATAGAAGCAGTTGAATTTAAACAGTTTCATAGCATAATAATGTGATTATCATACAGGCATTACAGTATAATTATGCTGCTAAACATTTTCCTTTTACTCTTACCGCGATTGTGACAATGCGATAACAAACAATATCACACTTCCACAAGGTGTTGAACAACAAATTTCAGAAAAGATTTACAAACAGGTGTTTTAAAAACAAATTTCACAGCAGGAAAAGGTAGTGAGAGAGAGAGAGAAAATGCCCCCGCCCCCGGAAATTTCCACCATGGGCAACTGCAAAGTTTGCCTAGGTATAAATCCGGCACTGTATATGTGTAAATCGAAGCTCTGAAATGAAGACACGGAAATGCCAAGAAAATGAAATATTACACACTATTACTATCGATTCAATAATTCCGCAACAATGTAAGACGACGCTCGAAATTTTCTGCTCAATTCCTTGGAGTTCCCTCAAGGATATCGGAACTATTTATTAATATGAGCACCAGCAAATATGCCTTCTTTTATCTTGGGCTTATTAGTGTGTGGGAATTTGTGCCTCACGTAGGCAAACCTTCACTATCATTTCTCACTGTTTTCACGAATAACTTAAATCAAGCTTAAATGTATATGAAGTCGATTAAAGGTGGATGTGCCACATTTCTCCCTCGTAGCAGACATGCGGCCTATACCATCTTTCCACGACAGTTCCAAAGGTTAAGGGAAGGGAATTAAAATTCCATTTCCACACAACCATTTTTGCTTATAACTTTAGACTCTGTCATTTGCGGACCTTGGTTTCTCATCTTAAATTCATACACGTGTCCTTCCCCATGAGACAGACTTAATATGCGTAAGCTTTCTACGTAAGCACAATAGAACGCTTGCGTCACTTTAGTCGGTGAATTCAGTGCAACAAGGTCAACTCATGTCGTCGTAAGTATGTTCAGATAAGTAATATATTTTCACACACCAAAATTTGCATATTTTTGACATCAAAGTTTCATTACAGATAAATACCACATCATAGAATATTTGCAATGAAATCTCAGAAAACAGCTTGTGCAGTACACACGTTTAAAACGTCAGTACATTTGACAATTTAATCTGACCAACATTTCCACGTTTGAAGTTTTCTTTTTTACTATATCAATAATATATATTTGAGATGCATTTCACCGTCCAAGTCGAACCTTTCAAACAAGATCGACACAAATACATCAGTATTATGAACTTTAAATGAGGAATATTACTAACGTGTTCACAGTTCTACAATTTTATGTATCATTGCAATGCAGTCATAGTTTTTAATTTTATGCATATTAAGTCTGTACCTTATTTTAGACACATCATAAGTTAATATTTTAGACAGTTCATTTTATCAAATCATCATTGTATTTTACTACAGATACCAGATATAAGATATTGTACAAAGAGCCTGATGATCCCCGAAGGGCGAAAACGTTCGTAATTTTCATTTGTATAGAACATAATGACTACATATATGAATAAGTGTCATTAGTCTTTGTAAATTTGATTTGTCATATGACTGAATAAATAAAACAATATTATAATGTATTATAACAATGACAATTTGAATTATCACAATATGCTTTCTAAGTTACTTCTTTCTTGTATGATTTGAGGCTTTCTCGGCGTTGGTTCGCTAATATGTTTTCACGGGATATCAGCCGAGTTAGGATTTTGGAATGCTCCAAGCTTTCGACTGCTATCTCTGCAGCCATCTTCAGGGAAGTGATGTCCGAACAGAAAGCCAACCAATCCCGTTTCACCTGAGACAGCCTAACATCTATATACCTTCGACTTTCTGTTCGGACATCACTTCCCTGAAGATGGCTGCAGAGATAGCAGTCGAAAGCTTGGAGCATTCCAAAATCCTAACTCGGCTGATATCCCGCTAAAACATATTACTTCTTTCTTGTTTGTTTATTCTTAATCAAATAGACTTACTTCTGGTTCTACCTTCCATCCTTGTTTCAGACAATTTCTGTCCCAAGGTATAATTCCCCACATATCCCTGAATCCACACTAATACAATAAGTCACTTCTATAATAATACTGGGTCATCCGTTTACACTGTTCTGCAAAAAGAAAAAAAAAAATCTTTTTTTCACCTTACTGACGAGAAGTATGTATGGTGATCTACACAGATTCAGTTGTGCTGAATTCGACTCTGTTAGCAACTGCTCCGTCATCCACCAAGTTTTGTGGCGGTAACTTGAGTGTAATATTACTTTAAAACACAAACCATATTATATAATCAAGATAAAAAAGGACAGGAAAGTTTTAATGAAAGATGGTGAAATGAACATGAATCATTTTAAAAGGTACAAATATTGAAAGTAGAATGTTGGCGAACAAAGAAACAAATGCTAGGAAGCTGATAAAAAAACAAATGCTATGGAGGTAATAAAAAACAAGCGCTAGGATCTGAGAGGATAGAAAGAAAGGAGGGAGTAATCCAGGTAATCCAGGCAAACATGCTTGAAATCGGTGTGACGGATATGACGTCAAACTACACCTTTTACGCCCCATAATTCACCGCGAAATACCGCCAATTGCCAAATATTCAATTCCTACTATCGGTTTCGGTCATACGTAAACGGTTTAGAATGAATGTGGAGGTAACAGGACTACTACCTTATTATTATATCAATGTATATTTCACTGTATATTTATTAAAAGTGTTACGGTTGTGACATGGACTGAACACTTCATTTCCACATTCTTTCTTTTATCAAGAAGGATGTTGGCACTCCTTCATATGTTAAAATATAGGGGGACATATCAAAGGACATATTCTACAGTTGAGCCGAACAGAATATTAGCTTATTTATAAAAAAAATAACTCCTGCTGAACTTGACTACACTTTTGAAATATTCACAACACGAAACAATTTGTAATCGTAATAATATGAACAAAACAGCTTATAAACACACCGGAAAAGAGATGAACTATGGGTAATTTGACGGCCATACTAGTACACCTTTTTCGTTCCACAGTTTCAAGCTTATGGCCCGGGGTTGTGTAGGATATACAGCCATGATTGGCAGAAACATGTCGTCGTTCCGAACCGTTTTATTGGTCAAAATAGTATGACATAGTAACAGTGCAATACAGGCCCGATGAGAGGGTATGGAAGACATGGCTGTATCCTGGGGGCCCGCGTAACGTGATGGTAATACTATATACATATTAAGTAAAATGTAAAATTAAAAGTAATAATATTATTTAATTTATGCAACATTTTTACACACGCGGATCGCCGTGAAATCGTTGCATTGGTCGTGGCATCTACAGATCTCTCAACATTACGAACGCGAAGGTCAGCCAGTGTTAGGCCATTTGCTTCACAGATTTCAGGGCTGAGAACAGCTCTTACAAAAGTAAAGGATATGAACATCGCTGCAGAGACATTAATAGATATAAACGGTACTGAAACATATCTTACCGAATTTACTTGTGTTGTGATGTCTTCAGTACGGATGAAGGATCTCTCTGAAATCGAGCACTGGAATTCCGTTCTGCAGGCTAGACATGGAGGTGGAGAACATTAAGGCGTTGATTCAATATTTGAAAACATTGCGAACAAAGTGGGACACGATTTTGCAGGAGTGCGTGCTTGTGGCAGCAAATTTTGGTGTGCCTCAGAATGTTTCTGAGAAACGAAAAGTTAGAAGATCTTCCCGAGACACTGCGGAGGAACTTTTTAAACGTGACATTTTCTATGTCAGTGTCATTGGGAACTTAACAGAGCATTACAAAGCTGTTCCTGCAATAAATGAAATGTTCAGTTTCTTGTGAAACCATCCCTCAGTGATAAAAAAAAAAAAGGAATTGCAGCAAGGAGTGAAAAAATGGGCTCGAGTCGAAAGGCAAGAAAAGCTCCACTGTAGATTTCATAAAAGTAACATTCTCCTAAAATACAAGTTAGTGACTTACGGTCTTAATAATAAAAACCCTATATACAGACGTTTAACTGTCTTATACTTATACAATGAGTAGCTCGTTTATAAGTCGTGTGTAAATTCCTTACTAATAATCACTACATACGTCGTGTGTAACAGTACAACTGTTACATAGCTACGTCATAGTTTCGTCATTACTTCATTACGAAAGATAATAGAATATCTGAGGTTCAATATTGCATCCGGCATAGCGCTCTACTGTGCCGTATTAAATATCGATAGTACAACTGGCTCTGAACGATTGCCACACTATATTTTGGTCAAAGAGTACAAGCTACAGGAATATTATTCTTTGGTTTGTTCTTCTGTGGTTACAAGGCAACCATCATCATAAAATGACAGTCTATACGAACAGCTGTTAGAGGGGCGGCCATTTTTTCGCTATATACAACGCTTATACAAGGGGTTTCGTGTATATAACTACTGCAAAGCAATTCCCATGTATAGTTACAGCCTGTTTATACATCCATCGCTTATGCATGGTTTATTAGTAACGTTTTCTGACTCAGATCTGTATAAGTCTCGTATAAAAACTATACACGGTTTATTAGTAAGACCGTTAGTGTGTGTGTCTATATTCAAAATAAGGAATAGTGAATAGAGTAGTGTAAAATACTCGTATTTGTTCATTTTTGTAATGTTTATAATAAAAGCATTGGTGAGTGTTATATTACTTTACATATATGAGTGTTCTCAAAATATCGTTTTAAAGGGGATTTCGGCTCTCCACAGCCCTGGTGCAATACTCTGCAGAAAAAATGTATTGAGAGCAATGCAAAAATAAATATAAAATAAGTGTAAAAGAAAGAGAAAATATATTTTGAATTTTGAGCCAGGTTTTCCAGTTTTTTCTCGTCATTTCAGCAACACTCTCCAGAATTCCATTTCCATTGTCTCCGTTTCGATAAAGAGGATAACTGCTGTGTTTGCGTGACATTGAACAACCACGATAGATGTTCCTCTAGCTTTGTTCAGAGATTGACAGATGACAATGCTTGTGAGTTCTGGACGACTGGCAGTTACGTATAAAAGGCACCGAACCTCCCCAGATACAACGGTCTCCCTGTGACTTTCCAACTAATCTCTATCATCCATCAGGAGTGCAATGAAGATCCACCGCCTGTGCTGCACTCTGGGTAGTCTCTGACGAATTAAGTGCTCTGCGCTTTTCGGCACTAGCGACGTCTATGAGCCAGGTGGCAGAGTCGGATGAATAAATCGAGGAACGTGGCATTACACAAAACTTAGGAATGCTCCCTTCCCTAGGGATAAGGATCTCTCAGTGGAGTCCATGTCCCTCATTTCAGAACAATGTCACCAAGTGGAATCGATTCTCTGTCATGAATGGGTTTCAGCTTACAGTCGTAGACGAATTGAGTGTTCCCAGCTACAAATGGCAATTATTTTCCATTCATACCGGCATTAACCTTCTATTGACCAAGTTATAATGCGACTTAAGCCATTTTCGATCTCTTTCAGCCTGGTGTTGCAAACTTCTTAGAAGGGCGTAGAAGCGTCGCACAGTGGTCCGAATCGCTTAAAATCCGGACAAAAGTAATAACTTCTTTTCTAGTGGCCATATTAACTTGAAATTTGGTACACTTATTACTAATAACATGTATCTAACGTGTGCAAATTTTAATGTCATTTGGAGATAATTATGCGTTCATTAATAAGGGCCAAATTAGATATTTTTATCACACTGCTGTTATTTTATTGCAAAACTCGATAAATGCAATAATTATAGTCATTTTATGTACACGATTTTATCAGCAACCCCTAATATAAGGGTTGAAAAGTTACATAAGTTACGTAATCCACAAGTTTAAAATTATACATAATCTGTATAAGTTACAATCGAAATTCAATTAAGGATTGTATTTTTGTGGGTGAGTACATTCTTATATTTAGTAACATAAAGAATCCGTTAATATTTTCGTAGTTTTGTAGGGGTATCCAAAATGTTACGTACCATTTAATACTACTGGTAATATAACTTGTATGAACTTGCACACTTGTAAATTCCATTACATTATTGTGCTAAATTATATTAGAATATCTACATTTTTATACATTTTGTTATGAAGTTTATGGCTAAGCAGAAATAAAGTATGCATTTTGATACTTACAAAGGTGTTGAGCATTTGCATCTGAGAAGTGTGCCTTTGATTCACTGAGTAGTTTCATTATTGTAAATGCAGACAAGTTGAAATACAGAACTGTTTAAAGGTCGCAATTCAAACACCAATCAATCAATCAATCAATCAATCAATCAATCAATCAATCAATCAATCTTCTTAATGTATCCAGATGTTTGCTGACGACATAAAGTCCACTGTAGTCTTTTCAGTTTTTGTTTTCGTGAGAAATGAGGTGTATATTTGATCGTTCATTGTAGATTTCTGTTGCTAGTAGCCAGAGTTGGGGTGTAGTCAATATATACTGCAGGGTTGTGTCTTCTGCAACTGGTACTGATGATTTTAATTTACTTCTTTTGTGGTTTATGGATGGACAGTATAAAAGAATGTGTTCCAGATGTTCTACAGATGTGTAGTATTATGTGACAGGTTAGTTTAGGTTTGATTAGGTGTGTAGTATTATGTGAGAGGTGTTGGCGATACTAAATACACCGTCACAATATGGCTACCCTTTCCAGTTGCTCACAACGAATTTGGTATATAAGTAAAGTACCTATTTAGGGTGGGTGAGGTGAGCACATAGCTTTCCAGTGATCATATCCTATTTCCACCACTCCATACTATAAATCTTAGATATTTTCTCTAGTGCCTGGGACATAAGTAACCTTCACCACATTTGCTAAAGAAATTAACAAGACTGGCATTTCATCTGTTTATTCGATATAATTATAGCTGATGAAATTATTTTGAATGTGTCAATATTTATTTTTGTATGGAATACATGCAAGACTCTACTCATGGCAAAGTATAATCAAACAAATACTTACTTACTGGCTTTTAAGGAACCCGAAGGTTCATTGCCGCCCTCACATAAGCCCGCCATCGGTCCCTATCCTGTGCAAGATTAATCCAGTCCCTATCATCATATCCTACCTCCCTCAAATCCATTTTAATATTATCCTCCCATCTACGTCTCGGCCTCCCCAAAGGTCTTTTTCCCTTCGGTCTCCCAACTAACACTCTATATGCATTTCTGGATTCGCCTATACGTGCTACATGCCCTGCCCATCGCAAACGTCTGGATTTAATGTTCCTAATTATGTCAGGTGAAGAATACAATGTGTGCAGTTGTGCATTGTGTAACTTTCTCCATTCTCCTGTAACTTCATCTCTCTTAGCCCCAAATATTTTCCTAAGCACCTTATTCTCAAACACCCTTATCCTATGTCCCTCTCTGAGTGAGAGTCCAAGTTTCACAACCATATAGAACAACCGGTAATATAACTGTTTTATAAATTCTAACTTTCAGATTTTTGGACAGCAGAATGGATGATAAGAGCTTCTCAACCGAATAATAATAGGCATTTCCCATATTTATTCTGCGTTTAATTTCCTCCCGAGTGTCATTTATATTTGTTACTGTTGCTCCAAGATATTGGAATTTTTCCACCTCTTCGAAGGATAAATCTTCAATTTTTATATTTCCATTTCGTACAATATTCTGGCAATGAGACATAATCATATACTTTGTCTTTTCGGGATTTACTTCCAAACCGATCGCTTTACTTGCTTGCAGTAAAATTCCCGTGTTTTCCCTAATCGTTTGTGGATTTTCTCCTAACATATTCACGTCATCCGCATAGACAAGAAGCTGATGTAATCCGTTCAATTCCAAACCCTGCCTGTTATCCTGAACTTTCCTAATGGCATACTCTAAAGCGAAGTTAAAAAGTAAAGGTGATAGCGCATCTCCCTGCTTTAGCCCGCAGTGAATTGGAAAAGCATCAGATAGAAACTGACCTATACGGACTCTGCTGTATGTTTCACTGAGACACATTTTAATTAATCGAACTAGTTTCTTGGGAATACCAAATTCAATAAGAATATCATATAATACTTCCCTCTTAACCGAGTCATACGCCTTTTTGAAATCTATGAATAACTGATGTACTGTACCCTTATACTCCCATTTTTTCTCCATTATCTGTCGAATACAAAAAATCTGATCAATAGTCGATCTATTACGCCTAAAACCACACTGATGATCCCCAATAATTTCATCTACGTACGGAGTTAATCTTCTCAAAAGAATATTGGACAAAATTTTGTACGACGTCAACAAAAGTGATATTTCTCGAAAGTTACCACAGTTGGTTTTGTCCCCCTTCTTAAAAATAGGTACAATTATGGACGCGATTTAACTTTCAATTGTTTCCTCATCATCAGGCAATGTGGACTTGTAAATTTTCTACAATGGCTAAGAGCTGAATCCCTTGTCTAGGTTTGTTTGTTGCATGTGTTAAGAGACTTCAAAATTGTTCTGTCTGTCTCTCTTGTACTAGTAGACTATATTGTAAATCTCGTCTATATATATTTCATCTAGACTGTTACTATAAATTAAGATTTTATAATAGTACTAGCCGTACCCGTGCGCTCCGCTGCACCCGTTAGAATTAAATATAAAGTAATTACATAATTAAAATAGGACATTTGATCCAGGGAACATTCGTGTTTGATAGAAGGATAAATCGTTTAATATGTTACTTAATTTAAATTTCACTCATTTGGTGCAATGACAATTCCTTTAACATGTTTCTTAATTGTTATTACAAGCAACCATAGTTTAAAGAACATTGACATCATTTAGATTTAATGTCTATACGTCATTTTACTTGCTATATGTTTCCATTAAATTATGATAATAACTTAATTTTAACCCTTGTTTTCTACGTATTCAGTAAATGGCGCTTGGCCCACTATGGTTCTGAACTCTTCAAATAACTTATATTATATTATATTATATTATATTATATTTATTTTATTTTATTGGGTTATTTTACGACGCTGTATCAACATCTAGGTTATTTAGCGTCTGAATGGAATGAAGGTGATGATGCCGCTGAAATGAGTCCGGGGTCCAGCACCTAAAGTTACCCAGCATTTGCTCGTATTGGGTTGACGGAAAACCCCGGAAAAAACCTCAACTAGGTAACTTGCCCCGACCGGGATTCGAACCCGGGCCACTTGGTTTCGCAGCCAGACGCCCTGACCGTTACTCCACAGGTGTGGACATATTATATTATATTATATTATATTATATTATATTATATTATATTATATCAGAAGTTACTGTAATAACATTATAGCATTATGTCCATCTAGAGAAACTACACTTTCCAATGGTGAAATAATTAATTATACAAATCGGTTAATTTAGCTTCCTATATTACTTCATACAAACACAGAAACATTCTCTGCAGGCTATCTTTCATAGCTTTCGATTGTTGCTGTCCAAAGCCCCTTATAGACGAAGTCATTTGTTTTTTAATTCATTACACGGCCTTAGATGGCAGTTATTTTAATTTTAAAACTCATTTATCTCATTAAATATCAATCCTATCAAAATTTTTCAAGCAATATAACTTATCGCAAATTATTTTTAAAGAAACTTTTGTTATGTAACATTTTTCACAAAAATCAATAATAAGCGAGATATTTCGATTTATTTAATTCAGGCCCCCTTATAACCCCCCTTTTAAATAATGTATTTTGATTGCCATATAGCCTAAAATCTAAGTTACAACGAAGTTAATTTATATTCCAATTTTCATCGAAATCCGTTCAGTCATTATTGCGTGAAAAGGTAACAGACAGACAGACATACAAACAAAAATTAAAAAAAAAACGATTTTCGGTTTCAGGGTGGTTAATTATATATGTTAGAACCAATTATTTTTGGAAAATCGAAAATTACCAGAAAAATTTCGGCTACAGATTTATTATTAGTATAGATTAAGATTTTGACTTGTTCCATATTCTAGCTGAAGCATGTATGAATACCATGGAATGTTAATAAATACAATACAATACAATCAGAGCCACCTGTGTGGATTTACTCAACAACTGCAGAAAAGAACACGAATTTCTTCTCATGTGTTATGGTAACATGATATAATAATTAATGCTCTAGATCATCTGTTATTGCAGCCAGAAAACCAAGCACAAATTGATCACGTGCACACTACACTCACCTCTCAGTCGAAATTTCAGATTCCTCTGTAGTTACATCAAGTCCATTCTCATGTTTTACTCTAGTCATACCAAACGTTTCTTCCTGAAAATAATAAACATAACAGAGAATAATTATGAAGATCTCTGAATCAATGCCATACAATGTCCTTTGTTTTAAAAAAACTGATTTTAATAGCGACTTAACACGACTTTCATAATGCCAAAATGTGTACAAATGCATTATGTTCGCATATATATTGGTATCGTTTTTAATCTATACTAATAATAAATCTGTGGCCGAAATTTTTCTGGTAATTTTAGATTTTCCAAAAATAATTGGTCCTAACATACATAATTAACCGCCCTGAAACCGAAAATCGCTTTTTTTACTTTTGTTTGTATGCCTATCTGTCAGTCTGTCTGTCTGGATGTTTGTTTTCTTTTCACGCGATAATGGCTGAACCGATTTATATGAAAATTGGAATATAAATTAAGTTCGTTAACTTAGAATTTAGGTTATATGGCATTCAAAATATTTTATTTAAAAGGGGGGGGTTATAAGGGGGCTTTAATTAAATAAATCGAAATATCTCCCTTATTATTAATTTTTATGAAAAATATTACATAACAAAAGTTTCTTTAAAAATAATTTCCGATAAGTTTTATTATATGCAAAATTTTGATAGGACCGATATTTAATGAGATAAATGAGTTTCAAAATTACAATAACAACGCCATCTAAGGCGGTGTAATGAAATAAAAAACAAATGACTTCGTCTATAAGGGGCTTTGGACAACAACAATCGAAAGCTATGAAACAAAGCCAACAGAGAATGTTTCTGTGTTTGTATGAAGTAAAATCGGAAGCTAAATTAACCGATTTATATAATTAATTATTAATTCACCATTGGAAAGTGTAGTTTCTCTAGATGGACATAATGCTATTACAGTAACTTCTGAGTGAATCGAGGACAGGTAAGATTAAAATAGATTCTTATGCACAGAAAAGTTGATAGGCTATTCTGTACATTCGTTTCCTGTATTTCCTAAACTAATTTTTATGACCAAATGAGTGGTCTCTGGATCAAAATAATCGCATTTTAATTTGTTTAATTCAATTTAAATTAAGTAAAATATGAAACGATTTATCCTTCTATCAAACACGAATGTTCCCTAGATCAAATGTCCTATTTTAATTATGTAATTACTTCATATTTATTTCTAACGGGTGCAGCGGAGCGCACGGGTACGGCTAGTCTGTAATATTCTTTTACCCTTAAAACTAAAGACAAATGTATTTTACAGAAAACCTCAAATTAATGTAACTCTGAAAATATTGAGAATAGGACCCATGTTTATATGACTTTTTTTTTTTACTCAGAATGTCTTTAGAAATAAGTTCCGTAAGTGGCGTTAACTCCTCGTGAGTCACCCTGTATTTCGTATAGTCATTTAAGGATAAAATGATTTATGTATCTTGAATGTGGTGATATGAATAAACACAACATTAAATCTATACTAATAATAAATCTGTAGCCAAAATTTTTCTGGTAATTTTCGATTTTTCAAAATTAATTGCTGTTAACATGTATTCATCCTGAGACAGAAAATCGCTTTTTTTTATTTTTGTTTGTATGTCTGTCTGTCTGTCTCGATGTTTGTTACCTTTTCACGCGATAATGGCTGAACGGATTCCGATAAAAATTTAAATATAAATTAAGTTCGTTGTAACTTAGATTTTAGGCTATATGACATTCAAAATACTTTATTTAAAAGAGGGGTTATAAGGGGGCCCGAATTAAATAAATCGAAATATCTCGCTTATTATTGATTTTTGTGAAAAATGTTACATAACAAAAGTTTCTTTACAAATGATTTCCGATAAGTGTTATTCTATGCAAAATTTTGATAGGACTGATATTTAAGGATATACAAGACTTTTAAAATAACAATACAACACATTTTCACCACCGCCTCAGATTATAGTGTTGTTGTTCATACAGTACTATGTGCAAAATATAAAATTTTTGCAATTCAAGATTTCAGGTATAACGCCCTGTAAAGTTGATTTGAATAATTTCGAGGGAAAAATTGTTCCGGGGCCGGGTATCGAACCCGGGACCTTTGGTTTAACGTACCAAGCACACGTTCCATTCTACTCCATATTCATATTTCAAATGCTTCTAGTCGCTTCTCTTCACTTCTTCGTAATGTCCATGTTTCTGCCCCTATATTGCCACATTCCACACAAAGCACTTCACTAGTCTTTTCCTTAGTTCTTTTTCCAGAGGTCTATTAAAACCTTCCTTTGCCATTGCTATCCCTCTTTTGACTTCCTGGCAGCAGCTCATGTTACTGCTTATAGTACACCCCAAGTATTTGAAGCTGTCCACTTGCTCTACTGCCTCATTTAGTATTATGACAAAAATAATAAAAGAGAAAATCATTACCTGTAGCTGAATGCATATCAATCTGTTTATTGCAGTGAAGAAGTTCATCTTCAAGGTGGTCTTTGTTCCTGTATATGTCATTTTCTGGATGATGTGTTCTGATATCTTTAGAATTTTACTAACAGGGATTAAAGGGCATAATAGTCACGATGATCAATGTTGTACTTCTTTGTATTCCCCTTGTTCTCCTAGCCTTCGCCTTGTTATCCTTCTATTCCTCTTGTTCTCTTTGTATTCCCCTTGTTCTCCTTGCTTTCAACGTGTTACCAGCGAATAGGGATTATAAAGAATGGACACTGAGCGAATTTTCCTGTGTTTTGTTTCTCTGTGCGCCAGCGGCTAGTTCCACTTTCAAGCGCTAGAGGTAGTGTAATCGAGCATACGCTAAGATAATAATTGAGAATAGAATTGAGACACAGGATCCAAACATCGCTACCTTATTGCATAATCCAGTAACGCTTTGCTTCAAATAAATTCAAGTTAACAGCTTTTTATTATTTCTCAGTGACAAACTTGTTGTAATAGTAATATTTTATATTTCAGATATAATAAATTATGTTATAAAATTAAGTATCGAATTCGTTTAATATTTGTATATAATATAATATAGGTATATGGTTTCACTTCTCGTAAGAGTTTTGTTTTTCCATTTTCAGCGCTATCAAATCATTACATATTTTAATCGTTGTTGGAGTCAACGTCTCAACTCTCGTTGTAAAGGAACTCTAGAGTCTAGACATTAGAGTTAATGACGGATTTATTATTTTATGGATCCAATTTATTTTGAGTACATAATGTACCTAGATGTATTAATTATATGTGTTATATTTCCGCTGTGTCGACTGCTAGCTGGTGTGATGTCAGCGCCAACTCTAGGGAGAAAGAAGAATCTCACTCTCTAGCTGGCTTGAAGGTGATTATTCTTCTTGTTATGAAGACTACCACGTCCTTACCTGTAACTTGAATAATAAACGAACAATAAAAAGTAACGGCTTCTATGTCTTAATCGGGGTAAAATAATTCGACGTTTGTTTAGACGTATGTAGTGTAATTTGAATATTTCATTAATAAATAAACAATAAAAAGTATCGGATTCTATGTTTTAATCGGTGTAAAATACTTCCACGTTTTTTTCTACGTATGAGTGTAATTTGAATATTTCATTAATAAATAAACAATAAAAAGTATCGGCTTCTATGTTTTAATCGGTGTAAAATACTTCCACGTTTTTTTCTACGTATGAGTGTAATTTGAATATTTCATTAATAAATAAACAATAAAAAGTATCGGCTTCTATGTTTTAATCGGTGTAAAATAGTTCCACGTTTTTTCTACGTATGAGTGTAATTTGAATATTTCATTAATAAATAAACAATAAAAAGTATCGGCTTCTATGTTTTAATCGGTGTAAAATAGTTCCACGTTTTTTTTACGTATGAGTGTAATTTGAATATTTCATTAATAAATAAACAATAAAAAGCATTGGCTTTTTTGTTTCAATCGGTGTAAAATACTTCCACGTTTTTTTACGTATGAGTGTAATTTGAATATTTTATTAATAAATAAACAATAAAAAGCATTGGCTTCTATGTTTTAATCGGTGCAAAATACTTCCACGTTTTTTTCTACGTATGAGTGTAATTTGAATATTTCATTAATAAATAAACAATAAAAAGTATTGACTTCTATGTTTTAATCGGAGTAAAATACTTCCACGTTTTTTTCTACGTATGAGTGTAATTTGTATATTTCATTCATAAATAAACAATAAAAAATATCGGCTTCTATGTCTTAATCGGAGTAAAATACTTCCACGTTTTTTTCTACGTGTGAGTGTAATTTGAATATTTCATTAATAAATAAACAATAAAAAGTATTGGCTTCTATGTTTTAATCGGTGTAAAATACTTCCACGTTTTTTTCTACGTATGAGTGTAATTTGAATATACTTACTTACTTACTGGCTTTTAAGGAACCCGGAGGTTCATTGCCGCCCTCACATAAGCCCGCCATTGGTCCCTATCCTGAGCAAGATTAATCCAGTCTCTATCATCATATCCCACCTCCCTCAAATCCATTTTAATATTATCCTCCCATCTACGCCTCGGCCTTCCCAAAGGTATAATTTGAATATTTAATTAATAAATAAACAATAAAAAGCATTGGCTTCTATGTTTTAATCGGTGTAAAATACTTCCACGTTTTTTTCTACGTATGAGTGTAATTTGAATATTTCATGAATAAATAAACAATAAAAAGTATTGGCTTCTATGTTTTAATAGGAGTAAAATACTTCCACGTTTTTTTCTACGTATGTGTGTAATTTGAATATTTCATTAATAAATAAAGAATAAAAAGTATTGGCTTCTATGTTTTAATCGGCGTAAAATACTTCCACGTTTTTTCTACGTATGTGTGTAATTTGAATATTTCATTAATAAATAAACAATAAAAAGTATTGGCTTCTATGTTTTAATCGGTGCAAAATACTTCCACGTTCTTTTCTACGTATGAGTGTAATTTGAATATTTCATTAATAAATAAACAATAAAAATATCGGCTTCTATGTCTTAATCGGAGTAAAATACTTCAACGTTTTTTTGAAGTATGTAGTGTAATTTACAACTTCGTGACCAGTCTGGTACGTTTTTCTAATTTCAAATATCTGGTGATGTAAAGTACACGCTCTTTTTATGGTAAATAAAAAAATAAATTGATTTTATTTTATTAATAATACAAAAATAATTAATAATTAATAGGAGGATAAAAAATTAACATGGAAAAAGTATGTATAGTTAATAAGTAAGTCACAGTCCGTCTCTGCATTGTTATTCACTGCTTTATCTGACGAGATACCCACTCCACCTCTCTCCCTGCGATAGTGGTGTGCGGGTTGCATTTCTATTACGTCACAATTTCGTGGTGTTTGGCAACCACTGTCCTAAAGTATAACTCAGATAATCTGATAGGGACTCCTTCCCTTTGCTACCGGCAGAGTAGAGGTCTATTTCAAAAACATTGTGCATATGAATTCATTACTCTGCAAAATGTATCTTATAGTGTAAGAGCAATCATATTAAAACAGAAAATTAAAGATGTGAGAAGTAGACTATGTCACATGTTGCAGGTACGAAAGTTGAATTAATCTAGCGAAATAAATAAGGAGCCTACAGACGAAAAATAAGCATTTACAAAATTGCGTCAGGAAATAATACAGAGGTGATATTTATACATTTTAATTTTTACTTCAATTTTTATTGAACCTGAGTTTTTGAATGTACTTCACTCCCACCCCTTCTACTAATGAAGTTCCAACTCCACACAGAGCCAAGACCGCAGATAGTAAGCAGTACTGAGTTACTGAGTATAGTACGTTCCAGAAATATGTTCGCGTTTTCCAGTGACGAAAGAGCTTTCAATATTGAATCATATTTTCGCACAGGTACTGTCCGTTTGCCTACGTCGCATCCCGATTTCCCCCACCTGCTTCTGCTCGCCCCTCTGTCGTAGCTCTTTTCTGAAAACATTAATTTCTCTTAGGAATTGGGCGTTTACGTAATATTATACAGCTGTTTAATTTAACTTAAATAAAAGGGCCTCGTTAAGTAATTAACTGTCACGTGATTTCCTCCCTTTCTAAAATCATGCGGCATAACCACTTGGACGGACAGTAGATAGCATGTCTGAGTAATTTTATATTTTCGGGTCGGGCAGAAGTGAAGATTGAATTAACAGTACGTAGAGTAGGTATAGAATTATTTCAACATGAGTTACTAGTACGAAGGACGAAACTGGCAATTGAATTAGATGCAATTGTCTATAGTGCGATAATATGCACAAAAGAACTGAAGCCTGTATCGAAATGAACGGCCACCATTTTCAAAATTGTGTTTAAATATTCATATTATGATTATTTTTCAATTCAACTTCATTCTCTATATTGTATGCTAATGTGCTGTAGACAGTATAATATACACTGCATAATGAATACGTCCGAATGGATAGCTCAGTTCGTGAGTAAAAACACTTATTCTTAATACAGTACTGTACTTTGATTAAACAAAAACCTAATGAAAATTATGAAACTCAAAATCGCGATATTTCCTAGTTTACGTAAATGGATGAACTACTTTTCTTCCTGCCTATACATAGTAGAATGATTTATGTTTTATTAAAATTAAATTAAAGATGTTCCATGTACGAAAGTTGAATTAATCTAGCGAAATAAAAAAGGAGCTTAAAGACGAAAAATAAGAATTTACAAAATTACGTCAGGAAATAATACAGAGGTGATATTTATACTAATAAGTAGGCCTACGTGCCTCTTCAATCTCTGATACCAATGAAGTTTGCATCCATTGCGTTTTCTCTTTCGTTAAATACAGTTTCTTCGGCCAGCTTGTCGAGATCCCAGAATCATTCTTCCTTACCAATGGAATGTCGCACACATTCTCTACTTCTCAGCAGTTGCTGAATTCTAATAAATATTATTCAATTTCTATTTGTCAGTATTTAATACTCGTCAAGATATAAAATAATAGGCCTAATCTTCTTTTCTAATATAAATGTAGGGAATAATAATATCTTAAAGATAGAAGATGTGAAAACGTTCGCATCTTTTATTGTATCGGTATTTCAACGTACTCGTGCGCTTGCGTACTGTCGTGCCGACGTCATCAACAATGGCCGACAGACACGACAAGACGGATCGTTTCCATGGAAACACTGTGGTTTGCTTTTCTCGGAAGAATAGTTCGGTATGTTCGGAATGCGAACTGCGTTTCATTTGCTGAAGAAGGGAGGCTATCCCTTCACGGGAGCAGCTGCATTTGCTGGGGGCTCTCGTATGGGAGCCTTCCAGACGGCGGGAAGACCTGCGTATGCGGTTGGACCGCGGAAGGAAGGACCAGCGGTAGCGGAAGGCGGGCCCCGTTTTACTTTCGTTAAGCCCGATTTGGTCAAAATTGTGGGGATCGTTGGGGCGATAGGGCTGGGGGGCTACTACCTCTGGAGTAGTGGCAGTCCAGGGGACAGGAGGGGTGCCTCCACGCCCCCCGAGCCTGTCCCTCCGCCTTCATCGCCTCAGCCTTCCCCAACACACCCCCGGTACTGTACAAAATTCAAATACTTTTATGCTCCCCCCTGCACTGAAATACACCCACAACAAGTGAGACGACGATCACGCCGCACACACCCACCGCCATCTTCACCACCTACACCAGTACCGCCACTACCCCCGCCTCCCCCCCCATGGTATTCTCAGGGGTACTGAGAAAGACCAGGGGGACGACCGTCCGCGCCCGAGGGTCACGTTATCTTCGACATACCGCATTTGAATTTCTTGTTTTCTGTATGGCGGTGTCCACACCTGTGGAGTAACGGTGAGCGCGTCTGGCTGCGAAACAAGGTGGCCCGGGTTCGAATCCCTGTTGGGGCAAGTTACCTGGTTGAGGCTTTTTCCAGGGTTTTCCCTCAACCCAATACGAGCAAATGCTGGGTAACTTTCGGTGTTGGACCCCGGACTCATTTCACCGGCATTATCACCTTCATATCATTCAGACGCTAAATATCCTAGATGTTGATACAGCGTCGTAAAATAACCCAATAAAACAAAAAAAAATGTATGGTGGTATGCATCGTACCTTAAACCTATTCGGGAACATTATCACTTCCCATCGACATCGCCTTCTCACCTGTACGTAATAGTAATACGCGTTACAAGAGCGGAATGTTGACGTTTTCATGGTCGAGGAAAAGATTGAAAAAGCGAAACGTAGTTGAGCTTTTTTAATTTCCGAGAACATGAAAACAAACATACCGCTCGTGTATCGTACATTACTTTGTGCGAAGATCGTTTATTACATACCTGAAAGACGAATTTCTAATTAGTTGCAATGAAATCTCCATGATGGTTTCTGTTTAATGACGGCAACTTCGGAACACCAAAGTATCTTTCTTCAACATTGTTGCTATAAAATATTTTGTATTTACTATACTCCAGCAGGCCGTGATATACGTCTGTCTTTTTTTCCCCCCAGTCTATAAATGCGAACTTAAAACAAACGGTAAGGTTATGTAATGATTTATTTTTCATTTTAATATTTTAACAATATTATTTATATAACATATTGCAGTAATAACATCGGCATCTGAAATCTTGTTGATTTTTTCACGGCTTCCTTAATGTTACGTGTATCAGGAATGCAATAGGTTTCGTGGAGTAGTAGACTTTACTTAATTTTTGCAAATATTTAAAAACAATAATTAACATTGCAATTTAGGTGAAATTGCAGTGGTAAGTTTACAATTTATAATTATTACTAAGTTAAACGTCTCTAATAATAATATGTTAAAAGCCTAAAGCAGTAAAATGAATGTCGCGCTTAAGCGGTAAGAAGAGGGAAATTGTTGTGTGTGTTACGTTGGGAATACTGAATGTGGTATTTCACACTTACCGCGTATTGGTTCTGTGCGGAAAACAAGCAAATACGCACGATCTCGCACAAACATAAATGCCTTTTCAGATTAGACAGAGTTCCGGAATTCTTACCACAGAGATTGCACTTTTATGGCTTCTCGCCTGTATTCACGCGCAAATGTATTTTTAGTGACGCTGAGACAACGAAGGATTTTCCACAAACATGGCATACGAAAGGCTTCTTCCCCGTATGTGAGCGAACATGGCGATTAGACTTTCCAAATAAGAATAACGTTTACCACAAACATAACAACTGAACGTTTTATCGACGGCGTGTGTGCGTGAAACATGCCTTTTGAGAAGGACGGAATTCGAATAGTATTTTCCACATACATTACAACTGCATTGCTTTTCAAGGGCTTCCGTGCATTTATGCCCTCTCAGACTTTGCGAAAAAGAGAAGCTTTTTAAACAAATATTGCAATTGAATGGCTTCTCGCCTGTATGTCTCCTCGTATGCTCTTTGAGATATCCCGACTCGTAAAAATTTTTTCCATACACGACGCAACTGAATGGCCTCAGGCCCGTGTGAACGTTCGTGTGTCTTCTCAGATTCTCCACTAGCGAGATAATCACTAATATATACTGCATTAGTACGTTTTGTGAAGATTGTGATATTTCTCTCATTCTTCTTGCACTTGTGCTTTTTGTATAAGTATCTGTAATTTCATTTCAATTTTTTATTTGGCTCTTCTTTCTGCATTTGTTTCTTGTATATGTCTATTTGTATTCTTGAGATGTAGTGGTAGAGAAGGCCTGATGGCAACTCTGCCAGATTAAATAAAACAAAAAGTAAATGAAGGAGGGAATAAATGAATTAATAAATAGATAAATTAGTGAATAAATGAATAAATAAATAAGTAAATAATTAAAACAAATCAATAAGTTATTAAACAATTAATAAACATATCAATAAGTAAATAAATAAACAAAATAACGCGCTAGAACATGAAATGCTTACACAAGACAGTAGTCCTGTTGCATGTATCACTGCATGAAGTAAAGAAAGAGTAGCAACACATCTTGGTATGCTATTTATGTATTAGTAAACAAGCTGAATTCTAATAAATATTATTCAATTTCTATTTGTCAGTATTTAATACTCGTCAAGATATAAAATAATAGGCCTAATCTTCTTTTCTAATATAAATGTAGGGAATAATAATATCTTAAAGATAGAAGATGTGAAAACGTTCGCATCTTGTATTGTATCGGTATTTCAACGTACTCGTGCGCTTGCGTATTGTCGTGCCGACGTCATCAACAATGGCCGACAGACACGACAAGACGGATCGTTTCCATGGAAACACTGTGGTTTGCTTTTCTCGGAAGAATAGTTCGGTATGTCCGGAATGCGATCTGCGTTTCTTTTGATGAAGAAGGGAGGCTATCCCTTCACGGGGGCAGCTGCATTTGCTGGGGGCTCTCGTATGGGAGCCTTCCAGACGGCGGGAAGACCTGCGTATGCGGTTGGACCGCGGAAGGAAGGACCTGCGGGTGCGGAAGGCGGGCCCCTTTTTACTTTCGTTAAGCCCGATTTGGTCAAAATTGTGGGGATCGTTGGGGCGATAGGGCTGGGGGGCTACTACCTCTGGAGTAGTGGCAGTCCAGGGGACAGGAGGGGTGCCTCCACGCCCCCTGAGCCTGTCCCTCCGCCTTCATCGCCTCAGCCTTCCCCAACACACCCCCGGTACTGTACAAAATTCAAATACTTTTATGCTCCCCCCTGCACTGAAATACACCCACAACAAGTGAGACGACGATCACGCCGCTCACGCCGCACACACCCACCGCCATCTTCACCCCTTACACCAGTACCGCCACTACCCCCGCCTCCCCCCCATGGTATTCTCAGGGGTACTGAGAAAGACCAGGGGGCCGACCGTCCGCGCCCGAGGGTCACGTTTGACCTTCCTCCTGAGGAACCTCAGGGGGAAGCGATGGCGGGACCTTCTACAGCGGGCGGCCTAGGCACTGACACTACCCCCCCACACAATACAGACGACAGTCCTCCCCAGTCAAGTCGGCAGGATGACAGTGACGACTCTGACTCTGGCATGATGTCGGAGGAACAGAGACTATTTGAACCCTTTCGACTTTGGAAAAAAACCCCGAACGAGGAAGCTTTGGAAAAAGTTTTCGAGTATTCTAGAAAACCGTCTGAACGGAAGTAGGGGAACACTTCCGCGGCTGCGGTCCTGGATCCAAATTCTGGTCGACCTGGTTGGCGAGTTGGTATAGCGCTGGCCTTCTCTGCCCATGGTTGCGGGTTCGATCCCGGGCCAGGTCGATGGCATTTAAGTGTGCTTAAATGCGACAGGCTCATGTCAGTACATTTACTGGCATGTAAAAGAACTCCTGCGGGACAAAATTCCGGCACACCGGCGACGCTGATATCCCCTCCTTTTGCGAGCGTCGTTAAATAAAAAACATAACATTTAGGCCTATATATAGTCGACCTGGTTGGCGAGTTGGTATAGCGCTGGCCTTCTACGCCCAAGGTTGCGGGTTCGATCCCCGGCCAGGTCGATGGCATTTAAGTGTGTTTAAATGCGACAGGCTCATGTCAGTACATTTACAGGCATGTAAAAGAACTCCTGCGGGACAAAATTCCGGCACACCGGCGACGCTGATATAACCCCTGCTTTTGCGAGCGTCGTTAAATAAAACCAAATTTAAAAAAAAAAAAAATAAATAAAAAATAAAAAAAAATTAAAAAATTGCAAACCACAAAAATTGAATGCACTGCCCAATGGTAGGGAGGTTGGGATGGGCAGGGCGGAACTCGACATGCAGCCACCTCCACGTGGTGAGTTCTGGGTTGAATCAGTTCATACGGAATGAAACAAGCGAAGAGCTGCATCTCAACTGTGAAAGGTGGTACAAAAATTCATACAGGGTGGAAGATGTTCGATAACAGAAAGTTCACGCACTAAATGCTTAAGATTAAATAACAGAAGCTTCCTTCTCCATTTCTTTATTTTTATTTAGTAAGAAATCGATTTTGTTCGTAGGAAAGACCGCCATACCGCAGTGAATTCAGTAGCAGTTGCCAACAGACGGCAACACTCTTCCCTGCAGCACAGATGGCAGTCACGAGGAGATCGCCCTCACACCCTGTACCCGCCGTGCTCTGGCTTAAGATGAATGTAACAAAAACATTATCGTCGTTCTTCCTACAATATCTCCTATGTGCAAAATATATTTTTTTCAGTAGGAAGAATAAACACATTTATTAGTGGGACATTGTTCAATCATTTATTCTACACATTTAAATACCATCTCTGTGCAGTCAGACTACATAATTGATAACAATAATCTACGCTTAATAAGCCAGCGTGTCACAACTACAAAAATATATGCTTAATATTCACATAGGACATTACATGTTCCTCTACTTCACATGGGAGGAATTGCATTGCATAGGCTACAATATAACAAGCGGTAGTAACGCGTATACAGTTACAATGAGACTGACAAATTGAGTTTAATTAAACAATTTAAGTTGTTCAAAGTGTAATATTTTTTTATGTGTATTAAGAGTCATAAAGCGAATAGCACTCGACCGACTGCGCCATGCAGACCGACTACTTCTCTTTACTTATCCCCTCTTCTACTTTGTGTGTCCTCATTTTCACAGCTCTCCTTATATAAATATTAGAGATATTTATATTTAGTTGGTACTATTCTAATACACGCTTCTATTGTGACGAGAAACGACCAGTAGATTTTATCCAGTGTCCTCTCATTCAATGCAAGCTTGTTCTGCTTTAAAACTCCAAGTTGAGAAATTAAAATCTGTAGTTTGAAGTGATCCCCATTCGAGGTAGGATGCAGAAAGACTGGAAAATACTCCCTAATGTCGGCTTTAGGCATAGTAAAGGTCATGTAGCACGTATGGGCGAATCCAGAAATACATATAGAGTGTTAGTTGGGAGACCGGAGGGAAAAAGACCTTTGGGGAGACCGAGACGTAGATGGGAGGCTAATATCAAAATGGATTTGAGGGAGGTGGGATATGATGATAGAGACTGGATTAATTTTGCTCAGGATAGCGACCAATGGCGGGCTTATTTGAGGGCGGCAATGAACCTCCGGGTTCCTTAAAAGCCAGTAAGTAAGTAAGTGCACAGAGTTATTGCTGTATCATCAGCATATTATCATTGTTCATAATTATAATGTCCCGTAACAAATATTTATTTTCATCAACGATGCCTTCGAGTAACATAATCAAGATCAGAACCGCCTCAATGTAATGCTTGACTGAAGGCAAGGCTGGATATTGGTCCCAGCGTGACGTCATCTGTGCAAGTGAGAGGGGACGATAGCTGCGCACCGCCTCGCCAGTATTCTTCCACCATGGGACATACATAAATGGGCAGGTCCTTCAATGCAAACCCAACATTCTCCAATCTGTCCTATTTTCTGCCTTCCTCTTAGTCTCCGCACATAATCCACATATCTTAATGTCGTCTATTATTTGATATCTTCTTCTGCACGAACCCTACCCCCGTTCACCATTCCTTCCAGTGCATCCCTCAGTAGGCACTTTCTTCTTAACCAGTGACCCAACCAATTCCTTTTTCTCTTCCTAATCAGTTTCACCATCATTCTTTCTTCATCCACTTTTTCCAACACAACTGAATTTCTTATTCTGTCTGTTCATTTCACACGTTCCATTTTTCTCCACATCCACATTTCAAATGCTTCTATTCGTTTCTCTTCATTTCATCGTAATGTCCACGTTTTTTCCTCACACAGTGCCACACTCCACACAAAACACTTCACTAGTCTATTCCTTAGTTCTTTTTCCAGAGGTCCCCAGAAGTTCCTCCTTTTTCTGTTAAAAGCTTCCTTTGCGATTTTTCTTGGGAAGGATAAATGCGCTAACTTCCCATTGCTTTCCGCACACCACTGTCTCTTTCGCATCTTAATAGATCCCAGGGGCCCAAGCTTGGCGGTGAGAGAGTGGATTTGACTAATTGGGCCCTCCGGACTTCACCGAAATTCACCGCAAGTGTTAAATGTTAGTTCTATCAGGATTTTTGACCTGATCAGAACCGAGAAATCCCAATTAGCCTTTGCCCCCCGCATCCTGGACGAACTTGTACAAATCGTCAGAAAATCTTGGAGGGGGATTGGGCCACTTTTTCCGCAAATGTTTCTTTACTTGTGCCCTCGTAGTTCAGTCGGAAAAACGTCGGAATGTAGATGTAAACGTCTGAGTTTCATTTCCTCGTAACTGCTTTTCATGTTATTGTGTTTGAAGATAGTATAATATAATAATATAAAAAGAAAAAAACTAAAACCAGTATTATGCAACTGTATTGTTCCAAACCTAATATTAAATTTATGTTATTTATGTCGCTTAAGAACGTTAACAGAATATAAATAATTTCAATATTATTTATACAGGATCACTAAAGAACGATAACAATATAAATGGTAAATATCGGTTTGTTTAATTAATATAAGATATTATATAATATATAATTAATTATTTAAGGCGGTCTTAGTTCTGTGTGGAGGACGGTTGAACTTCATTACTAGAAGGGGTGGGAGTGAAGTATATTCGAAAACTCAGGTGCAATAAAAATTGAAGTAAAAATAAAATGATGTCCCTGTAGTAAACCATTCGATGTGTAGATTTAAGGTTCAATTAAAGTAACAATTTTATTTCATGGGTTTGAGCTACAAAATTAATTAGGTTTCCATCACAGACATTTCATTTAAGAATATTTATATATTTGGTTAATACTAATGGATCAAGTTTGTTGAAACGAATTGAGTGAATCACAACATTTATCAGGAACACGCGTAACTTATTCCTGAGTTCGTTGTGCGCAAGAAAGTGGCTTGTATTCAGAGTGTTAAGAATCTATTTCTCTTTAGAGAGCAGATCGCTGTGGATCAAACCGCAACCCGTCTCCACCTACGCTACTTATGAAATTTATGCCCAACCAACATCTACATAAGCGATTCACGTATTTCCGGGTAGGTGAATCTAATCAGGACGCGAAGTCTAAAAACAAATCTGCATTTGAAGTCATTGTTCGCACTAAGAAGAAACTATCACTAGAAAAATAATGCAATGTTAAGTAATGACAAAGATTATTTTCTCACGCTTCTATACATAGCAATATAGCTGTAAGAGAAATAGGCCTACAACTAGCATCGGTCTGTTTTTTTCAGAGCGTGTTGGTAATTTGCTGGATTGTGTTTGCAAGCGGTGGGTTATATACGTCTATTTGATATTGCTTTTATTTATGTTTACTTAATTACTAGTCTTCTTACTTTATTAATACTTAAATTGCAACAGCGAAATAAATATACTCCTATGAAGAACACATCTATGCAACGAATATTGGAAACGTATAGTTGCTCTATTTCATTTCGAAAATTGTTTCCATAGTAACATCAGAACAATGCGTTTAGGTTACAATGATAAGCAGTGTTAATGCGGAGCTTCTCCAACCGCCTCCAGTATCTCGCTGCATCTGTACTAAGAATAATATCACACATCAAACAATAAACGCTTATATTTCAGAGCATTTACACGTATCCACAAATTTAACGCTTATTTGAATGAATCGGTGCAACACTCCCCCATAATTTGATTTATGTGCTGCTACGTGTGACCCTGATAGGTGTAAGAAAATATGTTTTTAGTTGTTTCTGACCTCTGTTAGTTGGTATTAAAAGATGGTTTTCTTGCCGCTGCTTTGTGGCACAGATGTTCTAACTCACTGACTTCTAGTGCGTAACACAACTTCGTTATTCAGCGTAATGGATGTACCAAGGACGGACGTTCTTCTGCTTGAGTAGTAAAGTCTCTTGTAAGCTAAGCTAAGCTGTGTGCACACATTACGCAGTTCATAGCTCTCGCTGTAGTGTGTTACGGATCTAATTTGTAAAATAGTAAAATAGGGACCCAATGTCTGTTCTACATTTTATTGTCAACATACCGCATTTGAATGTCTTGTTTTCTGTATGGTGGTGTCCACACCCGTGGAGTAACGGTGAGCGCGTCTGGCTGGGAAACAAGGTGGCCCGGGTTCGAATCCCTGTTGGGACAAGTTACCTGGTTGAGGCTTTTTCCGGGGTTTTCCCTCAACCAAACACGAGCAAATGCTGGGTAACTTTCGGTGCTGTACCCCGGACTCATTTCACCGGCATTATCACCTTCATATCATTCAGACGCTAAATATCCTAGATGTTGATACAGCGTCGTAAAATAACCCAATAAACAAAAAAAAATGTATGGTGGTATGCATCGAACCTTAAACCTATTCGGGAACATTATCACTTCCCATCGACATCGCCTTCTCACCTGTACGTAATAGTAATACGCGTTACAAGAGCGGTATGTTGACGTTTTCATGGTCGAGGAAAAGATTGAAAAAGCGAAACGTAGTTGAGCTTTTTTAATTTCCGAGAACATGAAAACAAACATACCGCTCGTGTATCGTACATTACTTTGTGCGAAGATCGTTTATTACATACCTGAAAGACGAATTTCTAATTAGTTGCAATGAAATCTCCATGATGGTTTCTGTTTAATGACGGCAACTTCGGAACACCATAGTATCTTTCTTCAACATTGTTGCTATAAAATATTTTCTGTGTTTACTATACTCCAGCAGGCCGTGATATACGTCTGTCTTTTTTTCCCCCCAGTCTATAAATGCGAACTTAAAACAAACGGTAAGGTTATGTAATGATTTATTTTTCATTTTAATATTTTAACAATATTATTTATATAACATATTGCAGTAATAACATCGGCATCTGGAATCTTGTTGATTTTTTCACGGCTTTCTTAATGTTACGTGTATCAGGAATGCAATAGGTTTCGTGGAGTAGTAGACTTTACTTAATTTTTGCAAATATTTAAAAACAATAATTAACATTGCAATTTAGGTGAAATTGCAGTGGTAAGTTTACAATTTATAATTATTACTAAGTTAAACGTCTCTAATAATAATATGTTAAAAGCCTAAAGCAGTAAAATGAATGTCGCGCTTAAGCGGTAAGAAGAGGGAAATTGTTGTGTGTGTTACGTTGGGAATACTGAATGTGGTATTTCACACTTACCGCGTATTGGTTCTGTGCGGAAAACAAGCAAATACGCACGATCTCGCACAAACATAAATGCCTTTTAAGATTAGACAGAGTTCCGGAATTCTTACCACAGAGATTGCACTTGTATGGCTTCTCGCCTGTATTCACGCGCAAATGTATTTTCAGTGACGCTGAGACAACGAAGGATTTTCCACAAACATGGCATACGAACGGCTTCTCCCCCGTGTGTGAGCGAACATGGCGATTAGACTTTCCAAATAAGAATAACGTTTACCACAAACATAACAACTGAACGTTTTATCGACGGCGTGTGTGCGTGAAACATGCCTTTTGAGAAGGACGGAATTCGAATAGTATTTTCCACACACACTACAACTGCATCGCTTTTCAACGGCTTCCGTGCATTTATGCCCTCTCAGACTTTGCGGAAAAGAGAAACTTCTTAAACAAATATTGCAATTGAATGGCTTCTCTCCTGTGTGTCTTCCTATATGCTCTTTGAGATATCCCGATTCGTAAAATTTTTTCCACACACGACGCAACTGAATGGCCTCTGGCCGGTGTGAACGTTCGTATGTCTTCTCAGATTCTCCACTAGCGAGAAGTGATTTCCACAGACATCGCAAATGAAAGGCGCTTCGCCCGTGTGAACACTTGCGTGCCTTTTGAGCTGCACTGGTCCTGAGAAACACTTCCCACAAACATCGCATCTGTGCAGCTCCTTGTCAGCAGGCTGCTGCTCATCTTGTGCGATATTGTCGCAGCAACCCGGCACTAGATTCTCACCAATAACTGCAATGCTGTGCAGAAGACGAGGTTTTAATATAAGCTATCTATTCTATACCAATAATAAATCTGTAACCGAAATTTTTCTGGTAATTTATGCTTTACCAAAAATAATTGGCCCTAAAATGTGTAATTAACCATTCTGAAACCGAAAATCTTTTTTTTTTTATTTTTGTCTGTATGTCTGTCTGTCTGTCTGGATGTCTGTTACCTTTTCACGTGATAATGGCTGAATGGATTTCGATGAAAATTCAAATATAAATTAAGTTCGTTGTAGCTTAGATTTTAGGCTATATGGCATTCAAAATACTTTATTCAAAAGGGGGGTTATAAGTGGGCCTGAATTAAATAAATCGAAATATCTCGCTTATTATTGATTTTTTGTGAAAAATGTTACATCACGAAACTTTCTTTAAAAATGATTTCCGATAAGTTATATATCCTATACAAAATTTTAATAGGACTGATATTTAAGGATATACAAGACTTTTAAATAACAATGCACCACACATTTTCACCAACGCCTCAGAATATAGCGTTGTTGTTCATACAGTAACTCTATGAAAAATAGAGAAACATACCTTCAACATAATACGTAACAAAACACATCTTTACCCATTAAATATGTGCCAATCAGCCTAAACTCAGTAAACTTTAAATCCTGTAAATATGAAGTGAAAAGAAACATGTTTATAACTAATTTATTACAAAATAAATAATATTAGTAAATAAACCTTGAAAACCAACAAGGTGAGTGTTTGCACGTACAAATTATATTGTAGCAGACATTCCGAATCTTCAACGAAACTGCATCATTTATGGGATCGCAAAACAGCTGTTTACAATGAACTTGAAAATCAACGGCATATCTTTATTGATATAGCAGGCGAGACCAACAATTTGGCCAAAGGAGTTCGAGGTCCTACGCTGAATTCTGCTTCAAATGGCTGAGGGAAAACCCCGGAAAAAGCCCAACCAGGATTTGAACCAGGATCCGTTCATTACGCTGTCCCTAACCCCACGGTGTAGAGTGCAATGCAGTGAACTGAGTACTCTAACTTCCTGCAAATTGTAACCGTTTTGTTCCGCTTTACATTTGCACAGTCAGCTACGTAGCCTACTTCTAGATATTTAATCATTTTTCTTAATCACTAATATATACTGCATTAGTACGTTTTGTGAACATTGTGATATTTTTCTCATTCTTCTTGCACTTGTGCTTTTTGTATAAGTATCCGTAATTTTATTTCAATTTTTTATTTGCCTCTTCTTTCTGCATTTGTTTCTTGTATATGTCTATTTGCATTCTTGAGATGTAGTGGTAGAGAAGGCCTGATGGCAACTCCGCCAGATTAAATAAAACAAAAAGTAAATGAAGGAGGGAATAAATGAATTAATAAAGAGATAAATTAGTGAATAAATAAATAAGTAAATAATTAAAACAAATCAATAAGTTATTAAACAATTAATAAACATATCAATAAGTAAATAAATAAACAAAATAACGCGCTAGAACATGAAATGCTTACACAAGACAGAAGTCCTGTTACATGTATCACTGCATGAAGTAAAGAAAGAGTAGCAACACATCTTGGTATACTATTTATGTATTAGTAAGCAAGCTGAATTCTAATAAATATTATTCAATTTCTATTTGTCAGTATTTAATACACGTCAAGATATAAAATAATAGGCCTAATCTCCTTTTCTAATATAAATGTAAGGAATAATAATATCTTAAAGATAGAAGATGTGAAAACGTTCGCATCTTGTATTGTATCGGTATTTCAACGTACTCGTGCGCTTGCGTATTGTCGTGCCGACGTCATCAACAATGGCCGACAGACACGACAAGACGGATCGTTTCCATGGAAACACTGTGGTTTGCTTTTCTCGGTAGAATAGTTCGGTATGTCTGGAATGCGAACTGCGTTTCATTTGCTGAAGAAGGGAGGCTATCCCTTCACGGGAGCAGCTGCATTTGCTGGGGGCTCTCGTATGGGAGCCTTCCAGACGGCGGGAAGACCTGCGTATGCGGTTGGACCGCGGAAGGAAGGACCAGCGGTAGCGGAAGGCGGGCCCCGTTTTTCGTTCGGTAAGCCCGATTTCGTCAAAATTGTGGGGATCGTTGGGGCGATAGGGCTGGGGGGCTACTACCTCTGGAGTAGTGGCAGTCCAGGGGACAGGAGGGGTGCCTCCACGCCCCCTGAGCCTGTCCCTCCGCCTTCATCGCCTCAGCCTTCCCCAACACACCCCCGGTACTGTACAAAATTCAAATACTTTTATGCTCCCCCCTGCACTGAAATACACCCACAACAAGTGAGACGACGATCACGCCGCTCACGCCGCACACACCCACCGCCATCTTCACCACCTACACCAGTACCGCCACTACCCCCGCCTCCCCCCCATGGTATTCTCAGGGGTACTGAGAAAGACCAGGGGGACGACCGTCCGCGCCCGAGGGTCACGTTTGACCTTCCTCCTGAGGAACCTCAGGGGGAAGCGATGGCGGGACCTTCTACAGCGGGCGGCCTAGGCACTGACACTACCCCCCCACACAATACAGACGACAGTCCTCCCCAGTCAAGTCGGCAGGATGACAGTGACGACTCTGACTCTGGCATGATGTCGGAGGAACAGAGACCATTTGAACCCTTTCGACTTTGGAAACCTATCCCGGCTGAGGAAGCTTTGGAAAGATTTTTGGACTCGGTTAGAAAACAGTCTGGACGGAAGTAGGGGAACACTTCCGCGGCTGCGGTCCTGGATCCAAATTCTGGTCGACCTGGTTGGCGAGTTGGTATAGCGCTGGCCTTCTCTGCCCAAGTTTGCGGGTTCGATCCCGGGCCAGGTCGATGGCATTTAAGTGTGCTTAAATGCGACAGGCTCATGTCAGTAGATTTACTGGCATGTAAAAGAACTCCTGCGGGACAAAATTCCGGCACACCGGCGACGCTGATATAACCTCTGCAGTTGCGAGCGTCGTTAAATAAAAAACATAACATTTAGGCCTATATATTGTCGACCTGGTTGGCGAGTTGGTATAGCGCTGGCCTTCAACGCCCAAGGTTGCGGGTTCGATCCCCGGCCAGGTCGATGGCATTTAAGTGTGCTTAAATGCGACAGGCTCATGTCAGTAGATTTACTGGCATGTAAAAGAACTCCTGCGGGACAAAATTCCGGCACACCGGCGACGCTGATATAACCCCTGCTTTTGCGAGCGTCGTTAAATAAAACCAAATTTTCTAAAATAAAAAAAAATAATAAATAAATAAAAATAAAAAAAAATTTAAAAAAATTGCAAACCACAAAAATTGAATGCACTGCCCAATGGTAGGGAGGTTGGGATGGGCAGGGCGGAACTCGACATGCAGCCACCTCCACGTGGTGAGTTCTGGGTTGTTTCAGTTCATACGGAATGAAACAAGCGAAGAGCTGCATCTCAACTGTGAAAGGTGGTACAAAAATTCATACAGGGTGGAAGATTTTCGATAAAAGTAAGTTCACGCACTAAACGCTTAAGATTAAAAGAACAGAAGCTTCCTTCTCCATTTCTTTATTTTTATTTAGTAAGAAATCGATTTTGTTTCTAGGAAAGGTCGCTATATCGCAGTGAATTCAGTAGCAGTTGCCAACAGACGGCAACACTCTTCCCTGCAGCACAGATGACAGTCGCGAGGAGATCGCCCTCACACCCTGTACCCGCCGTGCTCTGGCTTAAGATGCATGTAACAAAAACATTATCGTCGTTGTTCCTACAATATCTCCTATGTGCAAAACATAATTTTTTTCAGTAGGAAGAATAAACACATTTATTAGTGGGATATTGTTCATTTATTTATTCTACACATTTAAATACCATCTCTGTGCAGTCAGACCACATAACTGATAACAATAATCTACGCTTAATAAGCCAGCGTCTCACAACTTCAAAAATTTATGCTTAATATTCACATAGGAGATTACATGTTCCTCTACTTCACATGGGAGGAATTGCATTGCATAGGCTACAATATAACAAGCGGTAGTAACGAGTATACAGTTACAATGAGACTCACAAATTGAGTTTAATTAAACAATTTAAATTGTTCAAAGTGTAATATTTTTTGATGTGTATTAAGAGTCATAAAGCGAACAGCACTCGACCGACTGCGCCATCCAGACCGACTACTTCACTTTGCTATCCCCTCTTCTACTTTGTGTGTCCTCATTTTCACAGCTCTCCGTATATAAATATTAGAGATATTTATTTTTAGTTGGTAGTAATCTAATACACATTTCTATTGTGACGAGAAACGACCAGTAGATTTTATCCAGTGTCCTCTCATTCAATGCAAGCTTGTTCTGCTTTAAAACTCCAAGTTGAGAAATTAAAATCTGTAGTTTGAAGTGATCCCCATTCGAGGTAGGATGCAGAAAGACTGGAAAATAGTCTCTAATGTCGGCTTTAGGCATAGTAAAGGTCATGTAGCACGTATGGGCGAATCCAGAAATGCATATAGAGTGTTAGTGGGAGGGCGCAGAGAAAAAGACATTCGGGAATGCCTAAACGTAGATGGGAGGATAATATTAAAATGGGTTTGAGGGAGGTGGAATATAACAGAGACTGGATTAATCTCGCACAGGAGAGGGACAGATAGCGGGCTTATTTGAGGGCGACAATGAACCTCCTGGTTCCTTAAAAGCCGTAAGTAAGTAATAGGTCATGTTACATGTTTGATCATTGAATGAGCAGGCAGTGTAACCATCTGACAAAAACAGTACGCACATTTACCCTACATTTCCTACTTTCTTTTTTATTGCAAAACAAAATTTTGGCTATAAGTAAACTTAAGGTGAATTCAATGTTGCGACTGGAGTATCTACAATTTAGCCATTCATTGCAAAATAACGGCTCAAGTAGGTAATCTAAAAACCTGGTGTTATTTTTCACAGCAAAGACCTGCTACAACGTCAATAATTTTGTATGTATGTATTTTCAAATTATACCGGTATTAAAAACTAATTTTATATAATTCGCATACACAAATCTCTGTGTTGTTTATGAAATGAAATTAAAAATTGTAATACCAGGATCAAATTCTAGCGAGGAATAGATAGACAAAAACATAGAAAACTCACAATATACATACTTTCTAGACTGACATTTAAACACCAGAATAAGATATTTAACAAGTAGGATACATAAAGTTGAAAAAAAATAATATATGTCATAATTTGAGATAACTTATATAATAATTTCAGAATTAAGAAAAGATTATGTTGAGAATGAAGATGGATTATTATTATTATTATTATTATTATTATTATTATTATTATTATTAGCGTCATTAGCAGCAAATCATATAGATATTTTAACGAAAATATAACATTGACAGAAATGATATAATGTACTTAGAGAACAAATAAACATGTTTTAAAATACATGATACATAATATAAACTAGGGAACTCTGTCCTATGACTATTTGAATCTGGAATTGAAAATTTCATTACTACAAGACGGCAATTCTAGCTGAAGTTTTATTATCGAATATATAGACATGGGCCATTATTTGCACTACAGGTATGTACAGTTGTCAAAAGAAAAAGTGGCCGCACTCCAGAGGCAAAGTTCCCTTCGGGTATCTTCGCTACAATTCGGACACAGGCGATGTTACATGTTGTTGTACCACGTTGCCTGATATCTACAGTTATAATTCAAGTATTCTTTGTGTTACTTAATAGCGTAATGGTAGCGTTCCTGCCTCTTATGCGTGAGGTCCTGCGTTCGAATACAACCAAGTGCTTTTTATCTTCATTTTTGTATTGTTTTTAAGACAGGGATACAAAACATACATAATTGCTCCTTACTCTTTTATGATTATTTTAGTAATTAACATCAGGTTCATGAATGTATTATGTCATGAATTTATCGAATTTATCATTATTTATTATGACATTATGGCTGCAAATAATAAGAAAAATAGATTTTATTCGCAATACAAATCTATTTCGTGACATATCCAAGGTATTCTGTCTGTTCAATTCACATGTTCCATTTTTCTCCACATCCACATTTCAAATGCTTCTATTCGTTTCTCTTTGTTTCATCGTAATGTCCACGTTTTATCCTCATAGAGTGCCACACTCCACACAAAACACCTTACTAGTCTATTCCTTAGTTCTTTTTCCAGAGGTCCCCAGAGGTTGCTACTTTTTCTGTTAAAAGCTTCCTTTGCTCATCTTTGCGATTTTTCTTGGGAAGGATAAATGCGCTAACTTCCCATTGCTTTCCGCACACCACTGTCTCTTTCGAATCTTAATAGATCCCAGGGGCCCAAGCGTGGCGGTGAGAGAGTGGATTTGACTAATTGGGCCCTCCGGACTTCACCGAAATTCACCGCAAGAGTTTAATATTAGTTCTATCAGGATTTTTGACCTGATCAGAACCGGGAAATCCCAAATAGCCTTTGCCCCCTGCATCCGGGACGAACTTGTACAAATCGTCAGAAAATCTTGGAGGGGGATTGGGCCACTTTTTCCGGAAATGTTTCTTTACTTGTGCCCTCGTAGTTCAGTCGGAAAAACGTCGGAATTTAGATGTAAACGTCTGAGTTTCATTTCCTCGTCACTGTTTTTCATGTTATTATGTTTGAAGATAGTATAATATAATAATATAAAAAGAAAGAAACTAAAACCAGCATTATGCAACTGAATTGTTCCAAACCTAATATTAAATTTATGTTATTTATGTCGCTTAAGAAAGATAACAGAATATAAACGATGACTTGAATATTATTTATATCGCTAACAACGATAACAGAATATAAATAACTTCAATATTATTTATACAGGATCACTAAAGAACGATAACAATATAAATGGTAAATATCGGTTTGTTTAATTAATATAAGATATTATATAATATATAATTAATTATTTAAGGCGGTCTTGGTTCTGTGTGGAGGACGGTTGAACTTCATTACTAGAAGGGGTGGGAGTGAAGTATATTCGAAAACTCAGGTGCCATAAAAATTGAAGTAAAAATAAAATGATGTCCCTGTAGTAAACCATTCGATGTGTAGATTTAAGGTTCAATTAAAGTAACAATTTTATTTCATGGGTTTGAGCTACAAAATTAATTAGGTTTCCATCACAGACATTTCATTTAAGAATATGTATATATTTGGTTAATACTAATGGATCAAGTTTGTTGAAACGAATTGAGTGAATCACAAAATTTATCAGGAACACGCGTAACTTATTCCTGAGTTCTTTGTGCGCAAGAAAGTGGCTTGTGTTCAGAGTGTTAAGAATCTATTTCTCTTTAGAGAGCAGATCGCTGTGGATCAAACCGCAACCCGTCTCCACCTACGCATACTTATGAAATTTATGCCCAACCAACATCAACATAAGCGATTCACGTATTTCCGGGTAGGTGAATCTAATCAGGACGCGAAGTCTACATACATATTTGCTGTTGTAGTTGTTGTTCGCACAAAGAACAAACTATCAGGTAGAAAAATAATACAATGCAAAGTAATGACAAAGATTATTTTCTCACTCTTCTATAAATAGCAATATAGCTGTAAGAGAAATAGGCCTACAACTAACATCGGACTGATTTTTTCAGAGCGTGTTGGTTATTTGCTGGATTGTGTTTGCAAGCGCTGGGTTATATACGTCTATTTGATATTGCTTTTATTTATGTTTACTTAATTATTAGTCTTCTTACTTTATTAATACTTAAATTGCAACAGCGAAATAAATATACTCCTATGAAGAACACATCTATGCAACGAATATTGGAAACGTATAGTTGCTCTATTTCATTTCGAAAATTGTTTCCATAGTAACACCAGAACAATGCGTTTAGGTTACAATGATAAGCAGTGTTAATGCGGAGCTTCTCCAACCGCCTCCAGTATCTCGCTGCATCTGTACTAAGAATAATATCACACATCAAACAATAAACGCTTATATTTCAGAGCATTTACACGTATCCACAAATTTAACGCTTATTTGAATGAATCGGTGCAACACTCCCCCATAATTTGATTTATGTGCTGCTACGTGTGACCCTGATTGGTGTAAGAAAATATGTTTTTAGTTGTTTCTGACCTCTGTTGGTTAGTATTAAAAGATGGTTTTCTTGCCGCTGCTTTGTGGCACAGATGTTGTAACTCACTCATTTATAGTGCGTAACACAACTTCGGTATTCAGCGTAATGGATGTACCAAGGACGGACGTTCTTCTGCTTGAGTAGTAAAGTCTCTTGTAAGCTAAGCTGTGTCCACACATTACGCAGTTCATAGCTCTCGCTGTAGTGAGTTACGGATCTTATGGACCTAATTTGTAAATTAGTGAAATAGGGACCCAATGTCTGCCATACATTTTATCTTCGACATACCGCATTTGAATTTCTTGTTTTCTGTATGGCGGTGTCCACACCTGTGGAGTAACGGTGAGCGCGTCTGGCTGCGAAACAAGGTGGCCCGGGTTCGAATCCCTGTTGGGGCAAGTTACCTGGTTGAGGCTTTTTCCAGGGTTTTCCCTCAACCCAATACGAGCAAATGCTGGGTAACTTTCGGTGTTGGACCCCGGACTCATTTCACCGGCATTATCACCTTCATATCATTCAGACGCTAAATAAGCTAGATGTTGATACAGCGACGTAAAATAACCCAATAAAACAAAAAAAAATGTATGGTGGTATGCATCGTACCTTAAACCTATTCGGGAACATTATCGCTTCCCATCGACATCGCCTTCTCACCTGTACGTAATAGTAATACGCGTTACAAGAGCGGAATGTTGACGTTTTCATGGTCGAGGAAAAGATTGAAAAAGCGAAACGTAGTTGAGCTTTTTTAATTTCCGAGAACATGAAAACAAACATACCGCTCGTGTATCGTACATTACTTTGTGCGAAGATCGTTTATTACATACCTGAAAGACGAATTTCTAATTAGTTGCAATGAAATCTCCATGATGGTTTCTGTTTAATGACGGCAACTTCGGAACACCAAAGTATCTTTCTTCAACATTGTTGCTATAAAATATTTTGTGTTTACTATACTCCAGCAGGCCGTGATATACGTCTGTCTTTTTTTCCCCCCAGTCTATAAATGCGAACTTAAAACAAACGGTAAGGTTATGTAATGATTTATTTTTCATTTTAATATTTTAACAATATTATTTATATAACATATTGCAGTAATAACATCGGCATCTGGAATCTTGTTGATTTTTTCACGGCTTCCTTAATGTTACGTGTATCAGGAATGCAATAGGTTTCGTGGAGTAGTAGACTTTACTTAATTTTTGCAAATATTTAAAAACAATAATTAACATCGCAATTTAGGTGAAATTGCAGTGGTAAGTTTACAATTTATAATTATTACTAAGTTAAACGTCTCTAATAATAATATGTTAAAAGCCTAAAGCAGTAAAATGAATGTCGCGCTTAAGCGGTAAGAAGAGGGAAATTGTTGTGTGTGTTACGTTGGGAATACTGAATGTGGTATTTCACACTTACCGCGTATTGGTTCTGTGCGGAAAACAAGCAAATACGCACGATCTCGCACAAACATAAATGCCTTTTAAGATTAGACAGAGTTCCGGAATTCTTACCACAGAGATTGCACTTGTATGGCTTCTCGCCTGTATGTACGCGCAAATGTATTTTTAGTGACGCTGAGACAACGAAGGATTTTCCACAAACATGGCATACGAACGGCTTCTCCCCCGTGTGTGAGCGAACATGGCGATTAGACTTTCCAAATAAGAATAACGTTTACCACAAACATAACAACTGAACGTTTTATCGACAGCGTGTGTGCGTGAAACATGCCTTTTGAGAAGGACGGAATTCGAATAGTATTTTCCACACACATTACAACTGCATTGCTTTTCAAGGGCTTCCGTGCATTTATGCCCTCTCAGACTTTGCGAAAAAGAGAAGCTTTTTAAACAAATATTGCAATTGAATGGCTTCTCGCCTGTATGTCTCCTCGTATGCTCTTTGAGATATCCCGACTCGTAAAAATTTTTTCCATACACGACGCAACTGAATGGCTTCAGGCCCGTGTGAACGTTCGTATGTCTTCTCAGATTCTCCACTAGCGAGATAATCACTAATATATACTGCATTAGTACGTTTTGTGAAGATTGTGATATTTCTCTCATTCTTCTTGCACTTGTGCTTTTTGTATAAGTATCTGTAATTTCATTTCAATTTTTTATTTGTCTCTTCTCTCTGCATTTGTTTCTTGTATATGTCTATTTGTATTCTTGAGATGTAGTGGTAGAGAAGGCCTGATGGCAACTCTGCCAGATTAAATAAAACAAAAAGTAAATGAAGGAGGGAATAAATGAATTAATAAATATGTAAATAATTAAAACAAATCAATAAGTTATTAAACAATTAATAAACATATCAATAAGTAAATAAATAAACAAAATAACGCGCTAGAACATGAAATGCTTACACAAGACAGAAGTCCTGTTACATGTATCACTGCATGAAGTAAAGAAAGAGTAGCAACACATCTTGGTATGCTATTTATGTATTAGTAAACAAGCTGAATTCAATAAATATTATTCAATTTCTATTTGTCAGTATTTAATACTCGTCAAGATATAAAATAATAGGCCTAATCTTCTTTTCTAATATAAATGTAGGGAATAATAATATCTTAAAGATAGAAGATGTGAAAACGTTCGCATCTTTTATTGTTTCGGTATTTCAACGTACTCGTGCGCTTGCGTATTGTCGTGCCGACGTCATCTACAATGGCCGACAGACACGACAAGACGGATCGTTTCCATGGAAACACTGTGGTTTGCTTTTCTCGGAAGAATAGTTCGGTATGTTCGGAATGCGAACTGCGTTTCATTTGCTGAAGAAGGGAGGCTATCCCTTCACGGGGGCAGCTGCATTTGCTGGGGGCTCTCGTATGGGAGCCTTCCAGACGGCGGGAAGACCTGCGTATGCGGTTGGACCGCGGAAGGAAGGACCAGCGGTAGCGGAAGGCGGGCCCCGTTTTTCTTTCGTTAAGCCCGATTTGGTCAAAATTGTGGGGATCGTTGGGGCGATAGGGCTGGGGGGCTACTACCTCTGGAGTAGTGGCAGTCCAGGGGACAGGAGGGGTGCCTCCACGCCCCCTGAGCCTGTCCCTCCGCCTTCATCGCCTCAGCCTTCCCCAACATACCCCCGGTACTTGTACAAAATTCAAATACTTTTATGATCCCCCCTGCACTGAAATACACCCACAACAAGTGAGACGACGATCACGCCGCTCACGCCGCACACACCCACCGCCATCTTCACCACCTACACCAGTACCGCCACTACCCCCGCCCCCCCCCATGGTATTCTCAGGGGTACTGAGAAAGACCAGGGGGCCGACCGACCGCGCCCGAGGGTCACGTTTGACCTTCCTCCTGAGGACCCTCAGGGGGAAGCGATGGCGGGACCTTCTACAGCGAGCGGCCTAGGCACTGACACTACCCCCCCACACAATACAGACGACAGTCCTCCCCAGTCAAGTCGGCAGGATGACAGTGACGACTCTGACTCTGGCATGATGTCGGAGGAACAGAGACCATTTGAACCCTTTCGACTTTGGAAAAAAACCCCGAACGAGGAAGCTTTGGAAAAAGTTTTCGAGTATTCTAGAAAACCGTCTGAACGGAAGTAGGGGAACACTTCCGCGGCTGCGGTCCTGGATCCAAATTCTGGTCGACCTGGTTGGCGAGTTGGTATAGCGCTGGCCTTCTCTGCCCAAGGTTGCGGGTTCGATCCCGGGCCAGGTCGATGGCATTTAAGTGTGCTTAAATGCGACAGGCTCATGTCAGTAGATTTACTGGCATGTAAAAGAACTCCTGCGGGACAAAATTCCGGCACACCGGCGACGCTGATATAACCTCTGCAGTTGCGAGCGTCGTTAAATAAAAAACATAACATTTTATACAGTCGACCTGGTTGGCGAGTTGGTATAGCGCTGGCCATCTCTGCCCAAGGTTGCGGATTCGATCCCGGGCCAGGTCGATGGCATTTAAGTGTGCTTAAATGCGACAGGCTCATGTCAGTACATTTACTGGCATGTAAAAGAACTCCTGCGGGACAAAATTCCGGCACACCGCCGACGCTGATATCCCCTCCTTTTGCGAGCGTCGTTAAATAAAAAACATAACATTTAGGCCTATATATAGTCGATGTGGTTGGCGAGTTGGTATAGCGCTGGCCTTCTACGCCCAAGGTTGCGGGTTCGATCCCCGGCCAGGTCGATGGCATTTAAGTGTGCTTAAATGCGACAGGCTCATGTCAGTACATTTACTGGCATGTAAAAGAACTCCTGCGGGACAAAATTCCGGCACACCGGCGACGCTGATATAACCCCTGCTTTTGCGAGCGTCGTTAAATAAAACCAAATTAAAAAAAAAAATAAATAAATAAAAAAATAAAAAAAAAAAATAAAAAATTGCAAACCACAAAAATTGAATGCACTGCCCAATGGTAGGGAGGTTGGGATGGGCAGGGCGGAACTCGACATGCAGCCACCTCCACGTGGTGAGTTCTGGGTTGTTTCAGTTCATATGGAATGAAACAAGCGAAGAGCTGCATCTCAACTGTGAAAGGTGCTACAAAAATTCATACAAGGTGGAAAATGTTCAATAACAGAAAGTTCACACACTAAGTGCTTAAGATTAAATAACAGAAGCTTCCTTCTCCATTTCTTTATTTTTATTTAGTAAGAAATCGATTTTGTTTCTAGGAAAGGTCGCTATAACGCAGTGAATTCAGTAGCAGTTGCAACAGACGGCAACACTCTTCCCTGCAGCACAGATGGCAGTCACGAGGAGATCGCCCTCAACCTTGTACCCGCCGTGCAATTTAAATTAAGTAACATATTAAACGATTTGTCTTTCTATGAAACACGAATGTTCCCTGGATCAAATATCCTATTTTAATTATGTAATTACTTTATACTTGTTTCTAAAGGGTGCAGCGGAGCGCACGGGTGCGGCTAGTAGACTATATAAAGAAGTGACAATTTTTAAAACAAAAATAAATAAACATATATAATTATTATTCGATAACCATTTTATACTAAAACTCTATACAAATCTTTCAATGGAACTGATAAGTTTTCCTTCCTGACTTTTTTCAATTATTTAGCTTCTTTCTTAATCTTCTTTTCCTGAAAGTCCAAATCTGTGGAATTACGGTTAGCGCGTCTGGCCGCGAAACCAGCTGGCCCGGGTTCGATTCCCGGTTGGGGCAAGTTACCTGGTTGAGGTTTTTTCCGGGGTTTTCCTTCAACTCAATATGAGCAAATGCTGGACCCCGGACTCATTACACCGGCATTATCATCTTCATCTCATTCACACTCTAAATAACCTAAGATGTTGATAAAGCGTCGTAAAAAACCTACTAAAAAATAAACCTAAAACTAACTGTTAATGTATGCTGACATATCTGTATGAATCCTTTATAACTCACTATCAATAAAGATATACGTACAAACTTAACACTTACTAATTATAAATACTATCATTGAAGATGTCCACTCCTGTGGAATAATGGTTTGAAACAACCGGGCTTGAGTTCAAATCTTGGTTGGTCAAGTTAACTGGTGGGGTTCTTTGCGGGGTTTTCCCTCAACCAATTGAAGCAGAATTGCTGGGTAACGTTCGGCGTTGTACCTCGGACTCATTTCGCCATTATTAATTCATATATCATCATCATCCATACCGTAGCCTGGGTTAAGTTCAGTAATTAGCAATAGATCCCTATTAGAAACAACAATAACCAAATTTCTTGGCTTAAAAATCGATAATGTGTTAAATTGGAAAAATCATATTAAAGAAATTACCCCCAAACTAAATTCAGCATGTTTTGCTACTAGATCTATGCAAAAGATATTAAATATCAATACCTTAAAAACAATATACTTTGCATACTTCCACTCGGAAATGAGTTTTGGAATAATATTCTGAGGAAATTCCACAGATAGTAACAGTATATTTCTATTACAAAAAAAGAGCAATTAGAATAATAGTAGGTGCCAAATCTGGAGAATCTTGTAGGATAATTTTCAAAAAAACTACAAATAATGTCCATGGCTTGTCAGTATATCTTTTCATTAATAATCTTCCTCGTATGTAATCGTGAAAACTTTGTAACTAATTCAACAGTTCATAGCATAAATACACGGAAAAAAAATTACTTTCATACTCATAGGCAAGTCTATCATGCTATCAAAAAGGAGTGCGTTATATGGCAGTAAAAATTTTTAATAGCCTCCCTATCGATATAAAAAATGAAACTCAAAACATAAGATTATTTAGGGCCAAATTAAAGAAGTACCTAATTTCTCACGCCTTCTATTCTGTAGGTGAATTCATGACATTCAACAACACTTCAAGAAATTGATACTAAAACTTTGTGTTGTACTAGTAGACTATTTTGTAAATCTCGTCTACATATATTTCATCTAGACTGTGACTATAAATTAAGACTTTATAATAGTATTAAGTTTTTTGACTTGTTCCAAATTCTAGCTGTGAAGCAATGTATGAATACCATGGAATGTTAATAAATACAATACAATACTGTATTTGACAACTTCGCATAGTTTTGTTGAAGTTTTATTTATTTATTTATTTTTTAATTTTAGTACGCGTTTCTTCGTTTTTCTATTATCAGATAAGTACTATAGTTGAGAGTATGCTTTCAAATGTCAGAAAATGTATCACTGGCATTATGTCGTCTCAACAGCTCACATTTCGTAAATTAATCCGAGGCCTTGGATCAGCTCTTTCAGTTGTGATGGATGAAATCAAGACGGAACCTGAGGATGACCCACTAGCCTTTGGAATAAGTGACAACGCTAATATGGAAGGGGAAAAACATTTATTACAGGTAAATTGAAGGCCATTCATCGCATTTCTTTTCATTCATTGTATTTGTTTATCAGTATAGTATATTAGTACATTATGCAACGAGCCTATAATGGTAGTAATTAAGAAAGCGAGTATGGATGTTTATGAAACGAGCGCAAGCGAGTTTCATAATTTTCATACGAGCTTCTTAATTACCATTATAGGCGAGTTTCATATGACTTTTTATGCTCGACCATATTTCTAACTTGAAATTACTGGTATTCAGATGTATACATTTTATTTGTATCTCACAAGATCGGAAGTGACCTTGTTCTAGGTCGTGAATTGTGAGATGTGCGCAGACGCGAAAGTATTGATTTTTTCCGAGGAACAATAATGTCATTGACCTTGATGTATAATCCCGTTAAACTTGATAATATTATAACCTTGATTATTGAATTCAACATTGAAAAACGAGATGACAAATTGAATTTATTTGAATATTATTTACAATTAACGCTAATTATTATAGTAACAGAACATAACCTTCTGCGACAGTATTGGATTTCAGCCTCCGTGACTTTTCGCTAATTCTCTTTCGATTGCATATCCGAGAATAATCGATACTTGCGGTTTATAACGGTACAAAGCTGACTTGTCATTGGCTGAACACATGTAAGCTGAGTTATCATTGGCTGAAGACCTGTACTTTAATGAGTAGGTGTACTTTAATGACATGCATTAAAGGACTGCTACCAGATGTATAATTAGTACATTTCGGCATGGTCGAGCATAAAGAAATAATCAATCTTCTTAATATATCCAGCTGTTTGCCGACAACATAAAGTCCACTATAGTCCACTGTAGTCTATTCAGTTGTTGTTTTTCACGAGAAATGAGGGGTATTTTGATCGGTGTTCATTACAGATGCCTGTTGCTAGTAGCCAGAGTTGGGGTGTAGTCAATATATACTGCAGGACTGTGTCTTCTGCAACTGGTACTGATGATTTTAATTTACTTCTTTTGTGGTTTATGGATGGACAGTATAGAAGAATGTAAATTCAAGTGTAGAAGAGTGTAAATTCAATCTTCACTTCTGCCCAATCCGAAAAGATAAAATTACTCAGACATGCTATCTACTGTCCGTCCAATTGGTTTTGTCGTAGGGTTGTAGAAAGGGGGGAACTCACATAACAGTTAATTACTTAACGAGGCCCTTTTATTTAAGTTATTTTAAACTGTTACACAATATTACGTAGACGTCCAATTCCTAACAGAAATTAATGTTTTCAGAAAAGAGCTAAGACAGCCCAGCCACTAGTCTTTACAGAGGGGAGAGCAGAAGCGAGTGGGGGAAACCAGGATGCTCGCTGTCTGATATGTGTCAAAATTCTGCTAGAAGTCCGTGTGGCCCAATAAATCCTGAACTTTCACTTCACATGCACTCTCACTAGCACTTACATTGTTCGGATAAGTTGCGTCTTTTGCTTTCAGAACTGCATAATAGCTCGGATACAAGTCATGATTGTGTTTAATTGTCATTTTTCTAATAGGTATGTATTGATGTTTCGATAAATTTGCACGTACTATCACTGATAACGCTTCTTCTTCTGACAGTTTCGTACCTTGTTTTCTTTTCTTCAGCCACGATTCACGAATTTGTTTACCTCTGGTAGGTGTCGTTGTGGTAATTTCTTTTAATAGTTTTGCTGAATTGTCGTCACCTCTAGCCCTCAAATTCATCACTGTGGCATATGAAAGCTCCTCAGCACCCACATTCTTCCTCAAATCCTCTATTTTCCTCCTCTTAGTTCTCTCACATAATTCTTGAAATTCTTTTGAAGGACGTCCAAACGTTTCTGAAGAGGAAGAAGCGGAAGGAATGTCTGTAAGTGGTAATTCAATTTCTTGTCGTAACCAGTCTGAATATTTACGAACAAACAAACTTTTTTTCGCTGCGATGACATTTCTTCGAAAGCTAATAGTACGGAAGAAAAAAGCGCCTTCTTATTACACTTCGTAGAGAATTTGTGCCACGGTTGTCCAAATGTAATTCAAATTTGTTCTTCATATAATCCACAACATATTCTTCTTGTCGCACACGAATCCCACTGTTCTTTCCTTGAATTATGTCGTAAATTTCTCGGCGATTCACACGTAAATTAATTTTTCATACACTGTATTCACACATTATACGCTGAACTGAGACCGACAGAAACCCTCTGGACACTGAAAAGTCAAGGGCCTGTGCTGTTTATATCCAATAAATCATCACTCAATATCTAAATATACAAAGATAAATTTTACTGCGTGCTTATCTCGCAACATGTGTTGACGGACCACGCGCATGGGGATGATTTGGAGGTCACGATTCACAGTTCTGCAGGGTTCCGCAAATAAAACCTTCAGTAACGAACTTATAAATGTCTACCAATATACAATATGTAAGTTTCACGGTGTACACTCGTGAACATTTTTTTAAAACTCTAAAACATTTTTTATTTTTTCGCAAAACACGAGCATTAAAATTTGTATTCATTATTAGAACTTAGAAACAAAAAACAATGATAATTATAATTTTTCCCTATACATAAGACCGAAATACATTCATAAAAAATATTCTCAGAATTTTATTTTGCATTGTTAAGGCAGACACATTGTTAAAAATCAGTTACAAAATCGCAGAATCAATCACGAAAGATTTGTGTCACTTTTGCTCGTAAGTATTGACCAGAACCTTTGAAGTATTCTTCGAAAAACACTTGGTCTCATTAGAATGACTATTGAGGATTATTATTGAGGTAATTTTGTATTTTTAATATGAAGTTTGAAAAATGACTTTTGTCCGGCTTTTTAGCGATCCGGACCACTGTGCGTCGGGTTTTGACAGCTGAGCGGTCTATGGCAAGTCATTATGACTGGCCAATATATACAGCGAAAGATCGCCTATTCAAAACCCAGTTACTGCAGTTAATTGAATAGAAAGGGGAAGGCCCACATAAAATATTCAATGAATAACACGCATGCAATCTGATGGGGTCTCATTGGACTGTAGATGAAGTATTTTGCTCCTTACGTGTAGAAAAAAAATATATATATTTTATGAAAATCTAGGAAATGAGTGATACGAATATCATAGAGAAAAATTAAATAATGAAAACTGGCCAGATGATTTGAGAGAACACTGGAGTACGACTTAGATTCAACGTTGAAGTTGAGCGATGGTAGTTATTGTTACGATGAGATATGCCTGTCTTGCATGTAACTAAAAATAATTTTAATGTCGCACTTGTGTCATAAGTCGAGGCGGTGGAAGAAAGGCGGAGAAATGTCATTTAAATGATGAATTAACCGCAAGAACTATTGACGAAATAATAAAATTCTGCGACGACGCAAAACGGCGATTTGAATTGCCATTGTAGGTCTGTCCGAGCACTTATGGAATCAGATGGTGGAGATTATGAGCTTATTTTATATTCCCACACAACACTTCCATGGTTGTAACAGGCGTTCATAGCAAAACTTACTACCGGTACTAGAAAAGTGAAATAATGCTTTCTGACTAGGGCTGCCAACCGTCTGGAATTTTATCGGATTGTCAGGAAATCAGTCCTCTATGCAGACAAAAAATTAAATTGTTTTCAGGACCTAAACGTCCGGAATTTTGTTCATTGCAATATTATATTCTGAAATTTCATATTGATAGTTCATTATGAGATATCAGACGTAGTTTGCAATGGCTACAAAACACATTTTATAATTATACGATATACTTTTTGATGAAGAGATTCAAAGTGTTTGTAAGTATTATAAGCTCTTGGGATAGAACACAGCAGCGAGTTCGTGGCGCTCTTTGGTGGCAGCAATTTGAATAACTTGAGTGATTCCGATGTGCATCTCTTTAAGATGAAAGCACTGAAAGTGTATTAGAAGGCCACTGACTACTTGCAAAAATAGTTTGATTACCATTCTTCACTTCTTAAGAAAGTCACTTTTCTAAGTCAATGATATTATTTTCACTTTCAGTGTCCTTACTGAAATCGAGAATATATTGCATGTTAATACAGAACTGGACTTTCAGTAAAATTAGCACTTCTTTCCTCCTTGTACTATTTTAGATCAACAGAATGAAATTAACTCTCCGGAAATTTTGTTGCATCTACAGCAAATAGTCCTGTGGAGGAAATCCCTTTTCCATGTTTTCTTTTTTCATCGAATCTGTCCAGGTTTGTTCTAACAATTTAGTGAAATTAGACTTCTACAATCATCCTGTCCCATAACTATCTGTTTCTTGCCAAAATTAACCCGCTCTTTTTCCCAGGGTTTACAGGTCCAAATACACATTTATCAAGTGGCTGAAAATTTATCAGTTAAATGGCTTGGTAATTTCATTAACTCGATTTTATTTTCAATAGCATCCTTCACAATTCTACAGCTTAGGGTGATCGCTGTGACCATCAAACACTAACAGAGCATGGTGTGTGGATAAGCTTCGGGGCTTCTACCGCGTTGTCTTGGTGTTGATGGCTGACGTTTCGACCACTGTGTTGTGGTCATCTTCAGAGCAGTTGGATAAGGAAATAGTCTGCGAGCTCGTATATATATATATATATATATATATATATATATATATATATATATTAGTCCCGATGGGGGAATACATTCGGTGATAGGTCGTAGGTTCTCCTTCTAGCATCTGATTGGTCCTTATTACTTGTGAACTACCTTAGTTTCTGAACGTGGGGAATGAACAGGGTGTTGAACCATTCAAAAAATTGACGCACTTCCATCCAACCATTTTGGAGGTAATACATACAGTAGCTGGGTACGCTTTGATTCAAACCCATCTTGCTTTAACAGCAACAACTTACTTTGTGTACTATTAATGGTGGGAGACAGCTGCCAGAACAGTTGTGGATTCCCTACCAGAACTTCCAGAAAATCTTATAAGACGTTTCCCCCTTTCTCCAACAGTTTTCATGCATTTTGGGATCAGAGCAAAAGCTCTCTCGTCTCAATTAAGAACTAAACATTCTTTGTCAAGTGTTAAATTCCATTTTTCTACAAGGTTAGAAATTTCATCAAAAAATCATACATTGTCTCCGGTTTTCTTGCTTCATTCCTTCATTTTTGCAAATGTTGTGGTTTTTCTAAAGCGAGAGATCCGTGCCGCTGCATGAATGAAGAATACCAATAATTTCCAGGAATCCCATTTTTAAAAAGCGTATGTAAATTCTTTACCTTCACATATTCTGATACGATATTAATAATGCCATCCTTACTGCAGAAATATGCCGTTCTTGCTCTTGCCTTGATACAGCTTTCCAGATCATCCTCCACAGATTTTGGAAGTGCTGTAGATCGATGCGCTCCAATGTGATGTAGTGAAACCCTTCTTTCCTTTATCCTGTGAAATATTACACTTTTAACAACAACGTACTTTTCCTGAGTTTGCTGAAAAGTGACAGTCTTACTCTGAACATCCATCAGAGTTCTTAGCATATTATCTTCTGTGTATGTAGGTGGTGGCTTTTTCTTGGTATATTTTCTGGGCATGTAGAACATTTTAAACGTCAAATTACTATCAGACTGGATCTTAATTGTAGATTATTTGTAAGTAAATTAGTAAAAATAACTCGAACTAAAACACTGTTGCCTAATTAGCTATTTGAACAGCATTTATAATTCCTCCAAATTTATATTTATAATGACCGAATTAGTGATTTTGTTGGGATAAAAGTAAATGTCAACAAGAACAACAATTCAGTAAAAATATTTTCACGATCCATTAAGTCCATACCTGTGGAGTAACGGTCAGCGCGTCTGGCTGCGAAACCAGGTGGCCCGGGTTCGAATCCCGGTCGGGGCAAGTTACCTGGTTGAGATTTTTTCCGGGGTTTTCCCTCAACCCAATACGAGCAAATGCTGGGTAACTTTCGGTGCTGGACCCCGGACTCATTTCACTGGCATTATCACCTCCATATCATTCAGACGCTAAATGACCTAGATGTTGATACAGCGTCGTAAAATAACCCAATAAAATAAAAAATAAAACGATCCATTAATATTACATAATATGATGTTTATTCTTAATTTAAAGTCTCTGTTGTCCTACTGAACCTCGGAAACATTGGACTTCTACTTCATGGTTGAAAGCAGGGTGACATCTGTTTGGCTAATAGTGAGATATGAAAAAAAAAAAAAAAAAAACACGGGTGGCTTCTTTCAGAGCTCTGTGAATATGCAAAGGAATGCTTTCAACCAAAATTCTTTGTGTCGCTGATGATAAACGCATTTTTTTTTAACGTGATTCCCTTTTGCATCACCAACAATACAGCAACCCAAACCCGTATGTTTTACCTATTGCAAAAAAGACTGTTTAGGATTATATAAGGCTGAACTCAATTTTAAAAATCCTGACGAATACCTGATTTTAATACAGAATAATTGTAGACAGGAGGTTAATCAACATTGACGTCGAACAAGATTATTAAAATCGCATAAGCCTCTCTTGCACGTGACTGATAGCGTGGTTTTAATGCGACACTTCCGCTATACGAGTAAATCGAAGCTCTGAAATGAAGACACGGAAATGCCAACAAAATGAAATATTACACACTATTACTATTGATTCAATAATTCTGCGACAATGTACGACCACGCTGGAAATGTTTTGCTCAATTCCTAGAAATTCTCTCAAGAAATCAGACGCGTAAAAAATTTCATCCTATTTTACAAGCCAGCTTTCAATGTAGATATTAATATCATACACCTAAAATAACATATTTTCAAATATTTCCAGTCAATTTTCGACACCAATTGTTATGAAATGCTAGACAGCGATTCACATCTATATGGTTGAAAGAATTTCATTTCATATCTGTCAATAAACACAGAGTCTGTGAATACATCAGAATGTACCGGTACTATTGGGTAAGTCCAAAAATAACTTTACACACGTACCAGTGTATCCTCTTTTAAGCTACAATAACACTACGTACCAAAAAATTGTATATGTTGCTTTCTTAGTGTTTATTGGATAAAATGAACGTGCTCAACACGAATATATACTATACGATTTTTAATATAAATGTCAATATTTTCCTATATTCTGTGGATTATTAATTCGTTTTTAATTGACTGCTTTATGTGGTAATCTAAGTAGTTCAGAGCAAATAGCAGTGTAGCCTATATGGAAATAAATACAGTTCCAATTTCATTAGTCATAAAGCTAGATGGCTTCAATACATCGACATGGAAGGGACCCAATTTTCAGGAAACATTCTTTCGAATGTCAAATTTCCGAACGTAATATAATTTCGAATTCCATTTTCCGAAAACGGTTTTTATTAATGTTATTATTTGCAGTTCCGAATTCTCTCTGTATGTGGCGACTCGACTACCAGAATGTAAGGGTTTGGACTAGGCCTGGTGGTAATAGCGAGAGCTGTACTACATTCCTTAGTGAGGATCTTTATACAATTGCAATACATTTGGCCTGGCGGCGCTGATTTGTTCTTATATTAGACATAACCATCTAATAACAATTTCTTTGCTCCCTTTGACGACTCCACTATCAGAGATCGCACATCCATGATATCGCGACTAAACCAGTAACTTCGCACATGAGTGGATGTTGTTACACATGCGTTTCATAGCAACATTTCCATTTGTAACAATCACAAATGTTTATTCTCGAAAATCGAATGTATTTTTTTTTTAATTATCCTCCCCCTAAAAAAAAACCCAGTAACTAACCAATCAACTATTCGAAAATTTCAGATAGGAGAACTTGGAAATTTGAATTCGGAACTTTGGTTCCGAACATTTGCTTTTCGGGAAAAGGTACATTCGGAAAAATAAACATTCGGAATACTGAATTCGGAAAAAAATGACCCTTAGTTGAGTTTCGAGGATTGAGTTTTAGGCCAAAATAGTAAAAATATCCATCTCATGTTACCTGGTACATTTGTTAAAATTCTGTCCTATATTTAGCCCCGGTCCGCAGTTTTAGAGACTTGGCGGCCAAATTTTAAATTCTACGGTTAGGCCTTTTAAATCAACCACACCCCCTAAAAGTTGTTTCCCAAAACTACATTTTTAATTAATAAATGGGTCCATTTTGAATCTTGCGTACACTACTTTTAACACTTGAATACAAGTAATTGATTAACTAGCGGACTTATTCGTGATAATTATAAGCTTACAGCTGTTTCGGTGCTTCATCACACCATCCTCAGAGCCTACTACATCTCGGCGTCATCTCGTACTTCTCCTCTGCCTAGTACAATACCAAATATACAGACACACTAAAACACACCCTGATCAAATTCTCAACACACAGATCAATTTCAGAACACACACACTATTTGACTCCAATTTTCAACACTTTTCAACAATCAAACGCACCCACCCAACAGGCAGAGAAGTACCAGATAACGCCGAGATCTAGTAGGCTCTGAGGATGGTATGATGTAACACCGAAACAGCTGTAAGCCGCACAGACTTACATAATTAACACGAGTAAGTCCGCTACATAATCAGTTACTAATAAACAGCTCACTTCCGGCTTCCATTTTATTCGATTTACATGAAAATTTGCAAGTATACTCAGCATACTCAAATACATAAAATAGTACATGAAATCAATTCTTCATTGAAAATTTTCCGTGATATTAATTTTAATTTAACTTAATTTTATGTTAGGCCCTACTGAAACACAAGAAAATTAATATCTAAGAAACTAATCCTTGGAACTTGATGTCATTTGGTGCTGTACCCAATCAAATTTGAAAGCAATTTATATAAAACTTTATAAGTTTCAAAACTCTCTCCAAGTCCCTTAAATGACGAACAAACACAAACAATGCTCTAACGTTCTGTTATCCTTCAAGTTACATATAAGCGTGTGACAATGAAACATAACAGATTTGAATTCAGATTTGAAAGCAATTTATTTAGAACTTTAGATGTTTCAAAACTCCGTCCACGTTCCTTAAATGACGAACAAATACAAAACATGCCCTAGCGTTCTGTTATTCTTTAAGTTACATATATGCGAGCGAGAATGAAACATCCAGTTTGAATTCAGATTTGAAAACAAATTTTAAAGCAATTTATTTAAAACTTTAGATGTTTCAATACTCTGTCCAGGTCCCTTAAATGGCGAACAAACACAAAACATGCCCTAGCGTTCTGTTATGCTTCAAGTTACATATATACGAGCGACAATGAATCATCACAGATTTTTCCCCGGTTAAACGAGGTGACAGCTAAACACGTGCAAGTGACCGGTAGCTGTTGCAACATTGGAAATCATGGTATTCGTCATATCCACACCGTTCAAATAAATTACAAAATTGTAACGTGATGTTGTATGCTTTGTGTTTGCAGATAATCACTCCTCTCATCGTACTTGTTTCAACCCTGACATTAACAATCAGGCTGCCTGATGATTCCAGTGGTTTGGAACATTGCGCAACTCAGACCATCAAGAAGATATTTAAATCGCAGTACGTATTATTCTTCACTACTCCTAAAAATACAGACGGAAAGTCGTATTCTATGGATCGTAACAAATTCATGAAAAGTAAATCAATAAAGGCAGAGAAATATCCTCTATGCTCAATGGAGGAATCATACATACAGTCAATCGTCCTTAATAAGAGTGCAGAAAATCCTAGTGAACAGCAACAATATGCTCCGGAAGTTTTGAACACAATCCGTCATCGCACATCGAGTAGACATCTGAATTCTGTGATACGCAGCGTGCATCAGACAGGTATGTGGACCGTCGTTGTCTCCCCTGAGGAACGCGATCGAAGTACTATGAATCGAAAATTCAATAGCATTTATAGGTATATCATAATCGTTTCCTATACCAAGAATAAAATTTTAGATCTGATGTATCATATTTTTAAACACTACCTCCCGTTGATGGCAACAAAAATGCTTAATCTTACAGCACGTTTTTTACTTGTGATAACAGGGGACCCCATCACTGACCAAAATTTACGTGAAGTCTTTTATGCGCTGGAATCTGCTGCAATCAAGGACGTTGTAGTAATGGTGAACAGTAAACTCCCCGGTGATTTCCTCATATACACGTGGTTCCCGTATAAGCCTCCGTCAGGATACTGCGGTACTTTCCAACAATTTGTATTGCTGGACACTTGCCGACGCGGGATATTTTTGCAAGATTTCAAGATTTCCACAATTGAAAACACCGACCTGCAGCTTCAACGCTGTTGCATCTCAGTTAAGGACATCAACTCACATAAAGTTCTTCTAAATAAAGGTGATCACGGAGAATTGGACAGCATGGAATTTAATCTCATGAAAGAACTAGCACATTACTTGAACATGTCAGGGAACTGTGCACATTTCAATAAAAAATCATACATTTATTTTCGAAGTGTATCCTTCGGAGAGACTAAATTTTTGATCCCAGACAATATGGCATTAATCAACACTTTCCAATACACGGTTTTCGTGCCACAAGCCGAAATACGTCCTCGCTGGGATACCATGGCTCGTGTGTTTGACGCAGGAGTCTGGGCATTAATTTCAGCATCAATTCCGCTTGCAGCTGTAGTTCTTCGAGGTATCGGAGTGCTGTTCAATGTTCGGAAATTTCAGTGTTTCCAGGGAGTCACTTCCTGCTTGATGGCATCATGGTCTGTTCTCATGGCAGTACGAGTTTCATTGCACCCTCGCACATGTCCCTTCCGCTTATTCTTCCTATCTTGGGTAGCGTTCGCTTTTTGTGTAAACACTATTTTCCAAACACGTGCCTTCAGCTATTTTGTACATCCGGGTTCCCAGCACCAGATCAATTCCCTTCAGGAACTCGTTGATCAAGACTTCAAGTTGCTGTTTCACAATTACTCAGCATTCTTTGCAATGTCAGAAAGTCACGAACTACAGTCCTTCAATAATTCATATTATTTCCCTAAATTCCAACAAGCACTCCATGTTTTTTTGACGGATAAGAAGTCTGCCCTTGTTACAACGGAGGAAAATTTTGCACAACAAATTAATATACTGTGTAACAAGTCTTACATTCCTAAGTACCACAGACTCATAAAACACACTGTAGAATTTCATACAGGAATGTATTCCACCCAAAATCCTCTCGTTAAGAAGAAAATTGATAGTGTGGCGATTCGTCTTGCGGAAATGGGGATCCTTAGCAAATTATCTGGTAATACAATTGGTCCCGAAATGTTCAAAAAAAGCATTCTGGAGGCTACTGAACAGAGACAACAATACGTGCCTTTGTGTGTTTCTTACCTTCAATTGCCGTTTATTTTTCTCATTACAGGTTTAGCATTCAGTTTTCTACTTTTTGTGGTCGAGATAATAATTCATGGCATAAAAAGATATGTGAAGAAAATCACTTCGATGTAAAAATTCACTGCTAAACTGCAGATACCAGCATTAAGATCGAAAATTGGCAGTTTATATCTAAGTTTCAGTTCACACTGTACAGGTTGATATATAGTACATAATGTATGTAACCAGCACCATGGAGTAAGTAATTAACACATATATTCATGTATCGAAGTGTGAATATTTCGTTCTGTCATACGATCTTGAGGAGTTCAATGAACGATTCACACACTCACAAATACTGTAAAAAAGGCCGATTTAAGGTATTTCATGCTATTCATCAGATACCTGCAAATATGCATTCATCATCATTAACTAGATGGTAGGGACAAACTGAGAAGCATTTTCACAAAATCCGTTTTCTACAAAAAACATTAATTTTCAGGATGAACGCTTTTCAAAACACAGCAATATCGGGATGGAATTTAATTATTCCAAAGAAAATAAAATAAACTGAAAGAAAAACTAAACTAAAAGAAAATAAACTGTTGTGTGGTAACAAATATAAAACTGTTTCGCGTGTATGAAATTGTGCCAGTACTAAACAGTTATAATACATAAGTAATGATCATGTGGTGAAAACTGTGCTGTAAATAAAGGGTACCTACTTCTCTGTTGATTAACCCAGATAAGACTGACGTCCTATATATAGAACATCGGACTTTTTATTTTTTTAACAGTGTTGTGTAAGATTTTCATAATCGGCAATCATGATACCATAATCCTTGTGTTATAAATTGCCTCCATTTTTTTATAATGTTCAGTCTGTCACAGTCATTGTTGTTAACATATTTGTGTGAGTCATGGCTGTGGAGCAGAACGTGTTGTTCTCGAAGTCGGTATATATCACATGCTATAGGTATAATGATTTTGATATTGATAGGGCATACTCGTATGATGTACTTCGTATATAATAATTCATAATTAGATTCAATTTATTATTTAGTGTTATGCCATATCATGGTAAAGTTTGGCGTACTACATGTAGTACGTCAGTCATAAGAGGGGCATTTCGTGAGACTGATGGTACTCATGTTATTATAGGGGGTTTTCACTAAATGAAGTCTTACAAATGATTCAGGACGACCAAGTTGCTATACCTAAGTGTAATAATATTTCCATCACCATATTATCACCAAAAAATGCGTGTGGTAACGTAACTGATGAGGATTCTGGTGATGAAAATAACCCTACAATTGAAAGTATGCCTGGTAGTCAGTTGCGAGCTGAGACGGAAGTAACGCTCAACACACAAGGCGAGGGAATGGATGATTATGACGACGAAAGTCATAATGGTGATGATGAACATAGTAAAGGCGATGGTGAGAATGGCAGTAGAAATACTAGTGATTCAGCAACCGATCATCTTGCATTTCGCAAACGTCTTGTCTTATCTGTTCTCGAATCCACTGCTCGACATGTACAGTCAAGCCGTAGACCAGCGGTCGTCAACTCACTGCACTCTCGGGCTATCGTCTCTTACCCGCAGGTGCATTTGTGGCTGGTGGCGGGTATGCTCTCTACCTAATCCTGCTGCACTTACCCTTTACCCATTTCAGCGAATGCTGACGACCACTGCGGTAGACCATCTCATCTAAGACTGAGCAAAAAGATTCAAGGTTTGATGGAAGTAATCATTTTGTGGTATCTCAAGGAAAACGAACTCGATGCAGGCAGTGTCACACAAAGACAACAATAATATGTATGAAGTGTGATGTTGGTGTACATGTAAAATGTTTTATCATGTATCACACACCATAAACATTCTCGAAAAATACAATAATCTTATTGTGTGTGAGTGATATTATAATTTTGTGTTAATTTGATGTATTGTTAAGCTAAATAATTTATACATATATTAGTGCTAAAACGACTTATGTCAAATAATGTTTTTGCATGGGGATATGACTGACGTCCTATATATAGGACACTGAAAATCTCGGATACTATCAACATAAAAAATTTAAAAACAGCTTTGTTACGTTATATCAATTACAATTAAGGAATTCATACAGAAAAATCGTATTTTTATAACAAAAAATAATTCAGTTTTATCTGGGTTAATCTAGCAATATAACTTTATTATTGTCGATTTATGTGCAACATTTTATCTTGCCTACCCACAATGTACATATGGATGGAGGTACGTTAGGTACAGTAGTGGCAAAAAAAACCGAACCGATCCTTGTAGCTGATTTCAGAGCCTTGTTCACTGCAGAGCACGATAGACTGGTAACTAAGACTTTCGTGGTTCGAATACTGCCTGGAAGGGAAAGTTCTTTTTGTTTCTTATTCAAATTTATTCCCAATACTTTTCGTGTGCTGGTAAAATTCATGTTCTGGGAATAATAATTTAATTCTGTAATAAAATATCGCTGCAATCGAAATGTATTGGGAATAAATTTGAATAATGAACAAAATAAAGTTTCCTTCCCAGCCAGGATTCGAACTACGAAAGTCTTTATTACCACTCAATTGTACTATGGAGTGAACAAGGCTCTGAAATCAGCTACAAGGGTCGGTCCGGTTTTTTTTGCCACTACTGTACATAGATTTATTACCATTATTATTATTATTATTATTATTATTGTTATTATTATTTTATTATTACTATCATTATTACTGTTTATAATATAATAACAATTTTTATGTATTGTATGTATACTCATTATATACAATGAATTAAAAATATTTGCTTTCCCTTCAAGAGAAGCTGTTCGAATGACAATTAATTTACAATGTTTGCGTAAAGTTACGAGTGCAACACAGTAAAATTTAAGCATTTAATTTAGTAAATAGATCGCAAATGCAATTCATATAGATATTAAGAAAGTTCACCACAATTTAGAGTACACAATATGATGTTTGTTTCAGATTGTATGTGATGTTTGGTATTGTAAATGTGTTTTGAATCTTTGCTGTATCTGTTAGTAGACGTCTGTGAAATATATTATAATATAAAATGACATATTAATTTCACTGCTATAGACAATAGTGTTAATTATTTTATTTATGACAAACATTATCGTTTACCTACTGCTTTCTTGTTTGTTTACTGCTAATAAATTAGACTTACGTACTTCTAGTTCAACCTTCCATACTTGTTCAGACAATTTCTGTTCCAAATATCCCTGAATCCACACTAACACAATAAGTCACATTTCTAATAATACTGGGTCATCCAATTGCACTGTTCTGCAAAAAGAAAACAAAATCTTTCTTTACCTTCCTGACAAAAAGCATGTGTGATGAACTATACAGATGCAGTTGTGCTGAATTCGATTCTATTAGCAACTGTTCCGGCACACACTAAGTTTTGTGGCGAAGGGTTTAACGTAACTTGAATTTAATCTTACTTAAAACACAAACCATATTATATAAAGAAAATAAAAAACGACAGAAAAGTTGAAATGAAAGATGGTGAAATGAATACGAATCATTCTAAAAGGTACAAATATTGAAAGTACAATGTTGGCGAACAAAGAAACAAATGCTAGGAAGCTGATAAAAACAAATGCTATGCAGGTAATAAAAAACAAACGCTAGCGAGGTCAAAAAAATGTAGGATAAGCAGCCATGATTGGTAGAAACATGTCGTCATTCTGAACCGTTTTATTGGTCAAAACAGTATGACATAGTAACAGTGCAATAGAGTGCAGGAAAAATGTCTTGAGAGCAATGGGAAAATAAACATAAAACAAATCTAAAAGAAAGAGAAAATTTTGAATTTTGAACCTGGGTTTCCTAGTTTTTTCTCGTCATTTCAGCAACACTCTCCAGAATTCCATTTCCATTGTCTCCGTTTCGATATAGAGGATATCTGCTGTGTTTGCGTGACGTTGAACAGCCACGATAGATGTTCCTCTAGCTTTGTTCAGAGATTGACAGATGACAGTGCTTGTGGGTTCTGGACGACTGACAGTTACGTATAAAAGGCACCGAACCTCCCCAGATACTACGGTCTCCCTGTGACATACCACCAATTCTCTATCATCCGTTACGAGTGCAATCAAGATCCACCGCCTGTGATGCACTCTGGGTACTCTCTGACGAATTAAGTGATCTACGCTTTTCGGCACTAGCGACGTCTATGAGCCAGGACAGTAGAGTCTGATGAATAAATCGAGGAACGTGGCATTACACAAAACTTAGGAATGCTCCCTTTCCAAGGGATAAGGATCTCTCTATGTCCGTACTTCAGAACAATGTCACCAAGTGGAATCGATTCGCTGTCATGAATGAGTTTCAGCTTACAGTCGTAGACGAACTGAGTGTTCCCTGCTACAAATGGCAATTCTTTTCCATTGATACCGGCATTAACCTTCTATTGACCCAGTTATAATGCGACTTAAGCCATTTTCGATCTCTTTCAGCCTGGTGTTGCAAACTTCTTAGAAGGGAGTAGAAGCGTAGGGTTTTGACAGCTGAGCGGTCTATGGCAAGTCATTTATGACTGGCCAATATAAACAGCGAAAGATCGCCTATTCAAAACCCAGTTACTGCAGTAAATTGAATAGAATGGGGAAGGCCCACATAAAGTAATCAATTAATAACACGCATGCAATCTGATGGGGTCTCATCGGACTACAGATGAAGCATTTTGCTCCTTTCGTGTAGAAAAAATATATATATATATATTTTATGAAACTCTAGCAAATGAGAGATACGAATATCATAGAGAAAAATTAAATAATGAAAACTGGCCAGATTATTTCAGACAACACTGGAGTACGACTTAGATTCAACGTTGAAGTTGAGCGATGGTAGTTATTGTTACGATGAGATATGCCTGTCTTGCATGTAACTAAAATAATTTTAATGTCGCACTTGTGTCATAAGTCGAGGCGGTGGAAGAAAGGCGGAGAAATGTCACTTAAATGATGAATTAACCGCAAGAACTATTGACGAAACAATAAAATTCTGCGACGACGCAAAACGGCGATTTGAATTGCCATTGTAGGTCTGTCCGAGCACTTATGGAATCAGATGGTGGAGATTATGAGCTTATTTTATATTCCCACACAACACTTCCATGGTTGTAACAGGCGTTCATAGCAGAACTTACTACCGGTACTAGAAAAGTGAAATAATGCTTTCTGACTAGGGCTGCCAACCGTCTGGAATTTTATCGGATTGTCAGGAAATCAGTCCTCTATGCAGACAAAAAATTAAATTGTTTTCAGGACGCTAAACGTCCGGAATTTTGTTCATTGCAATATTATATTCTGAAATTTCATATTGATAGTTCATTATGAGATATCAGACGTAGTTTGCAATGGCTACAAAACACATTTTATAATTATACGATATACTTTTTGATGAAGAGATTCAAAGTGTTTGTAAGTATTATAAGCTCTTGGGATAGAACACAGCAGCGAGTTCGTGGCGCTCTTTGGTGGCAGCAATTTGAATAACTTGAGTGATTCCGATGTGCATCTCTTTAAGATGAAAGCACTGTAAGTGTATTAGAAGGCCACTGACTACTTGCAAAAATAGTTTGATTACCATTCTTCACTTCTTAAGAAAGTCACTTTTCTAAGTCAATGATATTATTTTCACTTTCAGTGTCCTTACTGAAATCGAGAATATATTGCATGTTAATACAGAACTGGACTTTCAGTAAAATTAGCACTTCTTTCCTCCTTGTACTATTTTAGATCAACAGAATGAAATTAACTCTCCGGAAATTTTGTTGCATCTACAGCAAATAGTCCTGTGGAGGAAATCCCTTTTCCATGTTTTCTTTTTTCATCGAATCTGTCCAGGTTTGTTCTAACAATTTAGTGAAATTAGACTTCTACAAACATCCTGTCTCATAACTATCTGTTTCTTGCCAAAATTAACCCGCTCTTTTTCCCAGGGTTTACAGGTCCAAATACACATTTATCAAGTGGCTGAAAATTTATCAGTTAAACGGCTTGGTAATTTCATTAGTTCGATTTTATTTTCAATAGCATCCTTCACAATTCTACAGCTTAGGGTGATCGCTGTGACCATCAAACACTAACAGAGCATGGTGTGTGGATAAGCTTCGGGGCTTCTACCGCGTTGTCTTGGTGTTGATGGCTGACGTTTCGACCACTGTGTTGTGGTCATCTTCAGAGCAGTTGGATAAGGAAATAGTCTGCGAGCTCGTATATATATATTAGTCCCAATGGGGGAGTACATTCGGTGATAGGTCGTAGGTTCTCCTTCTAGCATCTGATTGGTCCTTATTACTTGTGAACTACCTTAGTTTCTGAACGTGGGGAATGAACAGGGTGTTGAACCATTCAAAAAATTGACGCACTTCCATCCAACCATTTTGGAGGTAATACATACAGTAGCTGGGTACGCTTTGATTCAAACCCATCTTGCTTTAACAGCAACAACTTACTTTGTGTACTATTAATGGTGGGAGACAGCTGCCAGAACAGTTGTGGATTCCCTACCAGAATTTCCAGAAAATCTTATAAGATGTTTCCTCGTTTCTCCAACAGGTTTCATGCATTTTGGGATCAGAGCAAAAGCTCTCTCGTCTCAATTAAGAACAAAACATTCTTTGTCAAGTGTTAAATTCCATTTTTCTACAAGGTTAGAAATTTCATCAAAAAATCATACATTGTCTCCGGTTTTCTTGCTTCATTCCTTCATTTTTGCAAATGTTGTGGTTTTTCTAAAGCGAGAGATCCGTGCCGCTGTATGAATGAAGAATACCAATAATTTCCAGGAATCCCATTTTTAAAAGGCGTATGTAAACTTCTTTACCTTCACATATTCTCATATGATATTAATAATGTTATCCTTACTGCAGAAATATCCCGTTCTTGCTCTTGCCCTCTTGCTTTAATGCAGCTTTCCAGATCATCCTCCACATATTTTGGAAGTGCTGTAGGTCGATCCGCTCCAATGTGATGAAGTGGAACCTTTCTTTCCTTTATCCTGTGAAATATTACACTTTTAAGAACAACGTACGTTTCCTGAGTTTGCTGAAAAGTGACAGTCTTACGCTGAACATCCTTCAGAGTTAGCCACTGGCGTGGCTCAGTCGGTTAAGGCGCTTGCCTGCCGGTCTGAAGTTGCGTTCGGGCGCGGTTTCGATTCCCGCTTGGGCTTTTTCCGAGGTTTTCCCCAATCGTAATGAGAATGCAAGGTAATCTATGGCGAATCCTCGGCCTCCTCTCGACAAATATCATCTCATTATCACCAATCTCATCGACGCTAAATGACCTCGTAGTTCATACAGCGTCGTTAAATAACCAAATAAAATAAATAAATCCTTCAGAGTTCTCAGCATATTATCTTCTGTGTATGTAGGTGGTGGCTTTTTCTTGGTATATTTTCTGGGCATATAGAACATTTTAAACGTCAAATTACTACCAGACTGGATCTTAATTGTAGATTATTTGTAAGTAAATTAGTATAAATAACTCGAACTAAAACACTGTTGCCTAATTAGCTATTTGAACAGCCTTTATAATCCCTCCAAATTTATATTTATAATGACCGAATTAGTGATTTTGTTGGGATAAAAGTAAATGTCAACAAGAACAACAATTCAGTAAAAATATTTTCACGATCCATTAAGTCCACACTTGTGGAGTAACGGTCAGCGCGTCTGGCTACGAAACCAGGTGGCCCGGGTTCGAATCCCGGTCGGGGCAAGTTAAATGGTTGAGGTTTTTCCGGGGTTTTCCCTCAACCCAATACGAGCAAATGCTGGGTAACTTTCGGTGCTGGACCCCGGACTCATTTCACCGGCATTATCACCTTCATATCAATCAGACGCTAAATGACCTAGATGTTGATACAGCGTCGTAAAATAACCCAATAAAATAAGAAAATAAAACGAACCATTAATATTACATAATATGATGTTTATTCCTAATTTAAGGTCTCTGTTGTCCTACTGAACCTCGGACACACTGGACTTCTACTTCATGGATGACAGCAGGGTGACATCTGGTTGGCCCATAGTGTGATATGAAAAAAAAAAAAAAAAACACGGGTGGCTTCTTTCAGAGCTCTGTGAATATGAAAAGGAATGCTTTCAACCAAAATTCTTTGTGTCGCTGATGATAAACGCATTTTTTTTTAACGTGATTCCCTTTTGCATCACCAACAACACAGCAACCCAAACCCGTATGTTTTACCTATTGCAAAAAAGACTGTTTAGGATTATATAAGGCTGAACTCAATTTTAAAAATCCTGACGAATACCTGATTTTAATACAGAATAATTGTAGACAGGAGGTTAATCAACATTGACGTCGAACAAGATTATTAAAATCGCATAAGCCTCTCTTGCACGTGACTGATAGCGTGGTTTTAATGCGACACTTCCGCTATACGAGTAAATCGAAGCTCTGAAATGAAGACACGGAAATGCCAACAAAATGAAATATTACACACTATTACTATTGATTCAATAATTCTGCGACAATGTACGACCACGCTGGAAATTTTTTGCTCTATTCCTAGAAGTTCTCTCAAGAAATCAGACGCGTAAAAAATTTCATCCTATTTTACAAGCCAGCTTTGAATGTAGATATTAATATCGTACACCTAAAATAATATATTTTTCAAATATTTCCAATCAAGTTTCGACACCAATTGTTATGAAATGCTAGACGGCGATTCACATCTATATGGTTGAAAGAATTTCATTTCATATCAAACTATTAATAAACAAAGCGTCTGTGAATACATCAGAATGTGCCGGTACTATTGGGTAAGTGCAAAAATAACTTGACACACGTACCAGTCTGTCCTCTTTTAAGCTACAATAACACTAGGTAACAAAAAGAAAAGTTTTTATGTTCCTTTCATAGTGTTTATTGGATAAAATGAACGTGTTCAACACGAATATACCATTAGTTTTTTTATATAAGTGTCCATATGTTTCTATATTCTGTGGATTATTAATTAGTTTTTAATCAACTGCTTTTTCTGGCAATCTAAGTAGTTCAGACCAAATAGCCGTATAGAATATTATGGCAATCAAGTGCAGTTCTAATTTCATTAGTCATAATCCTAGAAGACTTCAATACATCGACATGGAAGGGGTCCATTTTTCGGAAAACATTCTTCCGAATGCCAAATTTCCGACCGTGATATAAATTCGAATTCCATTTTTCCGAAAACGGTTTTCCGAAGTCAGTTTTTATTAATGTTATTACTTTCAGTTCTGAATTCTCTTGTAGGGGGTGACTCGGCTCCAGAATGTTATCGTTTGGACGGGTGGTAACCGCGCGATTAGTGAGGATCTTTATACATTTTGCCTGCCGGCGTAGATTTGTTCTTGAAATAGACAAAACCATCCAATAACTATTTCTTTCCTCCTTTTGACGACTCCGCCATCAAGGGTCGTATCTTCATGATGGCGCATCTAAACTAGAAGCATCGACACACGTGTGGATGTTGCCACACATGCGTTTCAAAGCAACATTTCCATTTGTAACAATCACAAATATTTATTCTCGAAAATCGAATGTATTTTTAAAAAAATATGCTCCTACTGTGAGAAAAAACGCAGTAACTAACCAATCAACTATTCGAAAATTTGGTTTCTGAATAATTACATTCAGAAAGGAGAATTTGGAAATTTGAACTCGGAACTTTGGTTCCAAACATTTGCTTTTCAGGAAAAAGTACATTCGGAATATTGAATTCGGAAAAATGACCCTGAATTGAGTTTTGAGGATTGAGTTTTAGGCCAAAATAGTAAAAATATCTATCTCATGTTTTTTTATAAATAAATTGTTACCTGGTACATTTGTTAAAATTCTGTCCTATATTTAGCCCCGGTCCGCTGTTTTAAAGACCTGGCGGCCAAATTTTAAATTCTACAGTTAGGCCTTTAAAATCAACCACACCCCCTAAAAGTTATTTCCCAAAACTACGTTTTTAATTAATAGATAGGTCACTTCCTACTTCCATTTGATACGATTTACATGAAATTTTGCAAGAACACTCACCATACCCCAATACACAAAATAGTACATGAAATCAGTGCTTCATTGAAAATTTTCCATGATGTTAATTTTAACTTACGCTTAATTTCATGGTAGGCCCTACTGAAACAAATGAAAATGAATACCTAAGAAACTAACGCATGAAACTTGATGAAATTTGGTGCTCTACCCTATCAAATTTGGAAGCAATTTATTTAAAACATTAGAAGTTTCAAAACTCTGTCCAGATCCCTTACATGACGAACAAACGCAAAACATGCTCTAACGTTCTGTTATGCTTGAAGTTAGATATATGCGTGCGACAATGAAACATCACAGATTTAAATTCAGATTTGAAAGCAATTTATTTAAAACTTCAGGTGTTTCAAAACTCTGTCCAGGTCCCTTAAATGACGAACAAACACAAAACATGCTCTAACGTTCTGTTATGCTTCAAGTTACATATATGCGTGGGACAATGAAACATCACAGATTTGAATTCAGATTTGAAAGCAATTTATTTAAAACTTTAGACGTTTCAAAACTCTGTCCAGGTCCCTTAAATGAAGAACAAACACAAAACATGCTCTAAAGTGCTGTTATGCTTCAAGTTACATATATGCGTGCGACAATGGAACATCACAGATTTGAATTTAGATTTGAAATCAAATTTGAAAGCTATTTATTTAAAACTTTAGAAGTTTCAAAACTCTGACCAGGACCCTCAAATGACGAACAAACAGAAACCATGCACCAACGTTACTGTTATGGTACAAGTTACATAAATGTGAGCGACAATGAAACATCACAGAATTTAATTCAGATTTGAAAGCAATTTATTTAAACATTTAGAAGTTTCAAAACTCTGCCCAGGTCCCTTAAATGACCAACAGACACAAACCATGCTCTAAAGTTCTGTTATGCTTCAAGTTACATATACGCGAGAGACAATGAAACATCACAGATTTTTCCCTGGTTAAATGAGGTGACACCTAACCACATGCAAGTGACAGGTAACTGTTGCGACACTGGAATTCCTGGCACTCGTCATCTCCACCCCGTTCAAATAAATTACAAAACTGTAACGTGAAGTTGTATTCTTTGTGTTAGCAGATAATCACGTCTCTCATCGTACTTATTTCAACCCAGACATTAACAATCAGGTTGCCTGCAGATTCCAGTGCTTTGGAACATTGCGCAACTCAGACCATCAAGAAGATATTTAAATCGCAGTACGTATTATTCTTCACAACTCCTAAAAATACAGAACTTAAGTCATACTCTAAGGATCCTAGCAAACGCATGAAAAGTAAATCAATAAAGGCAGAGAAATATCCTCTATGCTCAATGGAGGAATCATACATTCCATCAATCGTCCTTAATAAGAGTGCAGAAAATCCGAGTGAATGGCAACAATATGGTGCGAAAGTATTGAACACAATCCGTTCTCGCACATCGAGTAGACAAATGAATTCAGTGCTTCGCAGCGTGCACCAGACAGGTTTGTGGACCGTCGTTGTCTCTCCTCAGGAACGTGATCGAAGTACTATGAATCGAAAATTCGTCAGCATTTATAGGTATATCATAACTGTTTCCTATACCAAGAATAAACTTTTTGCTCTGATTAATCAAATTAGTCAACACTACCTCCCGTTGATGGCAACAAACATGCTTAATCATGGAACACGTTTTCTACTTGTGATAACAGGGGACCCCATCACTGACCAAAATTTACGTGAAGTCTTTTATGAGATAGGAGCTGCTGCAATCAAGGACGTTGTAGTAATGGTGAACAGTAAACTCCCCGGTGATTTCCTGATATACACGTGGTTCCCGTATAAGCCACCGTCAGGATATTGCGGTACTTTCCAACAATTTGTATTGCTGGACACTTGCCGTAGAGGGATATTTTTGCAAGATTTCAAGCTTTCCATAATTGAAAACATCGACCTGCAGCTTCAACGCTGTTGCATTTCAGTTAAGGACATGAACAAACATAAAGTCCTTATAAATAAACGTGATTTCAGAGAATTGGGCGGTATGGAATTTAATCTTATGAAAGAACTAGCAGATTACTTGAACATATCAGGGAACTGTGCACATTTCAATCAGAAATCATACATCAATTTTCGAAGTGTATCCTTCGGAGAGACTAAATTCTCGATCCCAGACAAAATGGCATTAATCAACACTTTCCAATACACGGTTTTCGTGCCACAAGCCCAAATACACCCTCGCTGGGATAGTATCGCTCGTGTCTTTGGGACAGGAGTCTGGGCATTAATTTTAACACCAATTCTGCTTGCAGCTGTAGTTCTTTGTGCAGTCAGTTTGTTCTTTAGTCTTCGGAAATTTCAGTGTTACCAGAGAGTCACTTCTTGCTTCATGGCATCATGGTCTGTTCTCATGGCAGCACGAGTTTCATTGCCTCCTCGCACAAGTCCCTTCCGCTTATTCTTCATATCTTGGGTAGTGTTCGCTTTTTGTGTAAACACAATTTTCAAAACACGTGCCTTCAGCTATTTTGTACAACCGGGTTCACAGCACCAGATCAATTCCCTTCAGGAACTCGTTGATCAAGACTTCAAGTTGCTGTTTCACAATTATTCACCATTCTTTGCAATGTCAGAAACTCACGAACTACAGGGCTTCAATAATTCATATTATTTCCCTAAATTCGAAGAAGCACTCCATGTTTTTTTGACGGATAAGAAATCTGCCCTTGTTACAACAGAGGAAAATTTTGCACAACACATTAATATACTGTGTAACAAGTCTTACATTCCTAAGTACCACAGGCTCATGAAACACACTGTAGAATTTCATACAGGAATGTATTCCACCGCAAATCCTCTCGTTATGAAGAAAATTGATAGTCTGGCGATTCGACTTGCGGAAACGGGAGTCCTTAGCAAATTATCTGGTAAAACAATTGGTTCCGAAATGTTCAAACAAAGCATTCTGGAGGCTACTGAACAGAGACAACAATACGTGCCTTTGTGTGTTTCTTACCTTCAATTGCCGTTTATTTTTCTCCTTACGGGTTTAGCATTCAGTTGTCTACTTTTTGTGGTTGAGATAATAATTCATAGCATAAAAAAATATGTGAAGAAAATCGCTTCGACGTAAAAATTCACTGCTAAACTGCGATAGCAGCATTAAGATCGAAAATTGGCAGTTTATATCCAAGTTTCAGTTCACACTGTACAGGTTGATATATTTCATTTCATTATATAGTACATAATGTATGTAACCAGCACCATGGAGTAATTAATTAACACATACATTCATGTATCGATGTGTGAATATTACGTTCTGTCATAAGTTCCTCAGGAGTTCAACGAACGATTCCCACCCTCAAAAATATTGTAAAAAAAAAAACAGCCGATTTAACGTAATTCAGATATGCCATGTGATTATTCAATTGTCACATTTTACATCCTGAAATACAAATTTAATTCCTTGTCTCTCTCTGACAACTACTGACAAAACTTCACTTAACTACCTGCATATCTTTTCTTAAAGTTATCAGCATGCAAAAGCAAGACTTTAAATTGTTGTGTAGTAACATATATATATAACTGTTTGTCGTGTATGAAATTGTGCCAGTACTAAACAGTTATAATAAATAAGTAATGATCATGTAGTGAAAACTCTGCTGTAAATAAAATGTACCTACATCTCAGTTGATTAATCTAGCAATATAATCATTGTCGATTTAATTGCATTATTATTATTAATGTTATTATTACTATTATTAATTTACTATTATTATTGATATTATTATTATTAATATTAATATTACTATTACATTGTATGTATACTATTTATATACACTGAATTAAAAATATTTGCTTCCCCTTCAAGAGAAGCTGTTCGAATGACAATTAAGTTAGAATGTTTGCGTAAAGTTACGAGTGCAACACAGTAAAGTACAGAGCGATCCAAAAGTCGCGCAAATAAAAATTGTAGTGTCTATATTGAGTAGAGCAGTTGGAAAGTGCTATCGGCTACCGCTAGATAGCATCATCGGTATTAACAGCAACAAACCTAGACGTTATTGTAATGTGTATGTAAACGCTGACGTTTGCAGTAATCCTTTGTTTAGAGCTCGGCAAAATGTCGTTTTCCCAAGTGCAACGAGTTTTCATTGTTGAACATTATTTTTCCAGTCGTTCTTATGCACGTGTTGTAGACGAATTTCGTAAGAATTATCAGGATGTGACAGTGCCTAACAATTCCACCATAACGGCACTAATCGCCCGTTTTAGGGAATGTGGATCAGCGCTCCTTGACAATGATGAACGTGATTGTTGGTTCCAGCAGGACACTGCCACATGTCACACATCTAATGAAAACATGCAAGTTTCTGCGCGAGTTTTTTTGGTGAGCATATCATTTCTCAAGGATTTTGGCCCCCACGTTTCCCCGATTTGGCGTACCCAGATTTCTTCCTGAGGGGTTATTTTAAAAGAAGGGTATACAAAAACAGGCCGCACAATCTGGAGGAGCTAAACAAGAACATAACAACGGAGATTAACAACTGCAATGCATGCGTGCTCAAAAAGTGGCCGCAAACATGGCAAAAAGAGATCGTACATGCATTACTGAACGGAGCTGCCATTTTCAGCATATGTTATGAAAAATGATGTAAGCAAACGTAATAAATTCATCTTTATAAATCTATGTGAACGTATTAAGATGATCGCGACTTTTGGATAGCTCTGTATAAGCATTTATTTTACTAAATACATTACAAATGCAATTCACGTAGATATTCACCACAACTAACAGTGCACAATATGATCTCTCTTTCAGATTGTATAGTGTTGTTTGGTATTGTAAATGTGTTTTGAAATTTTAATGTATCTCTTAGTAGAGGAAGCCTGTGGAATATTGTTTCAGGCAGATTTACTACTTCCTCTAAATAAAATTAGATATTAACTTCACTGCTGTGGACAATAGTGTTAATTATTGTATTTATGACAAATATAATATCATTTACCTACTCCTATATTGTTTGTTTTTTGCTAATCAAATACACTTATGTTTGGTTCTACCTTCCATCATTGTCTCAGACAACAATTTCTGTCCCTAAGTAAGGTGTAATTCCCCACATATCCTTGAATCCATACCAAACAATAAATCACTTTTAAAACAATACTGCAAAAAAAAAAAAAAAAAAGAGAGAGAGAGAGAGAGAGAAAAGAAGAAGAAAAATTTTTTTTTTCTCCTTCCAGTCAAAATGTATGTTGATCTAAACAGTTTCAGTTGTACTGAATTCGACTCTGTTAGCAAAACTGTTACGTCACCCACCAATTTTTGTGGCGAAGGGTTTAACGTAATTTGAGTGTAATCATACTTAAAAAGACAAACCATATTTCCAAAGTTAATATGGCACTTATAAAACACGAAAATGTTGTTAGTGGACAATATTCCCTAATTAAGACTTAATGAAAGAACATGTCATAATGAAGATCTTGGAGAGTATAAAAATAACATCAAACAAAATATACCAGCTGAACGCCATATTTTACGTAAATCAGGCAGTTAAGTTAAATGTGTATATCTTTTTTTCCGGACGTCAATGTTTTATCTAAGTGGTTCTCAAATATATTAGCTCTACGGACTCCCTTTCCACAGATCAATAATTTCTCGGACTCCTTCAAAGTCGCCAATGGAATGATTGGTAGGTTCGATTTTGAGGCTAATATTAAGTGGCGATAAGTAATGACATTACTTACTTACAAATGGCTTTTAAGGAACCCGGAGGTTCATTGCCGCCCTCACATAAGCCCGTCATTGGTCCCTATCCTGAGCAAAATTAATTCAGTCTCTACCATCATATCCCACCTCCCTCAAATCCATTTTAATATTATCTTCCCACCTACGTCTCGGCCTCCCCAAAGGTCTTTTTCCCTCCGGTGTCCCAACTAACACTCTATATGCATTTCTGGATTCGCCCATACGTGCTACATGTCCTGCCCATCTCAAACGCCTGGATTTAATGTTCCTAATTATGTCAGGTGAAGAATACAATGCGTGCAGTTCTGCGTTGTGTAACTTTCTCCATTCTCCTGTAACTTCATCCCTCTTAGCCCCAAATATTTTCCTAAGCACCTTATTCTCAAACACCCTTAATCTGTGTTCCTCTCACAAAGTGAGAGTCCAAGTTTCACAGCCATACAGAACAACCGGTAATATAACTGTTTTATAAATTCTAACTTTCAGATTTTTTGACAGCAGACTAGATGACAAAAGCTTCTTAACCAAATAATAACAGGCATTTCCCATATTTATTCTGCGTTTAATTTCCTCCCGAGTGTCATTTATATTTGACATTTCTGTTATATATTCCAAAATTGAATCAGTTGAATTAAACAAAACGTAAATAATACAAATAATGTCCTAAAAAGTAGATGGTTTTCATTAATACATGGGTTGTAAATAAAGTAGTGGCAACACTGTCGGGAATAGGTCATGCGACACGAGACAACTGGTGATCCTAGTTGGAGATATTGTCGATGTATTGAATGATAAAACGGGTTGCTATGACAACAGATGTTATTGTGAATCAAGGCTTCTATACAGTCAATAGGTTATCTCATTTTTCATTAGTCAACCAAATGGCTAATTGGCTGATGACGCGCGAAGAGTCCATGCTCATTGGTTCTTTATTTTCAAATTGATAGTGACGTCAGCGTACGTTATAAACATAACCGCCTGAAATAAGAACATTACAACGGGCATAACGCAATTGTGTACGTATTATAGCATAATATAAATACGCTGAAAGTGTTTATACTAGTGATGGGCGAAGTTGTTCTTTTCCCGGAACAGTTCCGACGGTTCCGGTTCCGAAAAAATACTATGTTCCAAATAACAGTTCCGAAATAACAGTCACCAGTGGTGATGAGTCGGAGTCGTTGAGTCGTTCAAACGAACGGTACAGTACCCTCCCTCTTCACCATAGACAAATAACACCATGCAGCTCACACTGGAGCACTCATAGGCATGACATAGTACACATTCTTATCTATAGATGGCACTGCAATGCACATTCGAATCGATTTTGGAAAATTGCTGTGCATGCGGACAGAACTCAAAAGCTTAATGTTAGTAATTACACAGCTGTTGACTACAAGGACAGAATACAACACTTTGTTTTCGTACATAAAGTTATAAAGACATGGTAGCCAACTAAAAAAAAATAACATAACATTTAAAACATATGGTATGTAATTTCTGTTCTCTCTATTACATAATAAAAAAAACAAATCATTAATTCTTATTTTTACTTTTCTTAATGCACAGTTATAATAATAATAACAATAATAATAATAATAATAATAATAATAATAATAATAAATATTACAATTTCATAAATAAAAAAGATATATATTGGCAGTACTGAAACCTGGAAACCCCGCAGTGGGTTAGTAAAATGTTGGAATCGCATCTTTACCAAAGTGTAATTTAAACTTCGCATTAAACCTCGCTCTCCAAATCAGTACTTATATGGGTAGTTTCCAACAAATAATGCTACAACATTTTTGTTGTTCTTTGATAACAGAGAAGATAGCACAAGAACTTGTGCTTGTCAGACTTAACCTCAACAAACGACATACAGACATTGTAACTAAACCACTCATTACCATTTACGACTTTAACCTTTGTATAGAATCAGCTGATCAATGAATTAATAATAGTATGCGTACTTTATGACTTTGTAGAATGTTTATAAAACAGAATTAGTCAACTAATGGTGAAATAAACCATAAAGCGGGAATCAATATTACAGATTATTGAATACTTACTATAACATTACAGATGATTGGCCAGTCTTACAAATGTTGATATTAAAGTTCGCGCCACCGCAAGGATTTCAATGTCCATGCGCCCCCCTCCAACCACGTGAGAGTTTCAAGTACAGTGTAACTGCAGCTGTCGTTGGTTCATCGGAACAAGCTCCGACGTTCCGACTGTTATCTCGGAGTCGGAACATACCTTGTGCAACGCGGTACTGCGAGCCCGCAACAGCTGGGCAAGTGAGCAGCTCGGAGTCGGAACACTGTTATTTCGGAACAGGAGGTTCCGACCTACTGTTCATTTTTGCAACAGTTCCGAGACCGGAACAGTTCCAAAATAACTGTTGTGTTATTTTTTACCCATCTCTAGTTTATACCGTGTATATAAAAGCTGTACTTACACTTGTCACTGCAATATTTTTCTGTCTTTCTTAACAATTCGTCTGCTCTCAGTGTCTGACGTTCGTTTTCGTCTGCTAGTTTCCAGTCTCATGTTTATAAAAGTTCTAACATTGAATGTTTTTTAATATGTCATTCTAAAGTTTGGAAAAAGGAGCATGTATCGGCAATAAAATGTCAGCCACACGTTCATTTGCAATAACCATTATAACTCAACAATGAATTGTCACGGGAGGCGATTATGATTAACCCACTGATTATGCCATAAGGACAAAATGTCATAAATCGTTAATATAAAATCAATATAATGAGAAAGATAGTGAAAAAGCATTACTGGTATCAGTCGCTAACCTTCCATCCCTTTGGTATGCGACTGTTAGAATAAGTATCATGATTATTTTGTTAATTGTAAGTTATGTACGACCCAGCAAAGATTTTTTTTAGTAGGTTATTTTACGACGCTTTATCAACATCTTAGGTTATTTAGCGTCTGAATGAGATGAAGGTGATAATACCGGCGAAATGAGTCCAAGGTCCAACACCGAAAGTTACCCAGCATTTGCTCATATTGGTTTGAGGGAAAAGCCCGGAAAAAACCTCAACCAGGTAACTTGCCCCGACCGGGAATCGAACCCGGGCCACCTGGTTTCGCAGCCAGACGCGCTGACCGTTACTCCACACGTGTGGACCCCAGCAAAGATTACAAAAGAAAGAAAATAATTTGAAGGTTAACATAGATGAACCTAATCTAATTATATAAAGCTGGTATTAACATAGGCTACTTATATAGGCCTATGTGATTTATTTAAACTTACCTATAGGTTTAACATTTTCGGTCGTTTCGGCTTTATTTTCATTAAAGCTGCTCGAAAATCAGGAAAAAAATCGTCATCTTTAAAATGATCAGAGCATAACCTACTTGCATCAGAATTGAATTTATCCTGTCTTTTGCACGCAATTACCCATTTTTTTCTAAATCCTAAATCTTTAGGATTGGTAAAGAAAGACAACTCTTTTAATGTAAAGCACCGGATAACTTGTGCTGCAGATTTGAACTTCTGAACTGTGAGCTGTTGTGCAATGTTACTTTTATTCTTCCTACTTTTTAATTTTCTTTAGTGTTAGTTTCCCAAGACTATATTATTATTATTATTATTATTATTATTATTATTATTATTTAATTATACTTTTTAATTCTTAGTCTAGGTTAGATCTACTAGCTTTTCAACTGGGTTTATATTTAGCTAAGTTAGCTAAGTTATTAATTAATAGGAAATCTTTACTTGTAGCAACTTCATATTTTTATATAACTTTTTTTTTCTTTTAAGTTGGATACCCTGATTTTTGACAACAATAATCCGGTTGTCCCTGACAGAACATTGTACAATGACCTTCACTCACACCATTCCCCTATACCTGCTGACCAGAACCCTCTCTCTCACCCTGAAGCATTCAACATTTTAACAACAGCATTTTCCAAGAACTCTTCATCCCTTCACGTAGCCCATATTAACGCTCAGAGTTTGGTTGCACACTTTGACGAAATTCAATCCATATTCTCGAATCAGAATTTGCATGCTCTTCTCATCTCTGAATCTTGGCTCAAACCTACATTATCCTCAGCGACATTACACATAGATGGTTATACGCTATTAAGAAATGATCGTTTAAATAAACAAGGGGGCGGCGTTGCTGCATATGTCAGATCAGATCTCAATCCCAGAATAATACACACATCTCCTGGCGAGTATGCCGGAAAACCTGAAATGCTATTTGTAGAAGTATTGACAAGCTTTCAGAAATGCCTTATTTGTGTAATTTACCAACCCCCGAAGATTAACGATATTGCAGAGATCGAGAGATCGTTATTGGAATTCATCACAGATTATGAACACGTCTTAATAATGGGTGATCTTAACACAAATTTGTTAGCCTCTGATTCGAACTATACTAGACATCTATTGACCATGTTCCAGGCTCTTGATCTAGCAGTCCTTCCCCTTGAACCAACCCACCATACCCAATCTTCCGAATCCCTATTAGACTTAATTATTACGAAGAATGCAGACAAAGTACAAAAACATGGACAATGTGCGGCTTCGGGAATTTCGTACCACGATATTATTTATCTAGTATATTCTTTGAAGTGTCCCAAGCCCACACCTAAACTCATAAAGTATCGTGACTTGAAACGTATTGATGAAACCCAACTACTTGAAGACGCAATAAAGATTCCCTGGGACTCAATATGGACCTTACATACTGTTGACGAGAAACTTGTTAAACTAAATGAGTATATTATAAATTTATATGACAAGCATGCTCCTATCAAATCTAAACGCGTAAAAAGAACACCAGCACCATGGATGACTGCTGACATACGTAGTATGATTACGGACAGAAACACTGCATACAAAACGTTTAAACATGACAAGACAGAAATCTCTTATAATTATTATAAACTCTTACGTAACAGAACTACTCAAGCCATTAGAAACGCAAAACTGAGACATTTTCATAACATCTTGAAGGGGGGAGCTGACCCTTCCAAACTGTGGAGAAACTTACGGACAATTGGCTTAGGAAATCCCAGGACTCAGGTAGACAGTGTGCCAGTTTCTCTTGACGAACTAAATGACCATTTTGCAACGGTACAGTCAATAACCTTGGATACGGTCGACAAACAGCAGACAGTTAACGAATTACAAATGACTCCAATTCCGGATAGAGAAATATTTTTCTTCACTTATGTCACAGAAACTGAAGTGAGAGCGGCAATAAAACGTATTACTTCTAAAGCTGAAGGTGTGGATAATATTAGTATAATATTATTGAAGAAAATATTGGACATAATACTGCCGACATTAACACATATATTCAACGCCTCACTCATAACTTCTACCTACCCGAACCTCTGGAAGAAAGCCTTTATCCGTCCGATCCCTAAAATTAAAACCCCATTATCTGCAAATGATTTCCGTCCAATTAGTATCCTACCTGCCCTATCAAAAGCTCTGGAACGTATTGTTCACAAACAACTAATGAACTATCTAACCGAACATACCTTACTGGACGAATACCAATCCGGGTTCAGAAATGGACATAGTACGACTACAGCACTACTAAACGTGAATGAGGATATACGTGAAGCCACAGATGAACGTAAATTAACATTACTGACATTACTTGACTTCAGTAAGGCATTTGATACAGTTGACACGGACCTTCTATTATGTAAATTAAGACTTCTGCATCTTTCTGAAAGTTCTGTTACTTGGTTTGAATCCTACCTTCGCGAACGTCAACAATGTGTCATTGCATGCGATTATTCTTCAAGATGGTGTGTCGTGAAATCTGGAATTCAACAAGGATCAGTTCTCGGACCTTTACTCTTCATGATTTATATTAATGACGTGACTAAAATGATAAAACACTGCAAATACCATATGTATGCTGACGACTTGCAAATTTATTTGCATTTCCACCCTGATGAGACTAGTGACGCAGTAAATAAAATAAACGAAGACTTAAATTCGATTTCACTGTGGTCACACAAATTTGGATTAAGGTTAAATCCAGAGAAATCGCAAGCAATCGTAATGGGACATAATCGTCTACGAAGTACTCTTGATAGTGGTACTATACCACATATAACATTGAATGGGATTATTGTTAAATACAGTGAAACAGTTAAAAATCTTGGCATTTTTATGGATAGCGATCTAAATTGGAACACCCAAGTAACACACACTTGCAAAAAAATATTTTCTCAACTTCACTCTTTGTTTCATATGAAAGAATTTCTACCACTTAGTCTAAAAAAGAATCTTATTCAGACGCTTGTAATGCCCCATTTTGATTATTGCGATTCCTTACTAACTAATGTAAGTTCACTCTTAGCTGAGAGACTACAACGTGTTCATAATGTGTGCATACGATTCATCTGCAATACTCGTAAATTTGACCATATAACACCTTCCCTCCAGTTACTTTCATGGGTGCGTCTGAAGGAACGAAGAACAATACATTCACTGTCTCTTCTATTTAGAATCATGCATACTTCTACTCCGAATTATCTCTTATCGCGCTTTCAATTTCTTACAACTCTTCGAAACCGACATCAAGCACTTCTTTCTATCCCTCATCATAGAACGTCTCTATACTCATCCTCGTACACTGTAGAAATACCTCGTCTCTGGAATTCGCTACCTAATGATGTCAGGGACTGCCGGACTTTATCACAATTCAAAATTAAATTGGAAAATTTTTTCTTGTTTAATGCTTTTTAGATATTGCTAGAAGTGTCGATTTGTGTTTTTTTTTTACTCCAGATTAAAATCGCAAGTTTCTTGTTTATGTTAGTTAATTAGGATACAATTAATTATACTTAATCACTCATTTAAAGTTTGTGTGACTGCAACCTGTGTATATTTTTGTGTGACTTTACTTCGTTTATAGTGTTTTTTTTTCCTTTTTATTTCTGTTATTGTATTTGTATTCCTGGTGTTGTGGAAGAGAAGGCCTGATGGCCTTAACTACACCAGAATAAATAAATAAATAATAAATAATAATAAATAAATAATAAAAAACACGAGATACTGCTTTGAAGCATTTGAGCTTTGGCGGCTCAGCTATCTTGTGACGTCAGAATCGCTCTCCTTTCCCCGTCGATTCCTCGCCCACAAGCTCGATACTAATGCAGCCTATGAGGAGTTTAGAAGCCTTGAATGCAGAGCACTATTTTTAACTGCTCTAAAGCATGTTTAATAAACTTGAGCAATGATCGTGAATAATAATCGAGGTAGCCCGTGGTAGAAATGCACGTCAATGTCATCAAGGTTACCTGAAGCTTGTGGCAACGATGCACTACCGTATCGGGCGGTTGCAAGATGGGTCTCTGCATTTCGTACGGGTCGGAATGAGACGGCACATGTCCATATTTCCTGAGGGACAATCCACCTTCCATCTTGCATGACAATTCGTTGTTATGTCGCAGAAGCAGTGGTTGAATTGCTACAGAGAAGGGATTGGGAAGTACTGGAACATCCTCCGTATTCCCCTGACATGAGTCCTTTTTATTTATTTATTTAATTAATTAATATATTTATTTATTTAACCTGGTAGAGATCAGGCCATGAGGCCTTCTCTTCCCCTCTACCAGGGGATTACAACTACAATATTAAGAATACAGTTACAATTATAATTACAATTAATATTAAATTAAAAATACAATACAAATCAAAGTACTAAAAGATTAACTGATTAATATAAGCTAGACAGTTTATTGTAAAAGTTAAGAAGAGAGAAACATTTTTTTTATTAATTAAGTAAAAATTAAACCCACTCTACGCAGTAAGAAAATGCTTAATAAGCTTGCTTTTGAACGCTACTAAAGTCCGACAGTCTCTGATGTCACTGGGTAGGGTATTCCACAAGCGCGAGAGCGAGATTGTGTATGATGATGAATACGATTATGTTTTATGTGTTGGTATGGCTAGTGTGCGGCTATTTTGCGTGCGTATGAAGAGATTATAATATGATGACAGGTAACTGAAACGGGAGGCAAGGTAGGTAGGTAGGTAGGTAGGTAGGTAGGTAGGTGTAGAGGTGTGAAGGACTTGGAAAAGGAGAACAAGAGAATGAAAATTTCTACGTTCGTTAAGCCGTAGCCAGTTTAGAGTTTGGAAGGATGGGGTAATGTGGTCAACGCGACAGACATCGCAGACGAAGCGAACACAAGAATTATGAACACGTTGTAATCTTTGCGACTGGTTGACATTGAGGTCAGTCAGTAGAAAATCACAATAATCGAAGTGGGGCATTACTAGTGTTTCCACTAGTATTTTCTTGGAGTGATAGCGGGAGGAATTTTCGAATGCTTTTTAAGGAATGTAGTATGGAAAGCACTTTTTTGGTAATATGGGTTACTTGGTTATTCCAGTTTAAATGCGTATCAAAGTAAACTTCAAGGTTTTTAATACAGGAAGCAAAAGGGATTATTGTGTCGTTTAACTTAACTGGAAGAGCAGGAGTAGTATTGCGTAATAGACGTTGATGTCCCACTAGGATTGCTCGAGATTTTCTTGCATTGAGAGTCAAACCAAACTTTCTGGCCCATGAACATATATATTCAAGGTCCTCGTTAGGATTTTGTATTGCGTCATTGAGTGAGTCAGGGGTAGTATGGATATAGATTTGTAAATCGTGTGCATAGAGGTGATGCTTATAGTGCTGTAGAGTAGAGGGGATGTCATTTACGTAAATAGTGAATAGTAGCGTAAATAGTGAATAGTGACTACGACTTGTTCCCACTGTTTAAAGAACCACTTAGAGGCAAGAGGTTTCCAGATATTGTATCAGTACTTAATGCAGCAGGACAGTCCATCACAAACAACCTCGCTAACGGCATACAACGGTTACCACGGATTTCGAAAAAGATACAGGAACACGCTGGTGAATACGTTGAAGGGATTTAAATGTATTTTCCATTTAAGTTCATTAGTATGTTCGTATTATCTATGTTGCCACTACTATATTTATAACTCTCGTATGTTAAGAAGAGTTCATGCTGTATTACTATTTCTTATGTTTTTATTGATCTTTCCAACGTAACCCTCTGAATATCTATAATAACCCACCAGGTTTGCAAACAAAATAATCTCAATACCTCTTTTCTTGAAATATAGATACTATGACCATAATTTTCGTTGGAGATTTTGCCAGGGGCGATTTCTCAGAACATGCTATGCTTGCTGCGCAAGCCCAATATTTTCGTAGAATGTGTATTTCTCAAAATGGGATTACGTACATTAAAATTTATTTTGATTTTTGGAACATTGTATAGGCGTAATACCATCCGCAGGTTGCACACCGCAAGTATCGCAACGCTTGCTCGTTTCTCGGAGCTACAAAAACAACGAGTTAGATACTATAGAGAGGACAAAGATCTCAGAAAGTTGAAGACAATTGAACATTGGTCCGCCATGTTTCGGTTAGTCAAAACAAAGGGGCGTGGCTCGGATGTTGTAGGAAATGACTGTGATGAAGTTAGTATTATTGTGAATTGAGTTACATATTAAGACTATGTTAATAAGTAAACAGTAAAATACACACAAAACTTTACGTTTTATAACAGCTGTAGACCTATGTTTTATTAGTTTACTAAATATAGCCCAGATATTAAATGACAAGCTATACTCGATGCAATCAAAGCAAAGCACCTAAAGACGGATGAATTTAATCGGCAGAAGAAAAATAAATAATTTTTTGACTTCGTCACAAATTTAATTACCTTACAGCTTATCTAACCTAATATGAAATTATGTAATTCAATGCTCACCAGGTGATTTCAAGAGAGACGACGTATGTAACTAATAGGAGTAAAATATAGGAAAGGTAGTGGCGAAATTTAAAAAAAATATCCAGTAATTAAGTTATTGAGAAAAATTCATTTCAAATTGGAATTAACACAGAGAAGTTTTGAAAACTGCAATTATTAAAACTACAAATAACCTCTTAGCATGCAACATAATAATTAAAGAATGACACTAATAGAAAGTTACTCTTGATCATAACTCACCACATTTATTGAAACGATAAGATACTTACGATTAACATTGTTATCAGAAACAACCGGAGCCACAGCTAGCTACACTTCTTTTCGCGTGATGGCGACATCGTGTAATCTAATATAATTTGAAACAAACATTGATCTCACACGTGTCTCGCAACTAAGCAGAGGCTTTTGCAGAATAAAACTGTTCTTACATTATTTTGAACAATAATGACAAATTGTGTGTGATGCAAGTGCTAACTTTCCTCTTTGTTAACAAAAAGAGCCCTAACGCATTAATAAAAAGAAAATTGGAGTAGGCCCTATAAACACAATAAATACTAAACTCTTGATGGTACAAAATCATTAATACAGATATTTCGCTTATGCTCAGTCCGTCTTATCTGCGGCAAGGGTACCTGTATTGAGAGGGTTTAATTATCCAGCAACGAATATTATGATTTACGGTACATTTCATTTAAATCCGAGGGAATGAGACATTTTTGGAAATTTTAAAGTCTTAATTATTACTTTTTCATTTATAAATCAGCTTTTTACAAAACCTATAGCGAAATGTTTAAATTAAATATTGATGTATCTGAAAAATATAATACATGTACCAACTCGTTACAGTGTACCTTTGATAAGCACTCCTTGCGGAGGCTGGCGGTACTATAGACGCCATGTTTTTTAGGGAACGATCCATAGTACTGTTGGCCTCAGCAGGGAGCGCTTATCAGAGGTCTTTAGCCCCTCTATAGTATCCAACTCGTTGTACAAAAAAGATGTAGGAATGGCGAGAATATGATGCGCGCGCAAGTGCCTTCCTCCTTGGTCCGTCCTAGGCGCACATGCTTCTGTTATGTGTTGTTTGAAGCTCTGGTCCGAGAGCTACACCAACGACTATTTAACGTTACACAGACCAGTATTGACAGCGGGAATGTGCTGTGCATGTGTTAGCTGCTGCATGTATTATTAATTCTTAAACATTAATTTGAAGTATTGCAACGAGTTCGGAATTGTGTGTTATTGAAACATTATTAAATCCATTTTCCCGAAGGACTATTCAAGAAAAGACAGACATAATAGAGAATATGTGCGCTCGTTCACTGCAGCTCAATACAACAATGTGCATTGGTTGACAGGGTCGAAAAAACTAAATAAACTGTTCTGTTGGCCATGTTTGTTATATTATATCGAACTTCTACATCTGATAAGCGAATATGATCCATGACTCATAATGATTTCATAATTATAAAATAAATTATTTATGTGGGTCTGATTATTTTTATTAATTATGAATTATTATATCCTCCCATCTTCCCCTATGAATAAAAGAGCAAGCCTAACTTTCGTGACTAGCATTCGCCCCTGGATTTTGCGTCATTTCCCTTCATTTATTGCGAAATACACACCGCTAGAAAAAAATTGCTACATCGCAATGAACTCAGTGGCAAGGCGGACATTAGATGAACCCCACGCAAATTAGGTCACATGGTTAGCAAAGACCAAATGATAAGGGATGTGAATGCTGAAGGTCTGGCAGAGACTTTCTTTTGCACATTCAATAAATAAACCCGGTTACCATGACGATTTCATTCCTACGGACTGCCGAGTGTTTTCTGTGAAGCTATTAGAAAGGTCTCCTGAAACGACATTCATGTGCTTTCTCCTTGTTGGAAAACAGAATCTTTGGTCGTACAAACACAGGACCAGGCTGACAAACTGTAGTAATTTGTAACTAAATAAGAAAGCAGAAAATGTATAAAGAAAATTAAATATTATTTAAATTTAAGGTGTTACACATATATTTCACTATTTCTTAACGTATTATGCGTTGTGTAGATTTAAAATATATTAAATAGCCTGCCTTTTAATATAGGAAGATGACACGAAATTTTAAACTACGTTGTACATCGCGCATTTGAGCTGACCAACAACTTCGTTTTTAGTCTCTATGTACTTTGTGGTGACAAGTGCAGCAATATGTATAGGTGTTAGCAAGTGTATTAGTACGATGAAAACATGAATCCGTTAGATAAATGATTTAGTGTGTAGTGTTTTGGAGACGGCGTTCTAACATTGCTCTCCAGAAGACAAACAAGATATTTTAAAATACAGTAACAGGGGGTAATAAGGCCCACCTAAGCAATAATACGTTCTTTCTTTGAAATGGAGATGTTTAGCAATTTTTAAATAATGGAATAGCATACTTTTATAGTTACCCTATAATATTTTACTTCAAATGAATATTCAAACAGACACATAAATGCTGTGAGCAATGAAAATTAACATCATGTCACTGGGCCTTATATCCTGCTGTGACAGATAATAAGACCCACAATAAAGAATATAAATATTGAACACAATTTGGGCATACATTTTCCTCAGTGAGACCTACACATTCATCGTGCACCCAACATTCACAAGAGACACACACATGTATATCTACAACAATTCTCTTTGCAGACAGAACACATCCGCGTCCCAGTGGCGAACGGAGGGTTTGAAAATTGGGAAGGGCAAGACGTGAATGATGAGAATATAAAAATTTAAGAACTGTGACGTACCTCATTACCAAGCGCAGAATTTAGAGATTTTAAGAAATTAAAATTAGGTTTCCCAATTTATGTTTTTAAATCTTATGTTTACGAATTTACATGATTTTACGGGGGAAAAAATAAAAATAAACAACATACTGTTAATATATTACATCAGCTTCGTAAAGATTTCCTCTCTTTAGGACACTCTAAGTCCTAACCTACGAATTAGGTCTTTTAGGTCATATTGAATTTAAGAATGTTACTCTTTGGTACATAAAACGAATAAGAAAAGCAATATTTCGAGAGTAACGAGATAGCAACAAAACTGATTTGAACCTAAGAATCCGGGGCTTACTCATTACTATTACATAGTCTAATTTTACATCAAATTAACTGGACGATCCTCTTTCTTCGCAGACCGATCAAATAGGTCACAACATGCTGAACAACTGCTACTAGAAGAAGCTAGAGACAAACCTGCATTTGTTTCTAAACTCTCGATATATTTAAAATATTGTATAAGTAAATACATCTCATAACACAAAAGAATAAAATAACAAGAACACCCGCAAACAAGAGAAAATCTAACAACATAAAGGAAAACTTTTACGCAGGGAGAGAAAACTAACAACACGTGACTCGATTTTCTAAAACCAAGAAGAGAGAAAGAGAGAGAGCTTCCCAATACAGCCGAAACCAGCCGTGACTATAAGCAGTACAGTTGTCAGCGGTGGGTAGGACGTCTCCAAATCGGCTCCCTTCGGACGCTATATCAAGTTTAAACTCCTTGTAACCAGCTATCTTATTGGTTGAACTGCTGTTGTCATGGTTACCGGGGAGTAGCGTCATGTAGCCGACTCCTCTCTCCCGCTCTCGCATAGACACAGCAGGCTAATAGATTTCGACTACACAGGTTACAGCGCTATCTGTTATTTTTCAGTAAAGTGAGCGGGCATCACCAACTGAATGTGGTCGACTTTACGTAACTTACATCTTAGTCGTAGTGAGTTATTGGGTTATTTTACGACGCTGTATCAACATCTAGGTTATTTAGCGTCTGAATGATATGAAGGTGATAATGCCGGTGAAATGAGTCCGGGGTCCAGCACCGAAAGTTACCCAGCATTTGCTCGTATTGGGTTGAGGGAAAACCCCGGAAAAAAAACCTCAACCAGGTAACTTGCCCCGACCGGGATTCGAACCCGGGCCACCTGGTTTCGCAGCCAGACGCGATGACCGTTACTCCAGGTGTGGACAGTCGTAGTGAATAGTAAAATTAATATAAAAGGAAAAATGTTCGTCATTTGCTGTAACTTGTCTGTGATCTTAATTCAGCTGGAATTATTACAGTCATATTGTGTTCTGGTAAAATATTAGGGGAGGCACGGCCTCCCTTGCCCCCCTGAAAATCCGCCGCTGCCGCGTCCCCTGGATGTTTACAAATCCTGGAGTTGATGGTTCACCCAATGCTCTTTCTGCATTAGTAATTTGTCAGTCTTTCGTTTGTTTCATTTCTTGCAAAAAAGATTGTGTTTCAGAGTTTGAACTTTATAGTTCAGGGACTTCTATGAACTTGTGGGCGTTTCCACGTATTTATTTCATGGGCCTTATTTCCTGCCCTGTTACTTCGCGCCAATTTTAATTTATGGAGTGCTCATATACCCATTAGCGAAAGTTTCACGGTAGCTCCAAACTTCTTAATGTTTACACAATAACGTGCATTTAATATTATATTAATAACACACAGTTAAACTATTAAATATCAACTTAAATTTTGCAGAATTTTATGAAGAAAGCAGAAATAATCACACATAACTTGTTGCCACCAGTCAGCTACAAACAAAAACGAGAATCTAATTTCTTTATACCTCACTCGAATGCAAGAAGAAATAGGTCTTAAGAGCTGTTGCTCTCTTTTGCAAAAGTATATAACTAATCGCAAAACTAGGTAGTGGGCCTTATTACCCTCAGGTACCTTACAATCCAACATTCCAATATAGCTAACAACGCGCCATCTACAGAATCAATGAAATTACCTGGAATTTTTTCGGAATTCGCCTTATTTATCGGGCACGAGCCGTCACTGGTTTAATGAAGTGGGAGTAGAAGGGGAATGTTTATTTCCTATATTAATTTGCGGACTCAGAATATATCTCTTAAAGAAATTCTCGACTCAGCAAAGTTACTGTACAAAGCAAACATAGTGTGGGAGAATACGTGAAGTATAACATATAGGAAATCAAAGTCTAAAACGGTGACAAACGTTTTCTTTCAAAGCACACATAATGTTACATTAGCACTAAAAGAAAATCGATTAAGCGAGTGTGCAGACTTCGTATTGATTTCACACGTTCTTTCTATTCGTAACATTTCGCAACGAACGTTCGATAACTCAACGCGGACGTGAATCTTTTTATTTATTTTATTGGGTTATTTTACGACGCTTTATCAACAGCTTAGGTTATTTAGCGTCTGAATGAGATGAAGGTGATAATGCCGGTGAAATGAGTCCGGGGTCCAACACCGAAAGTTACCCAGCATTAGCTCATATTGGGTTGAGGGAAAACCCCGGAAAAAACCTCAACCAGGTAACTTGCCCCGACCGGGAATCGAACCCGGGCCACCTGGTTTCGCGGCCAGACGCGCTAACCGTTACTCCACAGGTGTGGACACGTGAATCTTCAAGAATTTCGAACTGACAACAGAGTAACTGCGAATACACACATTTCTAACGTATTCGTACAGAAATAACTAATGTACACTTAGCGGCAAAAGGAATGGGCCGGCCGACAATTTATAAGTTCCAGAGACATAACATTGCGCATGCTCGTCTCGTCAACTCCGTAGTTCACCAGGTAACACATAATTAAACCATTTAAATTTGCTGTATTTTGTTTAACAGTCTAAAATATGTAATAAAATCGAATGGCGCGTTGATTCTAGATACATCAGGGCCCTTGAAGAGTGAACTAATAATAAAATTTATAAATAGAAATTCAACCGGAGCGAATATGAACAGGAAAATCACATATTATGCCGAACTAACATTAACAGTCACAGCAGCGTAAGTTGTTACGGCATTGGTCTATTGAACAAGTATGTTAGTAGTAGCTCAAGGTTCGAATCTCCTTCAAATCTTCTTTTTTTATTACAAATTTTCCATCATATGTGTCTCGCAAAGCTATAATTATGTTGCGATATCTCTTAGAATATGCCCAAACTCTAATAAATAATAAACCTCCCTCTCTCTTTCAAACAATACTGCTATCTGTTAATACAGTAACGTTCTGTATGGTCATTACGCTTGAGGATGGCACAGAAACAATAACCCATTACCCTGGTTCGCGTAGGTTATTCTGCGTATGCTACTCTCCGACAGGACTTCGATTGAAATGTCATTCGCTCCGACGAGGTAATTGTCTCCAATAGCAACGATAGTACTGCCTAGTTTATTGCATGAATTGCCCCCGATACGATGAACGCTTCGTGAGACGAATTATTAACAAGTCGGGTTGCGTGAGGGTCGCGTGTTGGGGGTGGATGTCATACGATGGGGCAGGACTTCTGGAACGCATCCACGGTCTGTTTACGGCAGAAGTCTACGAACACATTTTGGCAAATGTAATGATCCCTTCCGCCCGAAAACGGTATCCAAAAATAACACTTTTCTTCCAGCAGTATCATCATCCCATACATACCGCCAACCGGATGCAAAGATGGTTTACGAGGAGGCGTGATGTCGACCCAGTCGACTGGCCTCCAAATTCACCAGACATGAATTCGATTCAAAATTTGTGAGCTGCAGTCAAAAGGATTCTACGCTCTAATTGGGCAGAACAACCACCTGTTCGGACACCTGAGGAATTGTGGGACAGAGTTCTAGATGCTTGGGAGGAGATGGCCAAGAATTTAAACCCACTTCATAATCTTGTGGACTCCATGCCGCGCAGAATGAGGGCAGATGTTGACGCAGGTGGTTTGTGGACGAGATACTAGTCCCCACCACAGGCCTTGTTTTGTTAATATATTAAAAAATTGTTTGTTTTTGTTAATTTAATTATTTGTGTTTGATATGCGTCCGGTTTTTTAGGATGCGAATCAAGTATTTTTGTTTATACAGGCCAGGTCTCACCTATTAATAGCCCACAGGTGATGGGCAATAATATTTTTACAAGGCAGGCTTAACGAAGTTTGTTAACAAATGCCATTTCACATTTAAACTAACAAATTAAGTTAAAGTTATAATTAAAAAATAATTTCACCGTACCAGGAGGCAAACTCGTAACTCCTGATATGGATGTCAAACTTCTTACCACTGGGCCACACACTGCTCGTAAGGTTTACTACCAAAGAGTTTGTAATACTTACTAGAGACACATACCCGTGAGTGGCAGGCAAGAAAAATGTCACAAATTGAATCGGCTAGCATCCGCCATTAAAGGGAGTATTTGCGGCGCAAAATTCGAAAACAGTATCACAATACATTGATATAGCCTGGTGATAGACACTGTTTTAAACATATTTTACAAATGATGAATCGTGATGAAATAAACATGAATGGAAGAGGAACGCTATATTTATTAAAGTATTATAATGGTTCACCTTTGGCGATATCACCCATATACACTCGGGACAATTAAGTGAAATATTGAATAATGGCAATATCAGCATTAATTTTCAGTATTGTTTTAAGGGCATACTAATGGATATTTACTGTAATATTTAAAATAATCTATATTTTAGTCCTTTCATGCAAAGGAAGAGGAAGAAAATATTTAGTGGTGAAATATGAGATCATAAAAATTCTGGAGACAGATTTAAAATATAATGAGAATAAATTTTATCATAAAACATTCTATTCATTGTGTAGTTGATGACCACCAAGATAGAGGTCAGTACAGACTTTTTAATAAAATTAGTAGCGGTAATAGTAGGCCTAGGACTAGTGGTAATAGTAGGCCTAATAGTAGTATTAATAGTACGCCTATTAGTAGTGCTAATAATAGACCTAGTAGTAGTGGTAATAGGCCTAGTAGTAATGGTAATAGGAGGCCTAGTTTCGATAGTAACTTATTAGTAGGCCTAGTAGTAGTGGTGATAATAGGCCTAACTAGGCAATCAGCTATATTTTCACCAATTTCTTTGCATTTAATAGAACCAAAAACTAGAAGTACATGCTGTTCAAAAGGGAAATTACATGATTAATTCAGTTATTGTGAAACAAAACAGTTTTAGACAGATATAGTCTGAGGATTTTCTTATGCACTGTGCTATTATAATCCACTGTAATATGATGGCACCTAACCCTTAGTCATTGTTGAAATCAACCTTATAAACCTGATTAATGTGTTTTTGGAAAAACTTTATCCAAGAAATATTCCGACATTCTGTAAACACTTTCAAAGGAGGAACTGGATTTGGAACATTCTTCCAAATATTAAGATATGCATGCTTTCCAGAGCATCCTACAATAGTAGCTAAGTTCAAACAATTATTTGCGGCGCAATATTTCACCATTTTGTTATTATTTCCCTTCAAGTGTACTTATATTTATTCGTACTCCTCAATAAACATGAACTGCTCGCACTCCTGGCGAAGCATCAACTCCCTTTAATGGCGGCCGAACAGCGGTTCAATTTTGTACGCGAAACTAGCGCCGTTGGTGTCTCTAGTTATATATTACAAACTCTTTGTTTATTACATTATAGACGGACGACTTTCAATGAAGAGACACCACAGCAATGCCTTGCAGTGGGTTACGTTTACACGAGTGAACCGAGCGATAGAACTTAGCATTTCTATCGACCAAGAGTCGGCCCATTCTTTTTTCCGCTACGTGTACATTATGGACTCTTACATAAAAAAAACTCATATATATTTTAATATTGGGCAAGCTGCATTTTAAAATTACACTCCACATTCATCTGACAGTCCCTTATACACGCTACAGGAGCTATATTTAAATATCTGTTGAAGATGATCTGTTAGTGAGACAAATTTAACATAGACCAAACACTTGAACAGATTCCTGGAAATTTCCTGGCGTGCATTCCCTTACATATTTTCAGATTCCGAAAAATATACTTCGCGTCAAAATGAATCTCTCTCCGTCTCTTTTATCGAAAGGAAATTAATTGATGCAGATTTTAGGAAAACAACAAAAACCCTGTATTAAATGAAATAAAGGTTCTAAAAGTTTTTTTTTTCTTCTGTTTCATCATGTACAAGATATTATGAGAGGAATTTATAATATACCAGGACATTCGAAAAGTAATGACAGCATAAGCTATTGCTTGACTCTACATTTATTTAGGTTATTTTTGGCATTACACCCTTGAAATGTAATGCCTTGCCACGCCAATAATATTTTGCCTTAGAAGACGGCGGACTTCATCTGCAGCATAATTTCTGGATCTCTATCTCACTGATCGATCTAAAGCTCTTTATATGTGAACTCTTGATTGAAAGCGAATGCCTCGTCCCTACCCATCTTGCAATAGTTCGTTATGGCTGGCCTTCTTTCCCATAAGCTTCTTATAATGCCATAAAGCACTGGGTTGCATTTTATTCTCTTGCAACTTGTATTTCTATGAAGCATCTTTGTTCATACCTACTGTCTCTGTATTCACAAAATACGGTTATTTGGCCATTATTCAGTCTATCATTCAATATGGTATAATTGTTTGGGGTGGAAGTACAAAAATTAATCTTAGTCCGTTAAATTTACTAGAAAAACGAATAATTAAAATTTGTTCAAGAAACGTTTCGATTATCCAACTAAATTAATTTATTCTGAATTTAATGTATTTAACATTGAATAAATTTATAAGTATACGCTGTCAAAATTTTATCTTAAAAATCGTAATAAGTTTATATTACAGACACATAATTATGACACAAGACGAAATATTAATTCAACATTAGTAGAACCTAAATGTCTCACATCTGCTGGTCTAAAGCATGGCATTAATTTTGGCCCTCGTTTGTATAATTTAGCTAAATTACACCCAGAACTTCTAACATGTAACCCACTAACATATAACAAGAAAATTAGAAACGTGTTAATATCTTCAATTTGATTAAATAAATTTATAGCTTATGTGTATGAATTAATCAAGCTATATTATATTTGTATTCTATAATTATGAATATATATACATAAATTGTCCTACTTTTCACGTGCGATATTATTCTTCTCTAGTGTTAATACTATATTATATAATTCCATTGCCGCTGAAATTTAAATTTTAGTTCCTATTTCATTTTATTTATTTTATTTTATTTTTTTTCTATATTTCTCTTATATTAATATTCTATTATATAATTTCTGTAACTGTAATTTTAATTTTATTTCCTATTTTATTTTATATTCTCTTATAGGCCTATTAATATTATATCTGAACTGCGACCAATACTACAGTATCTCCTTTTTTATATTGATTGTATTATTTTATTTCTATTTCTCTTGTTTGTAATTATATTCTTTATTCTGTATATTTAAATTAAAATAAATAAATAAATAAACTTAAAAGGCTTAATATTCTGCATTTATGCAACAATCGCTCATCTATTCCGTATTAAATTCCAATGCCTACCGCTAGGTGTGCTGATATACAGTACTGTTGCCATTACTTATTGAATTTTTTAGTATTAATTTTTCATTTTCGTTATCTATTTACATTTTCAAAATAATAAATTAGTAAAAGAAATAGAGTGTGTCTCAGTTTATGATTCTATGATTGGAAAAACACTATCCAAACATTGAGCGTTTCAATGATTTCTAGCCAGAATCGCTTGATTAATAATTTAGAAATGTTTCGAGTAACAGAAATACTTTCTACAGCTGAAAATGGGTCAAAGAGACGAGTAGATATTTTAGCGTACAATGCTGACACTAAACAAGGCATCATTGTGGACCCCACGATACGTTTTGAAGTAGAATGTCATCAGTCAGCCGAGGTCCACCTTGAGAAGAAGTCGATCTATGAGCCTACAGTCAACTATTTCAAGCTGAAATATGCCTTAATTCACGTTGACGTATTCGGCTTGCTCATAGGTGCTCGAGGGACTATACCAGCTTTTTTCGAAGAATTTCGACAGCAGTTTGCTCTGCCAACATCTCTGAGGGATGACATTGTGATAATTGTGTTAAAAATCCTGCCAAAACCTAATTATTCCTTGTCACAAAAAACACCTTTAAAAACAGCTTAAAAGATAACCTTATTAACATTTCACTCCAATCTTACTGATTTAAACTATCACTGACTGCATTGATACTTCATTCTTTAGACATCATCCTGATAGTGCTGTATTCTCAAAATTGTCTCATAATAATCTCTTTCTATTATCTAATATTATTTGAAATATATTAACATTCTATGTATTTTAGCTTAATTCTGCTACAAAGTTTATTTCAGTATCTAATTAATAGTTCATAGTATTTTGTTGTTTAATTCGTATATAACTCTTGTATACATGTAACTCTCACTTAATCAAATTGTTGAATTTTTTGTAAGTTCATGCATATGTATATACACTTTTTGCTGGTTGAGTGGAAGAGAAGGCCTTACGGCCTTAACTCTGCCAGCTAAAATAAATCATTATTATTATTTAATCACATGGTGGCACATTAATAGCAATTGTAATTTTTCACGCCTTTTTCTTTGTCTCCCTTCTTTAAAATTTAATATCTATGTTTACATATGTATAATTTTTTTGAGGATATACTGAGTCCGTAAGGGCTACCTCAATGGAGGCCAGTTTACCATTATTATTAAATAAATTATTTGTCACCAGTATGTTGGCGTACATGCCTTTTCAACCATCGTGCCTCCCAGAAACCCTTTCCACAAAAGTCACATTTGAATGGTGTTGTACCCGTGTGCTGACGTGCATGTCTTTTCAGGTTTGTCACATGCGAAAAATATTTTTCACAGAAATCGCATTTGAAAGGTTTTTCCCCCGTATGCAGTCGTTCATGTGATTTCAGTGTCGCCAACTGCGAGAAACACTTCCCACACACCCTACAGCTGTAAGGCTTCTCGCCAGTATGCACACGTGTATGTCTTTCGAGGTGTCCCAGCCTGGAAAAACACTTCCCGCAAACATCGCATTTGAATGACTTCTCGCCAGAATCTGCGCGAGCATGGCAATACGCGTGGGTTTTCAGATGTCCCGGCTGTGAGAAAGACTTCCCGCAGACGTTGCACTCGAGTGGTAAGTTGGCAGTATGTTGGCGTGCATGTCTTTTCAGGCGTCGCGACTCCCAGTAACTCATTCCACACACATCGCATTTGAAAGGTTTTTCGCCACTGTGATTCCGCGAATGCCTTCTCAGATTTAGAGAAGTCGAGAAACGTCTGAGACAGACATCGCATTTAAAAGGTTGCTCGCCTGTATGCAACTGTTCATGGCACTTCAGTATTCCCAACTGCGTAAAACACTTGCCACAGATCTTGCAGGTGAAAGGTTTCTCGCCTGTGTGAACGCGCTCGTGTCTTTTAAGATGTCCCAGCCTCGAGAAACACTTCCCACACGCGTTGCATTTGAATGTTTTGTCGAATGTTTGACTCTGCAGGTCACATCTGAGAGACGGGGAATTGTGATCGATTTTACAAATGTTTGAAATTTCATCCGTTTCATTATGGGTTGAGCAGTTAGAAGATTGTTTTTTCAAGTTGTCACCTTTGGTCAAAAGTTTGTTATAACTGCAACATTCAATCGAACTTATTTGTCTATCTTGTTCACTTTAATACTTGTACAAAAATATAAAACATTTCTAAAATTAAAACGCTGCAGTTCCATACAAAGAAATAAAACACAAGGTAACATATAAAACAATAAAATTATAGAATACAGAAATATAGTTAGTAGTACATTATGCAACGAGCCTATAATGGTAGTAATTAAGACGCGATTATGTTTGTTTATGAAACGAGAACAAGCGAGTTTCATAATTTTCATACGAGCGTCTTAATTACCATTATCGGCAAGTTTCATACGACTTTTTATCCTCGACCATATTTCTAACTTGAAATTATTCATAAGCAGGGAAAGGATTTATATGTAAATACATATTTACTTATAAAGCTAATATAATTTATATTTTGCATTATCTTTATGTTTCACAATGTGTAGGGTTGAAAAATCCTACTTTTATTTTCCATATTTTTCCATATTTTAGAGTTTAGTACATATTTTCGTTAATTTCCATATATTTTCCATATTTCATATAAAACAGTCCATATTATATTAGGTTTAACAATAAAACAAAACAAAATTCCATTAACTTTTAAAAATACATTTCAACAATAGAGATTTAAACACATGTTCAGTAATCCCTTTAACATCAGAGTTATTTGAAAATTAGCAGTCCTATCAACAATGGGAAAGTAAGTTACAAAACTGTATTAATTTAATTTAAAATTTTTAACAGACTTCAGTTGTGCAGCTCAACAGTTAAATGCCAGTCAGAGTACACATAGGTTCAGTTTTGTAAATCATACTATAAAGACGGTAAATATGCCAAAAGTACGTCATTCAGTCAATTTAAAATCAAAACTAACAAGTTACATTTCAGAATTTAAAGAAGATGGTTTATCAACTGACAATAAAATATTATTTTGTAATTTGTGTCAGTGTGCAGTATCATCTACACAAAAGTTCCTGGTGCAACAACACATTACAACTAGTAAACATCAGGCCAACAAACAACTAAATTCCAAGCAGAGACAATTGTTTTTAACACAACCAACAACATCGAATGTAAGATCTGAGTTTAACATCGACCTGTGCCGTTCTCTCATCTCTGCTGATATTCCTCTCTACAAACTAAAGAATAAGGTCTTCAGGGAATTCCTTGAAAAATATACTCAACATACAATCCCGGATGAGTCAACACTTAGGAAGACGTATGCTCCATCCATCTACGATGAGACAATACAGAAGATAAGAGATGAAATTAAAGATAGTTCAATTTGGGTTTCCATTGATGAGACTCCCGACAAAGAAGGTAGACTTGTTGGTAATGTAGTTATCGGTTTGTTAAGTGAACAATATTCTGAACGAATTCTTTTACATTGTGATGTTCTAGAAAAGTGCAATAACAAAACTATAGTTAAACTGTTCAACGAAGCTATGGGTATCCTGTGGCCAAAGGGTATTATGTACGATAATGTGTTATTCTTTATTAGCGATGCTGCCCCTTATATGGTCAAAGCTGGACAAGCATTATCTGTTGTATATCCTAAATTGACTCATTTTACTTGTGTGGCGCATGCATTTCATCGTGTGGCAGAAGTGGTCAGAGACAATTTCCCTAAAGTAGATTTGTTGATTTCATCAGTGAAAAAAGTATTTCTCAAAGCTCCCAGTAGAGTTAACGTGTTGAAAGAAATGTACCCTGAAATTCCATTGCCACCAAAGCCAATTTTAACTAGATGGGGTACATGGCTAGAAGCAGTTGAATATTATGCCGAACATATAGACTCTATTAACAATGTTCTCCTTGCATTGGACTCTGAAGATGCAGTCTCAATTGATACTGCGAAAACAGTTACCTGTGACATAAGTGTGAAGAATGACTTAGCTCACATTCAGCATACATTTTCATGCATCATAAAAACGCTCAAAAGTCTCCAAAATAGGCACCTTTCACTATCTGAAAGTTTTGAAATTATAAATAGTACTGTGGAACAACTGAATCGTGGTAGAGGTAAAGTTGCAGATGCAGTAAGAGCTAAGGTGGACACTGTACTTTCAAAAAACCCTGGATATGAAGAACTACAAAAGGTTGTTGCTGTGATGAGTGGTGAATCAACAGTGAAGATTAACTTGGACTTATCCCCAGCAGACATTGTGAAATTGAATTATGTACCAGTTACTTCTTGTGACGTCGAACGCTCTTTTAGTCAGTATAAATCTATCCTCAGAGACAATAGAAGAAGATTCACTTTTCAGCACTCGAAAGAAATGTTTGTAACCTATTGTTATGGTAACAGACAATAAAAATTGTGTTTTGTTGAAACTACATTGGAAGATAAGGTACGTCCATTATATTTTTTGTTTAGTTTGATTAAAATGTACCAATATTTAACGTACATAGTCATTTTTTTATAATTTTAAGTCCATATTTAATTCCATATTTTGGTAAAAATCCATATTTAATTCCATATTTTGGTAAAAATAACTACATATATATTTACATATTTCATATATTTTTAGTCCATATAAATCCGTTCCCTGTTCATAAGTATTCATGTTATTCTTATCTGACTGAGGAGTGGAACTGACATTGTGCAATACCTCGTAAATTGGGAGATGTGCGCAGACGCGAAAGTATTATTTCCGAGAAACAAATGTCCACATTGACCTTGATATAATCTAGAGAGTAAAATAAACATTAATCTTGATATAACCTTGAAATTGAATTAGACATTAAAAAACGAGATGGTAAATTGAATTTATTTGAATATTATTTTCAATTAACGCTAATTATTAATCTAATCTAGCGCTAGTTGTCTTTCGATCGAATATCCGAGAATAATCGATACGTGCGCTTTCATATTGCTACAATGGTAATTTCTGATTGGTGGAACACCTGAACTTTAATGAATAGGTGTACTTTAATCAGGTCCATTAAAGGGCTGCTACCAGGTGTATAATTAGTACATTTCGGCAGGGTCGAGTATAAACAATCACATGAAACAAACACAATTCAACAGGAGTTCAAAAGCTTTACAGTTTTCTACATAGAACAGACCAGATGATCATTTCAAATAAGCTGCAGTATACTCATTATAGCAATAATTCAACTAACAACACATCAAAATACGCAGAAGACATTAAAAACACTCAATATAAGAATTGGTTTCCAATGGATACCATCCCATCATGTTTCCCCGTCTTTCCAAACTCTGTCTTGGCTAAGGCTAAGCGATCGACAAGCCCTGCTTTCTCTTGTTCTCTTATTTCAAATTCTGCGCAGCGCTACCCCAATCTATTTGGCTTCTCGTTTTCAAAATTTATCCGCATATCATCAGCTAAGTACAAGATCTCATCATAACAATTTACTCATTATACCCTACCACAGGACATTTTTATATTCTTCATCTTATACAGTTTCAGTTGCTAGAAATTGGAACTCGCTTCTGAGTGATGTAAGGGGTTATTGGACAATAATTCATTCAGGTGAAAATCACATAAATTCTTACTTAACATATTAATTGCTGATTAATATTTGTTACTTATAATGAAATTAACATCTGTCCATTCTTATTATTATCTTTAATTTCTCTAAATAGATTTACAAAACCTCTAATGGGAATTACATTAATATTATCATTATATAAATATATTTTATATATATATATTTTTTTCTCCCTGTAACATAGTTCTAGTAAGCTTATATCAAATTAATTTTCATTATTTTACTAATTATCTCAAATATTAAATTAATTATAATTGAATTAAATTAGCTCATAAATTAAGTTACTACTTTACCTTATTGGTTTATCTAAATTTAAATAAATATGTAGTCCACTAGTCGTTAAAACTGAAGAATATTGCTGGAGAACCTTTTAAGTGTAGTGTAAATATTTGTAATTTAAATATGTATTGTGTTGATTAAGGCTGGTTGAGTGGAGGAGAAGGCCTTATGGCCTTAACTCTGTCAGCGAAAATAAAACATTATTATTATTATTATTATTATTATTATTACTATTATTATTATTATTATTATTATTATCCCGTTGTGGAATCCTGTGAAACGAGAATGCGGATGCTTTAGCAAAGAAGGGCAGCACTGCTACTTACAGACCTGTTACTAAATCTACGTATTACTCTGTGAAAAGATTTATTAAATCTACATACTTACACTTCAACAAGCAAAATTTGATAACACAATCTGAAGGCGAAAAAATGGAACTCACTGCATCATAATCCACAGTTAATTCCCGATTTACCACGAAAATCGTCTGTAGCTGCATTTAGATTGGCAACAGGCCATGATTGTTTGGCCAAGCATCTGCATAGAATTGGAATATATCATCCCCTAACTGCTCACTGTGCAACTCAAACCAAGAAATGGATTCGGAACACCTCAAAATCTGTGCTTCAGTGGCTGACCATGACAATATCTTTGAAAAATATTGGAGTGCAAGAAGTCAAATGACTTTATTGTCAAACTCCTGGCATTAAAAAACGACAACAGGTTTGTTTAGGCTTTTCGTATGCTTTGCATATACGAATCAGTGACAGTTTAGTTTAAGTCAGTTTGGATATTAGTATGCCTTACACATGCGAATTTTTTGACAAGTTAGGTTAGGTTAGGCTTCTGGTATGCATTACATAGACGAAACAGTGGTTCATAAGTTACTTTAGTTCAGGCTTCCGGTATGCCTTGCATATGTTCACAATTGTCTATGAATGTGTCTTTTATTATTGTCCGTTTTCCTTTGGTAACGCTATTGTAAAGAATTATCTAAATATTACAATAAATCACAGTTTCCTTATATTTTAATGACATGAAGTTATTCTCCTCAAGTGAAGCTTAAATGCAATTGTTCCAATGAGTACAAACAATGAACAAATAAACATTAAAGACGGAACTGGGCGCAAATAAATAACAGAGATTTTTTTTTTTCTTTATTGTAACAGTTATGTTGAAGTTGAAGATTAGTTCTATGATCTTGAGGATTAGTAGAATAACGCAGTAATGGCATAGAACTTGCGGTGGTGACACTAGTGGTCCTACTAGCAATGATAGTGGTCGTTTTAATGTATCTGATGCCACTTCAGTTCCAAAATATATTTCACTATTAATGTGAATAATAATTTGTTTCAGACACAAGATACAAAATTCTGTAAGCAATTATTTCAAGCTACATCTAATAATTAAAATAAAGCAACGAAGGACAGAAGAAAGCGACGGAAGCAAAGTACTCTCACTCACCTGTCAGCCAAAATCTCGTGGTCTTCTGCTGTCAGCTCCTCCTTCACAATGTCCAAGTCACAACTCCCGTCCTGCAGTGAAAAGAATGATGGCACATGGTCGAAATGTTAATCCATGTTCCATACTAGAAATTTGAATTTAAATCGAATTCACTCCAAATAAGAGTTTTGGTAAAAGAAAGGCAGTTTTTCAGGCTACTGCTAATATTTATGGTCACCCACTTGCAAGCCCCAATTATAATAGACAGTACAGATATTCGTTTACAAAAAAGAAAAAAAAAAACATAGATAACATGGAATAAAGAGATGAAACAGATACAAGTGTAAATACAAATTATAATGGGAAATGAGAAAAGGAAAAAGAAAAAAAAGAACAGACAAATAGATACTACCTAAATAAGAGATACAGATATAGATACAAATGAAAAATACAAAATAAAATACATGAAAAATAGTTAAATATAGATATCATAGCCAAAAATGTAAAATGTAGCTATAATTGGCAAATTACAGAGTAACATATAGCAATATTATATAAAATCAACTACCTTCAGTATATTAATAGGAAAATGTTTGTATTCCATGTAAGAAATGCAGATATCTAGATCCCATGTTTTACATATTTCATTGAAATTTGAACACATTTTTAACGCTGGTGAATTTTTATGTGATGAAGTGTTTTGTTTTTTTATAATATAACAATTGACGATTTCTTAAGTGTGATGTTCTAGCGTTATTCTGGATTTGTGATAATCAGGGAACGGATTTATATGGACTAAAAATATATGAAATATGTAAATATATATGTAGTTATTTTTACCAAAATATGGAATTAAATATGGATTTTTACCAAAATATGGAATTAAATATGGACTTAAAATTATAAAAAAATGACTATGTACGTTAAATATTGGTACATTTTAATCAAACTAAACAAAAAATATAATGGACGTACCTTATCTTCCAATGTAGTTTCAACAAAACACAATTTTTATTGTCTGTTACCATAACAATAGGTTACAAACATTTCTTTCAAGTGCTGAAAAGTGAATCTTCTTCTATTGTCTCTGAGGATAGATTTATACTGACTAAAAGAGCGTTCGACGTCACAAGAAGTAACTGGTACATAATTCAATTTCACAATGTCTGCTGGGGATAAGTCCAAGTTAATCTTCACTGTTGATTCACCACTCATCACAGCAACAACCTTTTGTAGTTCTTCATATCCAGGGTTTTTTGAAAGTACAGTGTCCACCTTAGCTCTTACTGCATCTGCAACTTTACCTCTACCACGATTCAGTTGTTCCACAGTACTATTTATAATTTCAAAACTTTCAGATAGTGAAAGGTGCCTATTTTGGAGACTTTTGAGCGTTTTTATGATGCATGAAAATGTATGCTGAATGTGAGCTAAGTCATTCTTCACACTTATGTCACAGGTAACTGTTTTCGCAGTATCAATTGAGACTGCATCTTCAGAGTCCAATGCAAGGAGAACATTGTTAATAGAGTCTATATGTTCGGCATAATATTCAACTGCTTCTAGCCATGTACCCCATCTAGTTAAAATTGGCTTTGGTGGCAATGGAATTTCAGGGTACATTTCTTTCAACACGTTAACTCTACTGGGAGCTTTGAGAAATACTTTTTTCACTGATGAAATCAACAAATCTACTTTAGGGAAATTGTCTCTGACCACTTCTGCCACACGATGAAATGCATGCGCCACACAAGTAAAATGAGTCAATTTAGGATATACAACAGATAATGCTTGTCCAGCTTTGACCATATAAGGGGCAGCATCGCTAATAAAGAATAACACATTATCGTACATAATACCCTTTGGCCACAGGATACCCATAGCTTCGTTGAACAGTTTAACTATAGTTTTGTTATTGCACTTTTCTAGAACATCACAATGTAAAAGAATTCGTTCAGAATATTGTTCACTTAACAAACCGATAACTACATTACCAACAAGTCTACCTTCTTTGTCGGGAGTCTCATCAATGGAAACCCAAATTGAACTATCTTTAATTTCATCTCTTATCTTCTGTATTGTCTCATCGTAGATGGATGGAGCATACGTCTTCCTAAGTGTTGACTCATCCGGGATTGTATGTTGAGTATATTTTTCAAGGAATTCCCTGAAGACCTTATTCTTTAGTTTGTAGAGAGGAATATCAGCAGAGATGAGAGAACGGCACAGGTCGATGTTAAACTCAGATCTTACATTCGATGTTGTTGGTTGTGTTAAAAACAATTGTCTCTGCTTGGAATTTAGTTGTTTGTTGGCCTGATGTTTACTAGTTGTAATGTGTTGTTGCACCAGGAACTTTTGTGTAGATGATACTGCACACTGACACAAATTACAAAATAATATTTTATTGTCAGTTGATAAACCATCTTCTTTAAATTCTGAAATGTAACTTGTTAGTTTTGATTTTAAATTGACTGAATGACGTACTTTTGGCATATTTACCGTCTTTATAGTATGATTTACAAAACTGAACCTATGTGTACTCTGACTGGCATTTAACTGTTGAGCTGCACAACTGAAGTCTGTTAAAAATTTTAAATTAAATTAATACAGTTTTGTAACTTACTTTCCCATTGTTGATAGGACTGCTAATTTTCAAATAACTCTGATGTTAAAGGGATTACTGAACATGTGTTTAAATCTCTATTGTTGAAATGTATTTTTAAAAGTTAATGGAATTTTGTTTTGTTTTATTGTTAAACCTAATATAATATGGACTGTTTTATATGAAATATGGAAAATATATGGAAATTAACGAAAATATGTACTAAACTCTAAAATATGGAAAAATATGGAAAATAAAAGTAGGATTTTTCAACCCTACACATTGTGAAACATAAAGATAATGCAAAATATAAATTATATTAGCTTTATAAGTAAATATGTATTTACATATAAATCCTTTCCCTGGTGATAATATTTCGCTATTATCCAGTAGACCGTTGAATATTTTATATAATAAAAGTTGTTCAGCAAGTAATCTACGACTGGAAAGAGACATTAAATTAAATTCAGCAAGTAGATTGTTGTACGAAATTTTGTTATGGAGGGCTGAACAATGATATCTTCTAAAATACAGATATCTAGAGAATCGTTTTCGAATTTTTTCAATTTGATTACGATGTGATTTGCAAGTGGGTGACCAAATTACAGAGGCATATTCCAATTTAGCGCGAACATGACAATTAAAAAGGAGTGTCAAAGTCGAAGTGTTCTGTAAAGTTTTTGAATTTCTAATAATAAAACCCAGATATAGGGAAGTCCTATCTGTTATTTCATTGTCATTATGAATTTATTGGAATCCTCGCTACTTGACAACTCTGAGCGTATTTCTGGTTTTTTCTTTTGCTTTAACACTTGAGCATTTTAGATATAAACTCAAGAAAAAACTCCCTGGTCTTTTGACAAGAAGTGATTTTACTGCATGACAATTCTCGAGATTACACTGCTAAATCAACAAGAGTAACAGAGGTTTTCCTGGGAAACTCTACCACAGTAGCCTTAGAACACAGACTTATCTCAAATGCAATTCCCGTATTTCTGGAGATTTAAAGAAAACCATATTTCCATCAAAAAGAGTAAAGCAAAATGCTGTTAATAGTTCACGTCCAGACAACAAAGTTTTCACGAAGTTGATACCTGTTACCTCGTGTCACAGTGCAAGAAGTGCGTTACCAATGCTGGCGAGTTTTAAGCCGTAAGTTTGTGGTAAGTTAATTTATTTTGTTTCCATTAAAGATTTCCAAGTTTCAATTGAACGATCTAATAATATCGTAAGCTATATTCATATAAAATTAACGCCAGTTACATGATTGGACAATATTGTGCGTAAGAAAAATTTTACAAAAAGTGAAACTGTTCATGACTTCCGTAACAAAAACCAGATAATATTAAAACTCAAGTTAGAAATTACTACAACAGTGAGATTACAAACCTCATGTTTATAAGCAATACAAATATAAACAGAATGGGTTAACAGAAGAATCAAGAAATAACACAGTATTCATCTAAATCACTTATTTCATGACTGAGAAATTATAAAATCAAATGGTGCACCGAGATAAGAGAACTTTTTCGATATATCGATTCGAAAGCAACTTTGAAAATACTTTTAGAAATTAAAACAGTAAAATGAAGTATTTCTTATTTTAGAATAATTTTACCGTCAGTAACAATTAATTAGAAGTATTCCGAGTATGTTCAAGGTTTTCTTTTGCCAGTGATATCAAAATACCAAAACTCTTACTTTCACATAAAAGTATTACAAAATAAATATAAAAATATATTGCTGGAACAAAAAGAAAAACTAACGTCCATATGTGTGTGTCAATATATATAATATTTTTAGGTTGCTTATTTAACGACGCTATATCAACTACTAGGTTATTTAATGTAGATGGATGTGTGGTAATAGCGAGATGAGGCCGGGGATTCGCCATAGATTAACCTGACATTCACTTTACGGTGGGGGAAAACCGCGGCAAAAACCCAACCAGGTAATCAGCCCAAGGGGGGAGGGAATCGAACCCACGGCCGAGCGTAACTCTGAATGGACAGGCAAACGACTCTACAGACTGAGCTACACCAGTGGCTTATATAACAACAATAATATTAATCATAATTATTATTATTATCATTATTATTAGGCCTACTATTATTAATAAACTTACTGGCTTTTAAGAAACCCAGACGTTCATTGCCGCCCTCACATAAGCCCGTCATCGGTCCCTATCCTGAGCAAGATTAATCCAGTCTCTAACATCACATCCCACCTCCCTCAAATCCATTTTAATATTATCTTCCCATCCACATCTTGGTCTCCTAAAGGTCTTTTTCCCTCCGGCCTCCCAACTAACACTCTATATGCATTTCTGGATTCGCCCAAACGTGCTATATGCCCTGCCCATCTCAAACGTCTGGATTTAATGTTCCTAATTATGTCAGGTGAAGAATACAATGCCTGCAGTTTATTATTATTACTATTATTATTATTATTATATTTATTATTATTATACTAATTATTATCATCATTATTATTATCATTATTATTATTACTATTATTATCATCCTCTGATTGGAGCAGTAAATTTTACTTGACGATATGTACCAGAGGAAGAACAGTTGTTTGTATGCATCTGAAGTCTGATTAGTGTAATATGTGCCTAATCGGCGATATATGTAATGGAGGGGGAAATAAACTGGCCACCCTCCCCCATTATGTGCTGGCTTAGTTGCCTCAACAGTGGTGCATTCTTGGTATCACTTCAGAGGGGTCACACCTGTCTTCAGACAGTTGACTAACCAATAATAATAATAATAATAATAATACTTACTTACAAATGGCTTTTAAGGAACCCGGAGGTTCATTGCCACCCTCACTTAAGCCCGCCATTGGTCCCTATCCTGTGCAAGATTAATCCAGTCTCTACCATCATATCCCACCTCCCTCAAATCCATTTTAATATTATCTTCCCATCTACGTCTCGGCCTCCCCGAAGGTCTTCTCCCCTCCGACCTCTCAACTAACACTCTATATGCATCACTGGATTCGCCCATACATGCTACATGCCCTGCCCATCTCAAACGTCTGGATTTAATGTTCCTAATTATGTCAGGTGAAGAATACAATGCGTGCAGTTCTGCGTTGTGTAACTTTCTCCATTCTCCTGTAACTTCATCGCGCTTATCCCCAAATATTTTCTTAAGCTCCTTATTCTCAAACACCCTTAATCTATGTTCCTCTCTCAAAGTGAGAGTCCATGTTTCTCAATCATAAAGAACAACCGCTAATAATAATAATAATAATAATAATAATAATAATAATGAAAGTAAATTATTTCAAAACTTACAAAAAATGAAATGAAAATAAAAAATTATTAGTACAGTGAATATGTTAATAAATTTTCAATGGCAAAAGGCATTTCAGGAGAGTTATATAGTGCCTAGGATGAATAAATACAAATGAAAAACATGATGAACACGAAAATGAAGAAGGTTTCCCACACTATCTACTCACCTCAGATTCACATTTCAGCACGTGAAAATGATCTGCGGTTTCTTCAACTTTGATCTTTAATGTAGGATCATAGCTGTGTTCTTCATCTTCTGCCTTTAATGAAGTCGAGCGCAGATTCAATGAATCAAATTCCTATAGAACAAAAAGACTAATTTAAATTTATTTTGACAGGCTAATTTTATAGAATCAGTAACTCACCCAAAATGGCGATCAGATTCCTTCACAGTTACTGCGAACATTACAGTGCCAGTTTCCATCTAAGCTAACAAATTAAACTATAATTTCGATAAATTCTTTTAGTAAAGTAGTTTAACTTGTTAAATTTGGTATACAGTGCAATTAGGCTATAAAGAATTTCTGTGTCATAGACGACAACTCTTCATTGTACTTCCGCCTTAATCCTTCTATATTATGCATAAACAATCAAAACCACACATACTTGTGGTATCTGCAAAGACGTTATCCATGTCATGTACGATACTGGTACTACCCTCACTAAACTTTCGCCATAACCTTCCATAATATGACTCAACCGTCATGAAACCCACATAACCAACATACATACCAGTATTAGTGTTACAAAAAAGCCTACGAGATATCAGTCCAAACTTGGCTTGTGTAAAGCCAACACATAAAACTTCCGAGTACATACGCAGACGTTAAAATGAATAACTGTATATCTCTACTGTATATACAGTTTCTTTTATTTTGAATCCATGTTACTACCAGCACCAATCAACAAAAATGATCAAATAATAACTCAGTAAGTAAAATTCCAATCATGAACAGCTTGAACTTCATTGAGGCTGTAGAATCCTTCTGCTTGCCGGAACTTGCCAAAACCTACATATACAAGGCCCGTAACACACTTGAAGAGTTTTCGCTAGCCAGAAATGTGTTGCGAGAAAGAGGCGAAGAGCCTTCCTCCACACACTTGGCGAGTTCTCGCTATCACAGATCACACCTCGCTATGATCATCTATGCACTGCCTTCATGCAGAAAGCATTTTCTGATTATAGTAATCACTCGTTGGGGGAAATATTATAGGTTATGTATTTACGTATATTGTCGTACTTAAATATATAACCTGTAAGTATACTGTCGTACTTTACAAATTACGCACGAACGCTATGTTGAATCTGAGTAGGAAATAAGGGCGAGTTTTGGACACTGATTTCGATTTGAATGATGATACGTTTAGGCATTATTTCAGGTTAAAAGGACCTTTTTATTTTCTGATAATCTGATATTTGTCTCCAGATTTCTTCTTTAAGTTTCGTGTTTTTATAGTTTTCATCCCGGGGATATCATATAAATAGGCCTACAGGTGACATCGTACAAGTTCGATAAGTTTCTGACTGCAATTATCAGCCATCTTTCCTCATTTTCAAATATAAACAATACAATTCATCGCCACCTGTGATATCTTTTTCTACATTCAATCGTCATAAAGAGTATAAATGTCAAAAATCTTTGATAAATGTGTCAAGAAAGTTCGCTGAGCTACCGATTCCAGCGAGAAACTCGAGCGAGGTTTTTGCCTCGAAAGAGAATCTCTTCCAGTTTGTGGACGTCCATTTGAATCCATGTTATCAATTTTTTTTATTTTCTCGCAACACATTTCTCGCTAGCGAAAACTCTTCAGATGTGTTACGGGCGTTAAAAAGGATTGCAACCGAATGTATATAGTTGCGAACGTGAGTTTGTTCCTTAACAAAGTTAAAACGGAAATGGTATCTCAATAACGCTTGCTTACACTAAACAACCATAAGTTTGAAGTTACCTGTGACAAAGGCTTCTTTTGCTCCAAATCTGTGTTATCACTTGTCTCTACAGCCAGTGGATCGAACTGGGGTTCCGTCTTGACAGCATCCATAGGAACTGTGGAAAGAAGCATAAGAACCGACATTGAGCTAATAGCTAGCTTATCGTTAGAAACTAAGGACAAACTTTAGAACACAGTTACCTGTCTTACTTTCCTCCCCGAAGTTTCAACCTTGTGCACACAAAATAAATTATTGGTATTATCCGTAAGCACAATGATGGGTATTCGACAAGCATAGACAAATCTGTCGGAGAGAGGACGATGCATACTAAATTGAAGTTTAATCTGTCCGTGCCACTAGAAAACATTCCTAAAATCATGGTGAAATGATTTAAATCACGATTTTAAATACATTATTATTATTATTATTATTGCATAATTCACTCATTAAAACAAATTACTTTCATGATATCATTCATTTTTTTATTTTTATTGGGTTATTTTACGATACTGTATTAACATCTAAGTTATTTAGCGTATGAATGATATGAAGGTGATAATGCCGGTGAAAAGAGTCCGGGACCCAGCACCGAAAGTTACGCAGGTCGTATTGGGTTGAGGGAAAACCCCGGAAAAAACCTCAACCAGATAACTTGCCCAGACCGGGATTCGAACCCGGGCCACCTGGTTTCGCGGCCAGACACGCTACTCCACTGATGTGGACCATATTTTTATGATAAAAATCAGTGAATTATTAAGTTTTTAATTGCGTTTATTATTAATTTTTTAAATAATAATTTAGAGATGCATCCTAATTGTTAACGATGACATACCCATAGGTTGATTAAAATCAGTTTTCTTATAGTTGCCTAATGCTTGTAGTCCATTGTTGTTCAAATTCAAACTGGTGTTTTTTTACCTTTTTAGTTTGTTTTATATCATTTTTGAGTTACCATCTTGTAGTAACTAGTTATCCTAAGTGTATTAAGTTGTTCAACTTGTAAAAGTGTAGCACGAACGTTGCTCTTAACTTAAAATGAGTAACCCAGGCCGAACACTTGATCCAATTTGAATTTTTTTTCTCTTTAAGTGGAAAAGGTATGAAAGCTAAATGCAAATCATATCTCCAATAGCTGGCAATGAAGAGAAAGGTCCACGAGTTGCATCAGTCTCAGTATGAACACAAAAGATATCAAATTACGTCACACTCAGGAAATATGGCAGTGTTCTTCATTCACGAAAGACGATTTTGGTATATAAGTAAGGTATGTATTTGGAGCGGACATACAGCTCTTTCATGGATCATATCCAATTTCCAGTACTTCATAATACAAATCCAAGGCATTTTATCAATTTCCAATAGTGCCAGGAACGTAAATAACTTCCACTTACAGAACTATGCGCAACTATTAACATCATTATGCTTACCCTATTTATTATTAAAATCTGCCAGGTTTAAGTACGAGTGTGTCCACCGAACACGGCTTTGTGACGAATGTATAATCTCAATATTAAGATCACTGTAACTGAATGAGACGATCTGTGCAAAAATAAATGTAATTATATACCTTTCTCGCCGTGTCAAACCTATCAACGAAACGATGTCGAGTTATCTTTGAGCCTATAGTGTGATCCAAAGGGCCGTGACCAATCATACGCAGAGGGCAGTGAAATACAAAATAATTAGACCTCTATCATTATATTTAAAGTCTGTTTTGAATACTTGTCTACAAGTTTGTGTTATTGTGCAAATTCGCTCATTGGATAAAAATTAGCCAAGTCCTTTCATAAAAATGGACTTGACGCGTTTAGGGATAACACTTTTTAATTATTATCGCCAAATAGTAACGAGTCATTCTTTCATTAGTCATATACTTGTTAGACAAAAAGAAAATCACAGTGGTGCGTAATAATTTGGTTCTAAAATTTCTACTGTTACTGACAAATAAAAAAAATTACTATGTTTTTATTCGAAATAAAAATTATTTTTTAATAACTGAATTATAGCAAATATAAAGTAGCATAAATGATTTATTTGAAACCTTTCGTGCTCTCCTCTCCATTCCGCAATTATTGTGTTATTAATATTATCCTTATGTACAGACCGGCCAGAGTAAAACGAATTACACAAATTTGTCTTCGTAAGTCTGTTTGTACATCGTCATATCTATCGCGATGATGTCTGAGGGGCATTAGTAATTCTCATAGTATATTAATTTCAGCCTTGCCACAATTTATAATGTACTTTCATATGAGTCGTAAACTCTGAGTTCTATTCAACAAAAGTCTTTATCTTCAGACCTGTGATTTGTGCGCATAATCTACATACAATAAAACCTCAGACGAATTTAAGTGTTCTCCTTAAGCGGACATAATATGAGAAATCAATGACACTTAGGTCAGTTTCATAATTACAACCAAGTGTACTGCTCCCTTATCGGAACCTGCATTATCGACTCTTAACGGATGATGACTAGCACCCTTGTCTCAATTATGTCGTATGAATTTTCTGCACAGTATTCCCTGTCACAAAATTTAACTTACCTACCTTTGTAAATAAATCTACAAATCAGTCACTTTTCCTTTTTTTGACAAATGTAGTGCCGCATCAGCTATGCAGATAATCGCTCTCCATGGTTAAACCAGCGAATAGGGATTATAAAGAATGGACACTGAGCGAATTTTCCTGTGTTTTGTTTCTCTATGCGCCAGCGTTTAGTTCTACTTTCAAGCGCTAGAGGTTAGTGTAATCCAGCATAGGCTAAGATAATAATTGAGAATAGAGTTGAGACACACGATTCAAACATCGCCTACCTTATTGCATAATCCAGTAACGCTTTTCTTCAAATAAATTCAAGTTAACATCTTTTCCTTATTTCTCAGTGACGAACTAGTTGCAATAATAATATTTGAAAGTGCTGTGCATCGACTGGGGTGGTTGTTTTTTGACTTCCAGACCAGTGCAGTTTGAAATGTTGGCAAACAAAGAAACAAATGCTAGGGTAGTGATAACAATAAACAAATGCTAGGGACGCGATAAAATTAAACAAATGCTAGGGGACGCGATAAAATTGTGCGATAAGCAGCCATGACTGGTTGAAAGACGTCCTTTCGTACCGTTTTATTGGTCAAAAGTAGTGTGACGTAGTAAAAGTGTAATAGTCAATGTAAATTAATGTTACAATATAAGTGTGTGTCGATGGAATTATGTCCGCGGTCGTACTAACGTTCATTGTTGATGTATTATAATCTAAATGCGTGTTGGTGATAAAAAAAAAAACAAGAAAATAAATGAAAATAAAATGGTTGCAGTCTTTGGCAATCTTTACGGTGTCAAATTCATTGTAAACAGCTGTTTTGTGATTCCATAAATGTTGCAGTTTTGTTGAAGATTCGGAATGCCTGCTATACGTCAAAACTACCTATAATTTGTAGGTGCATATAATCACTTTGTTGGTTTTCAAGGTTTGTTTATTAATATTATTTATTTTGTAATAAATTAGGTATAAACATGTTCCTTTTCACTTCGTATTTACAGGATTTAAAGTTCACTGAGTTTACGCTAATTGACACATACATGTACTTAATAGATAATGTTGCGTTTTGTTCCGTATTATGTTTAAGGTATGTTTTTTCATTTTTTCATAGACTTTTTTGCTTGGCTTAACTGTATTTACAGCCTCATACTTTTATTATTATAGCTATGTCAATAGTTTCTTCTGTTTACATTTTATTTTAGGCCTATTTGCATAATTTACATTCTTAGCTTGTTTTCTATAGTTATAGACTTTTTAAAATATAATTTTAAATAAATATAACTAATTTAGGATAACAGAATTATTGTGGTGACTGGCCAGGTTCAAACTAAAACTGGCTTCCTGGACATCTGAAATATTTATAGAAAAGCACGACATAATCACATGAAATTAAAATGCATATGATATCCTACACCTTTCACGTCACAGATGAAACACCATTAAGTCGCAAAACATTGTCAATTTGCTAGCCACAAATTTGTTAACTGAATGGAACTTAAGAATACTGCGTAGGAACTTACGTCTATATTGTATTATTGATTTTATTATTTTCGGTGCAAGGAATATCTTTTTTATTTATTTACCTTCGTACTATCAATAAAAACATGTTTTTTTGTAATTATTTTAAGTGGCAGCCTTTGTATGCAAGTAGCCTACTTACGCCGTATTCTGAAGTATAGCTACTTGATTGCAATAAAACACTATTTTCGAACCCGTAATAATTTACATCACTACTCTGAATCTTGATCTTACCTTTGTGCATGAAGTAATATTGAAAAAATACGCGTTACGTATAACGAAAGCAATGAGCAAACACAATATCACTTTAAAATCTCCCGCCTCCACTCTGCGCTGCCAAAACTACCCATGCTCCGGCTTGTAACTAAAGAAGGCTCTTCCACTAGTCAAAATTTCATTTGAAAGTACGTCATGCACACGAGTGAAACTGCATTGGATTCGAAAGGCTTATTGAATTACCCGGCAAGCTTTGCCTTTCAGATGCTAAAACTTGGAAAATACATAAATAATATTTCAATGTCTTCTACATAGAATGCCGGCGTACATGTCTATATAAAGACGAAGACTGCGAAAAACACATTCCACACATAGTACATTTGAATGGTTTTTCGCCAGTATGTGTGCGCGCATGACTTTCTAGAATTCTCGATTGTGAAAAACACTTTCCACAGACATCGCACTTGAATGGTTTATCAGTATGATCACGTACGTGAGCTTTTAGCCGTCGCGACTCCCAGAAACACTTTCCACAATAATTGCATTTAAATGCTTTTTCACCGGAGTGTTGGAGTCCATGTCTCTTCAAGTTCAAAGAATTCGAAAAACTCTTTCCACAAACATCGCATTTGAATGGTTTCTCGCCCGTATGCTGTCGTATATGGCATTTCAGAGTTCCCAGCTGCGTAAAACATTTCCCACATTCCTTGCAAGTGAATGGCTTTTCCCCTGTATGCACGAGTTCATGTCTTTTAAGATGTTCAGGCCTAGAAAAACATTTCCCACACACATCACATTTGAATCGCTTTTCGCCAGAATGAGAGATTGCGTGGCTTTTCAAATGTCCCACTTGGGTAAAACACTTTCCACAGATATCGCACTTGAATGGTTTTTCACCAGTGTGAAGCCGTGCATGTATTTTTAAATGCCGCGACTCCCAGAAATATTTTCCACAAACATCGCATGTGAATGGGTTTTCGCCCGTGTGCTGACGAGTGTGTTTCTTCAGATTTGACGAATTCGAGTAACACTTTTCACATAAATCACATTTGAAAAGTTTCTCGCCCGAATGCAGCTGTTCATGGCGTTTTAGTTTTGCAAACTGTGCGAAAGATTTGACACACACCTTGCATTTGAAAGAATTCTCGCCTGTGTGCGTAAGTACATGCTTTTGAAGATGTCCGATTCTCAAAAAACACTTCCCACACACGTCGCATTTCAATTGTTTCGAGCCCCTATGACTCTGCTGTTCACATGTGCCGGACGGGGAAATGTGCCTAATGTTACTTTTGCTTGAACGGTCGTCTGTTTCATTACTATTTGAAGATTCAGTTCTGTGGGCGGAAGATTCTTTATTTAAATTCCATTCCCTTGTCAACTGTTTCTTGTAACAGTAAGAATCAATAGAGATGTCGCAGGCATGTTTTTCTGAGGAACAGTGACACTTCTTAATCTGACCTCTCGTAATGTCAACTTCATGAGAATTATCGGCAAGTTGTGATAATGTATTCTCATGTGTAACTGAAACGCTGGGAAAAAGTATAACGTCAGTAACAAGTCACAAATAAAAAACACAGAACAATAAATTATCACATAGATGAATATGATAATCTAGATTACGTCGCATGCTGACAAAATCAGTTTTCATTTAAATGACGTATTTGAATTTGGAACTCTTAATGACTCAAGAAAAGACTATCAACATAACTTTTACCCTAAATCATGTAATAAAAAAGGACAACATACAAAACTATACCAAATTTCTAGGACTTTTTATAGACTCCAGTTAAACATGGCAAGAACATATTGAATATATATGCACAAAATTATCAAGAGTTATATATTTATTAGGCCTAAAGAAATTACTGACGTGCGTTTCTCAAAATTATTTAAGATGTGCCTACTTTTCGTTCTTTCAGTCGATAATTAGGTATGCCTTAATTTTCTGGGGAAATGGTAGCAAATTGGGAGTGTCTTGATTTTGCAAAAGAACGCCATTAGAATTCTATGTCAATCAAACGATCTTGAACATTGTCGACCACTTAAAAAAAATCAGATATTAACTGTCATAAATTTATATATATATATATATATATATATATATATACGACCTAGTCCTTTACACTCGACAAAATATAGACAATTACTCATTAATAGCCAATATACATGATCATGAAATTAGAAATAGTGAACAAATTAATATTCCATACTGCAGATTACATAAAACTAGTACAAATTTTTCTGTCATGGGGATGAAATTATATAATAAGCTTCCCAGTCAATATTATAAGTTACCAACCAATAGTTTCAAAGCTAGATTTCATAATTGGCTTTTAATTAATCCTTTCTACTCTATAGACGAGTTTCTTAACATAAATTCATACGAAATTTTTTTTTAATCAATAAAGCTATTTACATTTAGTTTCAATTATAACATTAAGAGTGAAGTGTTTTCATTAATTTTAGAGTTTCAAAATGTTTTGTGATTTCATTGTAATTAAACTTTACTGTTTTCAATTATGTGTATTTTCAAATGTATGTTGTGACGAAGCCTATCACTGTATGTTTAATGGCTTAATAAATTGAATTGAATTGAAACATAATCCGCTGTTTTTTCAGTCGATAATTAGGTATGCCTTAATTTTCTGGGGAAATGGTAGCAAATTGGGAGTGTCTTGATTTTGCAAAAGAACGCCATTAGAATTCTATGTCAATCAAACGATCTTGAACATTGTCGACCACTTAAAAAAAAAATCAGATATTAACTGTCATAAATTTATATATATATATATATATATATATATATATATATATATACGACCTAGTCCTTTACACTCGACAAAATATAGACAATTACTCATTAATAGCCAATATACATGATCATGAAATTAGAAATAGTGAACAAATTAATATTCCATACTGCAGATTACATAAAACTAGTACAAATTTTTCTGTCATGGGGATGAAATTATATAATAAGCTTCCCAGTCAATATTATAAGTTACCAACCAATAGTTTCAAAGCTAGATTTCATAATTGGCTTTTAATTAATCCTTTCTACTCTGTAGACGAGTTTCTTAACATAAATTCATACGAAATTTTTTTTTAATCAATAAAGCTATTTACATTTAGTTTCAATTATAACATTAAGAGTGAAGTGTTTTCATTAATTTTAGAGTTTCAAAATGTTTTGTGATTTCATTGTAATTAAACTTTACTGTTTTCAATTATGTGTATTTTCAAATGTATGTTGTGACGAAGCCTATCACTGTATGTTTAATGGCTTAATAAATTGAATTGAATTGAAACATAATCCGCTGTTTTTTGTTTGCGATCTATGAACTGCATTGAGTGCAGGTGTACTTACAACCATTACAAAGTTACACGTTCTTAAAAAGTGCATTTTGTTTATTGCTTGCATTTGTTTTTTTCCTCCCTTCTGTACTGTGACGAAACCTATCACTGTATGTTTAATGGCTTAATAAAATGAATTGAATTGAATTGTATATATAAATGTTGATAATGTCAATGCACTCACAGAAAGGGTTAAAACAAATGAGTTCGTTCAAGGATATAAAAAGTACTGATTGCAGTGTAGCATTTGCTACTTTGAAAGAAATCGTTATCAAACAATAATCCAACATTTACAATGTTAAAGATGACGTGAATGAGACATTACGATCTCTCACGTTCAATTAATCCTGAATTGTCATCTGTTGTGTCAAATGTGTCTTGGTTCCTTGTGCTTCTGTTGGCTCAGAAAGGTTTTAAGTTTTTCTCACTGTGTAGGCTAATTTAAATGTTAATTACCTTAGACGCAGAATGAAAGAAAATAATATTGTCACTTCTGCTATCCTTACATTCCACAAATAAAACAGCAGATATTATATAATACAAATGTTTTTTTATGCTCGACCATGCCGAAATGTAGTAATTATACACCTGGTAGTAGACCTTTAATGGACCTCATTAAAGTACACCTCCTCATTGAAGGTCAGGTCTTTCAGCCAATGACGACTCAGGTTACACCTGTTCAGCCAATGGCAGGTCAGCTTTCTACCGTTATAAAACCGCAAGTATCGATTATTCTCGGATATGCAATCGAAAAAGAATTAGCGAAAAGTCACGGAGGCTGGAAATCCAATACTGTCGCAGAAGGTTATGTTCTGTTACTATAATAATTAGCGTTAATTGTAAATAATATTCAAATAAATTCAATTTGTCATCTCGTTTTTCAATGTCTAATTTAATTTTAATGTTATCTCTGTAGGTTCTTATGGCCTAGCAACGTCAATGTGCACATCTGTTCCTCGGAAAAAATCAATACTTTCGCGTCTGCGCACATCTCACAACATACGGGACATTGGCCAAGGTCAGATACAAAGAAAATTAATAATATCAAGTTAGAAATATGGTCGAGCATAAAAAGTCGTATGAAACTCGCCTATAATGGCAATCAAGAAGCTGGTATGAAGCTGGCATAATGTACTATTGTTATAATGTTGTGTTTGATTTTAGTATGTACAATAAATTGTTGTATAAAATATCTTTTTTAATATTATTATGACGCCTCATACATAATATAAGGTTATTTTTCACGTAAAAACCGCTTTCCAATTCATACGAAATTAATGCGATTATCTTAGTAATAATTAGCGATAAAACGCTAAATATATTGTTTTCATAACGATTTTTTTTTTCGAAATTAATACGAAATTCTGTGGTCTCTAGCCCATAATATAAGTTATTCGTCGCAGTTTATGCAGAGTCGTATAATAACCGATTAAAAGAATTACTCGTCGACTGCAAAACAAAGCAAGTAAATACAGAACAACTAGGGCACATTAGTTCAACGAGACACGAGCCACGCCGCCTTTTATTTTACACAGTAGAGGGATTCTATAACACAATTAACCTGAAAACGCCTCTTTCTCATCTCTTTCTCATCGGGCACTAAGTTTCGCTCCCTTATTATATTACATTAATAGGGATATGATGATAGGGACGGGATTAATCTTGCTCAGGATAGGGACCAATGGCGGGCTTATGTGAGGGCGGCAATGAACCTCCGGGTTCCTTAAAGCCAGTAAGTAAGTAATACAATTCGTTACAAAACGCAACAAATTTAAGTAATTTGAAAAGGTTTCACCTACAATAGGAAAGCTACTCATGTGTCTCTAGGTATTCCAGAAAGAGTAAAACAACTTTTCTCCGGAGGAAAAAATGTCATATAAACATGTGTCCTAGGGTCGAATTCATAGTCGTCACTTATAAAATGAGGAAACACTTAAGTAATGAGCATTTCCTTAGCACTTATTTCAGATCGTATTGCAGAGACGCTACTCATTCATATGCCCTGAGCATTCCCTTGACATCGAAAGAAATATGGCAACATGGCTAGACGTGAGCGCTTTCCTACATTCAATTGTTTTCCAGCGCCTTCAAATTGTTAAATCGGCATTACTGTCATACACAAATACAGAAGTAAATATTATACAGCTAAAACGTATACAAGATGTCCAGAAAGCATTTTACAGAAAAGAAAGGAGTGAGCTAAGATAACTAGTTACGAAATATGGAGATATCGTCGAAAGTAAAAAAAAAATTGATAATTCTTCTCTCCAAAAGAAGAAAGTGACATGCAACAAAATTGCAGTTGAGTTTAATGCAGACTCCAGAAATATTCCTGTAAGTAAATCATTTTCATTTATTTTTCAGTTATTTTTATGCTAAACAAAGTGGAAATGATATAATTACGCAAATTTTAACAGCTTATTCTTTGGGTAGAATACAAACAAAAATGCAAATAACACTTTGTTGGGACATGAACACTTTTCCAAAAAAAATGCCACTTAAATCTACCTGAAACGCTGCTGTATCATAAAATCTCAAAGCAACCAGTACTTTCAGCAGTGGCGAAATCGATAAGCCTCATGGTTGTATTGTGAATTGAAATGGGAGACACCAGAATATCCACAACAGTGTTCTTGTCGAAACGGTATCTCCTCTTAAATTCTTGATCATTATACATCTCTAAAGGGTTTTCCATATCTCTGATATATCTTTTGCTTGCCGAAACTCATTTTCATTTTAATTACAGAACTCAATAAATTAAATTAAATCATAATCATCATCTACTGTATACTGTATCAGCTGATTACAATGTATATGAGGAAAGACTTGAGTAAGCTGACAAGCTACCTTATTTGAATAAGTGTTCACTTCAGTGGGATTTATGAATTGGAAATTATTATAAGAAACTGCTTAAGTATTTCATTACGATAAGTGTTGACTATGAATTCGGCCCCTGATCTCAGTATTTCCATAGTTACACTAATTTGAAGTTGTTAGTAAAATATTATTTTCTTTAGTTTTATGGATAAAAGAATATTACAAATACATAACAAAGTATTCGGAAGTATCATTTCATTAAATAGTTAGTGTTCTCAAGCCAGAAATAGAGTGTTAATCCTTCGTATAGATTTTATTTTATTTTATTTTTTTTTTTTTCAATTTTGAACTAAAGATGGCATTATTCTTACGCACTTATCACAAAACATGTTACAAATCATACGACTTTAGGGACTTGATTCTTTAGTTTAATTATGTATCCTGATGTACAGTTTTGAAGAATGTATAAGAGTGGCGTCATTTGTAACAATTATTGTTATAAATACGTAATAAAAATGTAATTTTGCAGTAAAAAATCGAAAAAAAAATATGTACGAAGCAACTATGGATTTCAAAACACATCTTCAGCTTTAGAATATTAGCTAATAAGGAAATGATGCACCTGAATAGTTCATTCTTTATCTGTAATATTCTTTTAGTCTTAATACTAAAGAATAATGATATTTTACAAGGAAATTCAAATTAGTGTAACTCTGAAAATATTGAGAGTAGGACAAATGTATACATGACCTTTTTTGTTCAAAATGTCTTCGCAAATAAGCTCCGTAAGGGACGGTAAATTCTCGTGAATCAAGCAGTGTTTCATGCATACCAAATATAGCGTTAGGACACATAAAAGTAAAATCTGGTTACTAGTAAATGGTTTAATAATAATAATAATAATAATAATAATAATAATTACCAGGTTTTGCGTTTCGATATATACTAGTGTAATCTTTAAAGTAGTTTCTGTCAAGGTAACTGAGAAATATGGTCTTATTTATATACCAAAGAACACAGACATCACACTCTAATGACTTCACGTTTTCAGAGATGTCCCCATATGACAAATAAAATTCAATAGGCATCACAATCTAATAAGTTCTCACTTTTGTGCTGACATCTATGTTTCTTTAAATTTTGCAATTTCGAAAAACATTTGCCACACATGTCACATTTGAATGGCTTCTCGCCAGAATGAAGACGGGCATGAGATTTCAGATTTTGCAATTGCGAGAAACACGTTCCACAGAAATTGCATTTATAAGGTTTTTCGCCAGAATGCACCCGTAAATGAGTTTTAAGAGAAGTCGATATGGAGAAACACTTTCCACAAACATTACATTTAAATGGCTTCTCACCTGTGTGTACGCGTAAATGTTTTTTTAACATTCCCGAATTAGAGAATAACTTTTCGCAATAGTTGCATTTGAAAGGTTTTTCGCCAGTATGAAGGCGAACATGGGTTTTGAGGTATCCCAAATCCGAGAAACATTTCCCGCACACGTGACATATGAATGGTCTATCACCTGTGTGAAGACAAGAATGGCTTCTGAGAAGTTCGGAACGCGAGAAAAATTTATCACAAGCATTACATTTGAATGGTTTTCCGTCTTTGTGAACGCGAGAATGTCTCTTAAGAACTCCTGAATCAGAGAAACACTTGCCGCAAGTATCGCATTTGAACGGTTTATGGCCCGTGTGTACAAGTTTATGTCTCCGTAGACTTCCTAGAAGTGAGAAAAACTTTGAACAGACATCACATTTGAAAAGTTTTTCACCTGTGTGCATTAACGAATGTCTTTTCAGAGTTCCAGAACGCGAAAAACATTTTTCACAAATCTCACACTTGAACGGTTTCTCCCCTGTATGCTGACGTTCATGAGCCTTCAGAGTTCCAGATGACGAGAAACACATTTCACAAACTTGGCATTTAAACGGTTTTTCCCCTGTGTGTTGTCGAGAATGAATTTTCAGATCACCAGAGCGGGCGAAACACTTTTCACAAACGTCACATTTAAATGGTTTGTCGCCTGTATGTTTTCGCGTATGTATTTTGAGTTCTCTCGAACGCGAAAAACACTTTTCACAATTCTCGCATTTAAATGGTTTTTCACCCGTGTGCACGAACATATGGCTTTTAAGATGCCCAGTCTCTGAAAAACACTTTCCACAGACATCGCATTTAAATGGCTTCAAGCCTGTATGTACGCGTTTATGGTTCTTCAGGTGTTGGGAACGAGCGAAACACTTCTTACACACATCACACTGGAACGGTTTCTGGTCTTTTATATGACATTTGAGAGACAAAGAATTTCCACGAACATTGCTCAAAGTATTACACTTGTATGAACAGTCAGAAATTTTACTGGGAATTGAACATTCGGAATTCTCCCTTCGAGACTTATCGATTAAACTCTCAGTCTGTGTGGACAGTTTCTCTAAATTAGACCATTTGTTGTGAGCTAAGCTGGCAGATTTCACTGACGACACCGTATTGTTTCGTCCGTGACCCAACACCAGATCTTCCTCATGGGTAAAATCATCGCAATGTGATTTCACTACAGTCTCATTGGTAGCTGCAATGCTAAGACGAAAATCCATCATGAGGTTATAAAAGTGAAAGTAGACGAATAAATAGAAACACACGATCAACGTCCACATGAATTTCTAGCATAAATCTCATCTAGAGGTTAGATATCAATAGTAGATTTCAGGTTTCCATTCAATGTATAGTGAGGAAAATTGAATTATATAATTTTGCTGATATAATATCTCTGACGAAAATATATATCAAATTGGACTCCTCAAAGTCTAGGAGATTGGACAAAGATGGAAGAGACTGGGACATTTGTAAAGGCATTTTATTTCAACGCAGTTCTAACATGGCATTCCTTTGTGCAAACCTTCATTGAATTTTTCAGATATTTTCTCTACATTATGCAATTACTACGGTACTGAACAATCCTCGTACAACGATAAAATTGTACTGATCAATCCTTGTACAAAGATAAAAACGTACTGAACAATTCTGGTACAATGATAAATACGTACTGAAAAATCGTCGTACAACGATAAAATCGTACTGAACAATTCTGGTACAATGATAATATACGTACTGAACAATCCTCGTACAATAAAAACGTACTGAACAATTCAGGTACAATGACAAATACGTACTGAACAATTGTCGTACAACGATAAAAACGTACTGAACAATTCTGGTAAAATGATAAAATATGTACTGAACAATCCTCGTACAAAGATAAAAACGTACTGAACAATTCTGGTAGAATGATAAATACGTACTGAACAATCCTCGTACAACGATAAAACGTACTGAACAATTCTGGTACAATGATAAAATACGTACTGAACAATCCTCGTACAACGATAAAAACGTACTGAACAATCCTCGTACAACGATAAAAACATACTGAACAATTCTGGTAAAATGATAAATACGTACTGAACAATTCTGATACAATGATAAATACGTACTGAACAATTCTGGTACAACGATAAAAACGTACTGAACAATTCTGGTAAAATGATAAATACGTACTGAACAATTCTGGTACAATGATAAATACGTACTGAACAATCCTCGTACAACGATAAAAACGTACTGAACAATTCTGGTACAACGATAAAAACGTACTGAACAATTCTGGTAAAATGATAAATACGTACTGAACAATTCTGGTAGAATGATAAATACGTACTGAACAATCCTCGTACAACGATAAAAACGTACTGAACAATCCTCGTACAACGATAAAAACGTACTGAACAATTCTGGTACAACGATAAAAACGTACTGAACAATTCTGGTAAAATGATAAATACGTACTGAACAATTCTGGTACAATGATAAATACGTACTGAACAATCCTCGTACAACGATAAAAACGTACTGAACAATTCTGATACAATGATAAAATACGTACTGAACAATCCTCGTACAACGATAAAAACGTACTGAACAATCCTCGTACAACGATAAAAACGTACTGAACAATTCTGGTACAACGATAAAAACGTACTGAACAATCCTCGTACAACGATAAAAACATACTGAACAATTCTGGTACAATGATAAAAACGTACTGAACAATTCTGGTAAAATGATAAAAAAACGTACTGAACAATTCTGGTACAATGACAAAAACGTACTGAACAATTCTGGTACAATGACAAAAACGTACTGAACAATCCTCGTACAACGATAAAAACGTACTGAAGAATTCTGGTAAAATGATAAAAAAACGTACTGAACAATTCTGGTACAATGACAAAAACGTACTGAACAATTCTGGTACAACGATAAAAACGTACTGAACAATCCTCGTACAACGATAAAAACGTACTGAAGAATTCTGGTAAAATGATAAAAAAACGTACTGAACAATTCTGGTACAATGACAAAAACGTACTGAACAATTCTGGTACAACGATAAAAACGTATTGAACAATCCTCGTACAACGATAAAAACATACTGAACAATTCTGGTACAATGATAAAAACGTACTGAACAATTCTGGTACAATGATAAAAAACGTACTGAACAATTCTGGTACAATGACAAAAACGTACTGAACAATCCTCGTACAACGATAAAAACGTACTGAAGAATTCTTCTACAACCATAAAAACGTAACTATCAGTTTTTCAATTAGATATTTTTTTTTTCATCATTAGAAGTAATGCTAAGATATCTGATGACTTCATCTGATTTGATGCAAGACATTTCTTGTCCATCGATCAAGGTAAGGGAATCAAAGTAGAGACATTCTTTACGTAGGTGTATAACATTACTTTTATGCGGGTTTACTTCAAGACCAATTCTAGCTAAGGAATGCATAGTCAGTGATGTCAATTCTTCGGCCATATGTCAACAATAAGGAAAGACTCAGCATTTCAAAAACAGCAAACACTAGTGAACACCTAAGTCGCTGTATTTGTACATGTTTTGTACTTCTAAATACATTCACATATCTATCAAAGTCGCTAATGCTACCAGAGTCATATGTGTACTAGAACACTGTAAGTGGAGGAGAAATCAGACTTTGTTTCCTACACTTTGTGATAACACGTAATAATCCCAGACATAATCACTTAGCTTGACCACAAAACCACGTAAAAATTGAATTATATCAACATCACACTCACCTCTCTGTAAAGACTTCGTAATCCTCCGATTTTATTTCTAGCGCATTCTCCTCTTTTACAGTAATGACGTCAAATGCGTCTTCCTGAAAATAATAAATATGAGGGGGAAGGTTGTTGTAGGTAAACTGAATATATGAGGAACAATGAACTGTAGGGTGTTTGTTGTTTGAACTCTAATTCGGTAATATGCAACAAAAATGAACACGAGTACAATACAAAGCGACACTTTTATCAATAGAATCAAGATCCTTCACTCACCTTTGGTTCACACTTCACAGCCGGAAATTTAATTCGCTCTTTACATTCCTCAATTTTAACTTCGCATGAGAGTGAATTCTTGGTGTTCTTGCCCTCCACTGTTGTCGGAGAAGCATGTGAAGAGAATAAGTTCCAGTCCTGTAGAATGCAATATAAACTTGTGATTAATTATTGTTTGTTGGAAGATGAATTCACTAGTTGCAACTCTCGACTTTGGGTGTATTAATCGATACATCACGGAATATTCTCCATGCATATGTTATTAGCAGGGAACGGATTTATATGGACTAAAAATATATGAAATATGTAAATATATATGTAGTTATTTTTACCAAAATATGGAATTAAATATGGATTTTTACCAAAATATGGAATTAAATATGGACTTAAAATTATAAAAAAATGACTATGTACGTTAAATATTGGTACATTTTAATCAAACTAAACAAAAAATATAATGGACGTACCTTATCTTCCAATGTAGTTTCAACAAAACACAATTTTTATTGTCTGTTACCATAACAATAGGTTACAAACATTTCTTTCAAGTGCTGAAAAGTGAATCTTCTTCTATTGTCTCTGAGGATAGATTTATACTGACTAAAAGAGCGTTCGACGTCACAAGAAGTAACTGGTACATAATTCAATTTCACAATGTCTGCTGGGGATAAGTCCAAGTTAATCTTCACTGTTGATTCACCACTCATCACAGCAACAACCTTTTGTAGTTCTTCATATCCAGGGTTTTTTGAAAGTACAGTGTCCACCTTAGCTCTTACTGCATCTGCAACTTTACCTCTACCACGGTTCAGTTGTTCCACAGTACTATTTATAATTTCAAAACTTTCAGATAGTGAAAGGTGCCTATTTTGGAGACTTTTGAGCGTTTTTATGATGCATGAAAATGTATGCTGAATGTGAGCTAAGTCATTCTTCACACTTATGTCACAGGTAACTGTTTTCGCAGTATCAATTGAGACTGCATCTTCAGAGTCCAATGCAAGGAGAACATTGTTAATAGAGTCTATATGTTCGGCATAATATTCAACTGCTTCTAGCCATGTACCCCATCTAGTTAAAATTGGCTTTGGTGGCAATGGAATTTCAGGGTACATTTCTTTCAACACGTTAACTCTACTGGGAGCTTTGAGAAATACTTTTTTCACTGATGAAATCAACAAATCTACTTTAGGGAAATTGTCTCTGACCACTTCTGCCACACGATGAAATGCATGCGCCACACAAGTAAAATGAGTCAATTTAGGATATACAACAGATAATGCTTGTCCAGCTTTGACCATATAAGGGGCAGCATCGCTAATAAAGAATAACACATTATCGTACATAATACCCTTTGGCCACAGGATACCCATAGCTTCGTTGAACAGTTTAACTATAGTTTTGTTATTGCACTTTTCTAGAACATCACAATGTAAAAGAATTCGTTCAGAATATTGTTCACTTAACAAACCGATAACTACATTACCAACAAGTCTACCTTCTTTGTCGGGAGTCTCATCAATGGAAACCCAAATTGAACTATCTTTAATTTCATCTCTTATCTTCTGTATTGTCTCATCGTAGATGGATGGAGCATACGTCTTCCTAAGTGTTGACTCATCCGGGATTGTATGTTGAGTATATTTTTCAAGGAATTCCCTGAAGACCTTATTCTTTAGTTTGTAGAGAGGAATATCAGCAGAGATGAGAGAACGGCACAGGTCGATGTTAAACTCAGATCTTACATTCGATGTTGTTGGTTGTGTTAAAAACAATTGTCTCTGCTTGGAATTTAGTTGTTTGTTGGCCTGATGTTTACTAGTTGTAATGTGTTGTTGCACCAGGAACTTTTGTGTAGATGATACTGCACACTGACACAAATTACAAAATAATATTTTATTGTCAGTTGATAAACCATCTTCTTTAAATTCTGAAATGTAACTTGTTAGTTTTGATTTTAAATTGACTGAATGACGTACTTTTGGCATATTTACCGTCTTTATAGTATGATTTACAAAACTGAACCTATGTGTACTCTGACTGGCATTTAACTGTTGAGCTGCACAACTGAAGTCTGTTAAAAATTTTAAATTAAATTAATACAGTTTTGTAACTTACTTTCCCATTGTTGATAGGACTGCTAATTTTCAAATAACTCTGATGTTAAAGGGATTACTGAACATGTGTTTAAATCTCTATTGTTGAAATGTATTTTTAAAAGTTAATGGAATTTTGTTTTGTTTTATTGTTAAACCTAATATAATATGGACTGTTTTATATGAAATATGGAAAATATATGGAAATTAACGAAAATATGTACTAAACTCTAAAATATGGAAAAATATGGAAAATAAAAGTAGGATTTTTCAACCCTACACATTGTGAAACATAAAGATAATGCAAAATATAAATTATATTAGCTTTATAAGTAAATATGTATTTACATATAAATCCTTTCCCTGGTTATTAGTTATTACCATATAGTATTCCTCTAGACAAAATATACAAAGAAAGATAAAACCACTGTCATTAGCGGCGGTTTGAGGCCTATTTGCAAGTTTTCACAGCCATCTTTATTATATTATTTTAATTGAATTGAGACTGAAATTATACTCCACAAATAGCATTCCAATTAATACATAATGAGTAGCAATTTCCTCATGGGTCTCTGCAATTATTAACTGATACAGAACTCAATTAACAATTTCTGTCACCCAAAAGACGAACTTATTATTCTTTTTCTTCTTGTTCCTGAGGGCATAGATAAGGACAAAAGCACATGCGTCCTTTAAACTAGAAATCATCGTAGGAGACAACACAGGGTGATCAGATTCACGACACTGATGTCTGATTCCCTGAACTTATTTGTATGGATACCAAGGGAGAACAGAGGGCCCCATGGACATGTACCATGTGCAATTGATATGCTATGATTGTCACAACATCAGTATCCATCATGGCGTCCCTGTATTCAGGTCACACCGTAAGGTCCGTAAAACACTTGCAGTTTTCGCCAGCGAGAAATGTGTTGCGAGAAAATTAAAAAATTGATAACATGGATTGAAATGGACGTCCACACACTGGAAGAGATTCTCGCTCGAAGCAAAAACCTCGCGCGAGTTTCTCGCTGGAATCGGTAGCTCAGCGAATTTTCTTGACACATTTATCAAATATGTTTGACATTTATACTCTTTATGACGATTGAATGTAGAAAAAGATATCACAGGTGGCGATTAATTGTATTGTTTTTATTAGAAAATGAGAAAAGATGGCTGATAATTGCAGTCAGAAACTTATCGAACTTGTATGATGTCACCCGTAGGCCTATTTATATAATACACGGGATGAAAACTATAAAAACACGAAGCTTAAAGAAGAAATCTGGAGACAAATATCAGATTATCTGAAAATAAATAGGGCTATATTTTATTTTGATCAGATTTAATGGTAATGATTAAACATTTCAAATAATGTATCTATATGTCTTAACAGTTTACATAATTTTAATCAGAACATAGCAAACATCCTCTATCATATCATGAATGACAAAAAACTGTGGTCCATTGAACCTGAAATAACGCCTAAACGTATCATCATTCAAATCGAAACCAGTGTCCAAAACTCGCCCTTATTTTTGTAAGACACAATGTGATTTTCAGATATTTCTGGCTTTAATTTTAGGCCTACTTCTTCTTTTCATTAACAAAATATGTTCATGTAACTCCATTTCCTCATCATCTGAATACTCAGATTCAACATAGCGTTCGTACGTAATTTGTAAAGTACGTAAATATACTTACAGGTTGTATATTTAAATACGACAATATACGTAAATACATAACCTATAATATTCCCCCCAACGAGTGATTACTATAATCAGAAAAATGCTTTCTGCATGAAGGCAGTGCATAGATGATCATAGCGAGGTGGGATCTGTGATAGCGAGAACTCGCCAAGTGTGTGGAGGAAGGCTCTTCGCCTCTTTCTCGCAACACATTTCTCGCTAGCGAAAACTTTCAAGTGTGTTACGGGCCTAACTCTCTATTTACATTATATTGCTATTCCGAAGGTATGTTAAACTGCTATTTCCCTAATACTTATCTTGCACTTCTTTGATTACTCACTATTTACGCACTAATCTTCATACCCGCCCTTTCTAAATGCCATCTACAATACCGTCTATCCTTCTTTAATAAATTATTAATTCTGTACCGTTTTCTCTCTCACCACCCTTTCTTTCGCTAACTCGTATAAAATTTCTCTACTTGGTTTTCACTTTTTTCCCCCCATTTCACTTTATCATTCTATCTTTGCTTACTATTATATTTATCATGGTAATTCAGAACAACTCGCCAGTGTTACTAATGCCGTTTTTGTACCGACCTTTCACGAGATCTGAGCTTTCGCTGGAAGTACATTCAGGAAATCCAGTGTATTTCTTCGCGTTACACTGAATACAATCTTTAGCAAGTTTTTTCGGAATAATTTTATATTTAATACAGAAATCTAGAGATGATTCTTCGTTTTTGACAATGTCACACAAATCACATTATAATCTGATCTCACATCCACTTTCATACAGACCTACGGACGAAGTAGAAAGCACTTCCATGATGTTTATTCTCTACGCGGTACTAAACATGAACCGTTTCGTCAAACATGGTGCAGTTGTATTAGGAGATATTGATAGTTGACAATTTAAAAATAATGACGAATGATGAAATTTATCACTTTTTCATGTTGTCCATGACGTTTTTAATGGTACATATCAGTAACTTTCAAACGGATATTTTTGGTCTGATCTCGTGGTCTAAGACGTTAGACAAGCAAACAGTACAGAACGGGTTCGGATCTACCCTTCGGAAACGGAAATAAATTATAATATAATAATATGAAATAGTTAATTAATAAAAATGTAAATAATATAACTTAATGTGTCATTTATATATCAATTAAAATAAAGAATTAAAAAATTAGATAAGAGAAGAGGAGAAAAGAAAAGGTAAGAAGACAAGTCTAACTTAAGTTTCTTTTAATCTGTCTAAAACCCTGTAATTCCGAGGTTATCCCACCAGACGAAAACGACATATGTAACATTGGCGAGTTGTTCTTAATTACCCTTATCACTATTCATTACTTCGTAGGTGCCTTTTAGTTTCACCATTCCAATTAACACTATTAGTTACTCTCTTCACTATATCCTACTTTATCTATTCCAAATATTTCTCCTCGTGGTATGCAATTACAGATAAGCGACTTCAATAACGACTTAACAAGCCCTTAAATCGTTATACATAATCAGTGAATTTTAACTAACTCAACATCGGAAATTCAAAATAGGCGAGAACTGTTTGAGAGTTTTCCTTGATATCTATCGGGGACAAGATCCTTTTACATGCACTCAATGTAAGACACAGAATCCTACGAGACAAAATCATCCCAAGAATTTTTTTCACCTTTCACCTGGATTGCGTTTCAATCCCTAAGACTCAGAAGTGGTAACTAAATACACTCAATAAGGACAATTAATAATAAACACAATTAATAATAATAATAATAATAATAATAATAATAATAATAATAATAATAATGAGCGTCCTAATTTAAAAGAAGCAATATCACTTAAAATAACTTTAAAGTAAATCTAATTTGTATTCTTAATCCTAAGTTCGAACTAAGACCCACGAGTATGACAGGTTCATACCTGCACAAGTACCTTTCAGCACTACACTTATTTCGCTGTCAATTCACTCACTGCACTGATTATATCCTGATTTCACTAACACTTCAAAACCATTTCACTGTTCAAATACTTTGCACAGCCACTTCACTGACACAACACACTTCCTCACTGATAGAACACTTCAAATATTCAAAATATTGAATTGGCGCGAAAATTTCGTAATAAATTTTTGCAGAATCACAAAATTTTCTCTTTGTACGCCTACTGTATACAATAAGGAAGCAGTGGTGTCAGGTGCCGTGTAAGTGATTTGCAGATAACAGGACCTCACATTTTGTAAGGGAAAACCATTTTCCGAAGAAAATACCTACTCCACGATTGCTTCTCGCAAGAAGATAACATGACACACATTGAATAAAATCGAACGAGTGATGTATGCTAGGCTCTGTTGGTTTGTTTAACTGTTGTTTATGGTCATTGAGAAAGCTAAATCATTAATATTTGAAGTCTTACCTATGCGGAAGTCATACACAGGGTCTACTGTTCCTTTTTAATAATTATTACGAAACCACAGTCTAGTATATAGAGTCACGAAGCTCAATACGTAGTAAATATGCATCAATTGATAGTTGCTAACCACTAGGATCGCTGCTATCAACTCATTACAGACAATGCGAAATAGTGCCTGCACAGTCTATTGTTCCTAGTACCTTCATAAACTCAAGCTTCGTGATTGTATATACTAGACTGTACAATGAAACTTTGAAAGAAATAGGCTAACCAATATAATATAGGCTATATAAGCCACAAGTTGGCTAACACCTATGGCCACCGCAATGAAGAATTCCAGTAACAGAGCCTTTCGAACAAGTCTACTCTTTCTAATAGGAAGATATATGGCTAGGCATACAAGTTTTAATATTTTTGTTCTGCAACCATAATTAAATTAAAATGTAGCATTTCGAGAACATGGCGACTCATCCTCAATTACATGACATTATTATTTGAAAACTGTAAGATTTTACTAGTTACAGAATTCATTTCAATCTGAAGTTCAATTGTATAAAAATGACGACAGTGCTTATAATTTTTTCCTCTCCACATGACAATATATGAATGAGTAGACAGGAAAGTAAACCAATTACAATCTTTAAACTTACATAATCTGAAAGATTTGGCTCTTTTGTATCTGCATCTTCGCTTGATTGTAAAGACAAAGGGTCAATCTCGGGTTCAGTCTTTATCACATCCATTACAACTGAAAGAAGTGGCAAAAAGTTAATTATTTGGAATTTATGTAATGCAGGAAAAACTCTTTACTGCTAATGCTAGTAACGTAAGAAATTACAATTACTACTATATATTAAATATATAAAATTACTTAATAAGTAAAGACATATTAATCAGTTTCTTCTTCCTTCCTGAATTAAAGGATTAGTTATCATTATGACTATCATTATCGGTATATAACGAAATAAAAATTCAATATCTTTCATTTCGAAACTTTCGTAACACAAAAGTCATTAAAGGAGTGCAACCAAAACATTGCTATGTACCTTAAATCTCTTAACTTCTTCATGCAGTATTTACAAGCTAATAATACAGAATCGATTGCCAAATATGCCTTCATCACATATTATCCGTTAACATATCAAGGAAGCAACGAAACCCCATGCAAAAACCAAAAGAGACATTATCAAGTATGCCGTGGTAATAATTTTGCCATTGTAAGTTGTGATTCACATCTATCTTTAACCAGTCTAAATAATCAGTCTTAGCCACAAATTAATATTCTAGCTGAGCTACTGAAGTCTAGTTTTCTCATCATCGTAATTTATCTCAATCTATCTCCTTATATAGCTACTCATTATTTTTTATACAAATGACAGTAATGAAAACAACTTAATAACAAATAACATTATTAATCCCGAAGAAATCCAAGAAAAAATTACAACGATTAAAACCCCATAATAAGAAGAATACCTCTGATTGAGGTTCTGGCTGATATGTACGTCTATTATCAGGCAGTACATCTCACTTGACGATATGTGTGAGAGGAAGAAAAATTGTTCGTATACATCAGAAATCTGATTAATGTGATAAGTAGCAGTCGGCGATATATGTAGGCCCTAATGGTGGGGGGAAAGACACTGGCTATCCTACCCCATTATCACCTGGCCTAGTTGCCTCATAAATGGTGCCATGTTGGTATCACTTGTGAGAGTCAGACCTGTCTTCGGAAAGTTGACTAAACAACAAGAAGCTAAAAAATTAACACGTATGCAACAATATATGAGAAAAATGCAATAGTAAAATCACAAAGATTCATATAGGAATAGAAATTAATAAGAGATCGCAAATAAAAATTCTCCACTAAATGAAAATAATTACCAGTACTGGGTAGGCTATATAAATGAGCAAGCAAGTTTTGGAATAGTCAACCTGACTCCAACCGTTAAACCGTTTATACTTACTGCATGTCTTCCAAGCCATGTGGGCAGTGGACTCATGAATTTATTGTTTTCATTCCTTTTTCTACTTGTTCATTTAACTAATACACGATTCAAAATATATATTGGGTCAATAATCTTCCCGAATTCATTTGCAGGATTAAAGGCAATTAAATCAATTCTGGTACTACTATAAAAATCTGGCTTTCAGGTAGTAGCTCCCTGTAAAGCAGTTTGAATAATTTCAAGGAAAAATTGTTCCGGGGCCGGGTATCGATCCCGGGACCCTTCGCTTAGGGCGCGAATGCTCTACCGACCGAGCTACCCCAGGATCTATACACGACACCGTCACAATTTTTCCTTTTATATCCACACAACTCCAATGAGCTGCCAAGACGCCAGAACTCAACTGTGAGTGCACCAAATACTGTGTGATTTAAATTGAGGCTTTCTGTTAACGTACCTCCAGTAACGAATGTATTATACAAATCTGGCTTTCAGGTAGTAGCTCCCTGTAAAGGAGGTCTGAATAATTTCCAGGAAAGACTGTCAAAATTAGATTTCCGTATCAGTATATCAAAATCAATTTTTGGAGTAGAAAGTTAGTCTTACTTGTATTGGTAATTGGTAACTACAGACGGATTCGAAAAGGTATGATGCAGTATAGCAAATAGTTTACTACAATAGTGGAAGGTAACAATAAAAATTGTCGACTTACTCCATGACTGCCATCTAGCGGTTCGCTAAGATAACTAACATCAACGTCCATGGGAGTTACGATCAGTTTTAGTAAGAAGTACCTACATCTTTCTTTTTATTTCTTGTCGTGTAATTTAAGGAAAAGGCTGGAAGAGGTGTTATTTGTGCCATGTAGCCTACACCTGTTTTAATTACCAGATTCAAAATGAACGGAAATCATTTCACACGTTTCCCAAAGATATATATATATATATATATATATATATATATATATATATATATATATATATATATATATATATAAAGAGAATTCTTGAATGTTGTTTCTAAATGAACGTGGAAAAAAATTATCCTCTGAGGTGTTACAAATATTTGAAAATAATTTTGAGATGCATTCAAAGAAATGTTCTTTCTCTGAACAAATCATCAAGTGAGATGTACTGCCTGATAATAGATGGACATATCAGCCAGAACCTCGGTCAGAGGTATAACACTATTATATTATTATTATTATTATTATTATTATTATTATTACATAGCATCGCAAACTAACTATATTGTACTACCCTCATAAAGAATGAATACTGAGTTTTTTGCAAACGAATTATTTCTAAATCAATAAAAATTACACTTATAATTTTTTTAATAGTTACTTCAATATTGAGACTACTTTTTATCATCCAGTACTTAACTTGTTATCTATAACAGTAACAATATGTCGTGTCATAGTGCCAACAGCATCAAGAATTGGCTTTACGGAATAACCACTGGTCGGCACTATAACCCCATTTTGGTTGAATGATCGTTCACTTCTGAAGAGGCATGCCATTTGTCGGATGTTCGACTTCGGCTGCGTCATATAATACTTTCCCATCAGTACCTGCCCTTGACGTAACTTAAGTTATAACTGTATAATGAATCTCTCGTGATCAGTACATTTATTTATTGTTTCTCATAATTACAAAACATAACTACAATTTCATTGAATTCCTTCCATATTCCGAGTAGGCTTATGTGCTATTTAATTTCAATTGGTGTCTAAAAACATTTTGAACAAAAATCTCACTTCAAATATTTTCGACTGAATTTGGCGTCCAACACTTATCAGATTTCCTGTTTTGCAAGAATGCAGTATAATTGTTAAATGTTCGCAGACATTACGTTATCCGTGTTTTGTTTAATAATGAGGTATGTAAATAGTACATTATGCAACGAGCCTATAATGATAGTAATTAAGACGAGAGCATGTTTATGATACGAGCGCGAGTTCCATAATTTTCATACGAGAGTCTTAATTACCATTATATGCAAGTTTCATATGACATTTATGCTCGACCATACTTCTAACTTGAAATTATTCATAAGTATTCATTTTATTCTCATGTGAGTGTGGAGCGAACTGACCTTGTGCAATCTCGTAAATTGTGAGATGTGCGCAGACGCAAAAATATTGATTTTTTCCGGGCAACGAATATCGACGACCTTGGTATAACTTACAGAGTAAACTTGATATAACCTTGAAATTGAATTCGACATTGAAAAACGAGATGACAAATTGAATTTATTTGAATATTATTTATAATTAACACTAATTATTATCGTAACAGAACATAACCTTCTGCGACAGTAATGGATTTCCAGCCTCCGTGATGTTTTGATAGTTGTCTTTCTTTTTTTTTTTAATTGGGTTATTTTACAACGCTGTATCAACATCTAGGTTATTTAGCGTCTGAATGATATGAAGGTGGTAATGCCGGTGAAATGAGTCCGGGGTCCAGCACCGAAAGTTACCCAGCATTTGCTCGTATTGGGTTGAGGGAAAACCCCGGAAAAAACCTCAACCAGGTAACTTGTCCCGAACGGGATTCGAACCCGGGCCACCTGGTTTCGCAGCCAGACGCGCTGACCGTTACTCCACAGGTGTGGACCTAGTTGTCTTTCGATTGCATATCCGAGAATAATCGAAAATCTGAACTTTAATGAATAGGTGTACTTTAATGACATGCATTAAAGGACTGCTACCAGGTGTATAATTACTCCATTACGGCATAGAATATAATCTAAATTTAACAGAAGAAATACTGAAATCAGAAGCACTGAAATAATGAAACAATTGTATTTAGAGACAATTAATATTAGGTACCCTGCACAAAACTGGCTTCATTTATACACCGACGGATCCATGATCTCCAGAGAACAAAGTGCCGGTGCAGGTGTTACATGCTGTCTCTTCTCACTTTATAGATCTCTTGGATATGGAACAAGTTACGATGGGGAAATCGTTGCAATAAGTGAAAGTCTCAGGAATCTTCTATGCCACATCAATAAATTTAAGAATGCAGTTATATTGTCAGACTCCAAAGCAGCTATTCTATCAATAGTCTCTAAACACACACGTTCATCTCAAACAGCAGAAATAACTAAAATGCTCTCTCAATTAATATCACTCAATAAAAGAATTGTATTCCAATGGATACCATCCCATTGTGGAATCCTGGGAAACGAAAATGCGGATTCACTAGCAAACAAGGGCAGCACTGCTACTTACAGACCTGTCACTAAATCTACATATTACTCTGTGAAAAAACTTATTAAATCTACATACTTAGACTTCAACAAACAAAATTTGATAGCACAATCTCGAGGGAAAAAAATGGAACTCTCTGCATCATAATCCAGAGTTAATTCCCGATTTACCACGAAAATCGTCTGTAGCTGCATTTAGATTGGCAACAGGCCATGATTGTTTGGCCAAACACCTGAATAAAATTGGAATATATCAGTCCCCTAACTGCCCATTGTGCAATTCAAACCAGGAAATGGATTCGGAACACCTCAAAATCTGTAATTCAGTGGCTGGCCATGATAATATTTTTGAAAAATATTGGAGTGCAAGAGGTCAAATGACTTTATTGTCAAACGCCTGGCATTAGAAAACAACAACATTTCGGCATGGTCGGGCATAAATGCACGCACGCACGCACGCACGCACACACACACACACACACACACACACACACAGCAATTTAATTATTCCAGTCAGTACACTTTACAAATTTATGAACAAGGGGAAATACTTCCAACAATAATTATCACATTAGGACAGTTTCTCGCAGCAGTAGGACTGCGAATGTCTTTTCAATTGTCCCAATAAAACGAAACATTTCCCACAGAAGACGCATTTGAACGGCTTTTCGCCTGAGTGGATACGACCATGTAATATCAGACTCGACCGATAGGGGAAGCGCTTTCCACACTCATCGCATTTGAAGGGTTTCTCACCAGTGTGGGTACGAGCATGCGTTTTCAGATTTGACAAGTACGGGTAGCTGTTGCCACAGACATCACATTTGAATGGCCTGTCACCAGAGTGAATGCGCGCATGTGATCTCAGATTTGATAAGTACGCGTAACACTTTCCACAGACGTCACATTTGAAGCGGTTGTCGCCAGTTTCCATCCGTATATGCATATTTAAATCTGAGGAATGATTGAAACATTTCCCACAATCCTTACACTTGAATAGTTTCTCTCCCGTGTGAGCGCGCGCATGTGTGTTCAAGGATCCCGATCGTGTGAAGCACATCCCACAGTAACCACATTCGAAGACGCTTGAACTTGTGTGACGACGCGATTGAACACTGGCAACGTCGGAATTTGCTACAAACGTGTCACAAATAATTAACTCGTCAGAACTACCGCTCGCTTCATTGCGCATTGAACAATAATTCATTTGGCTGCTAGTTTGTGTTGCTAACTTGTCTTCCACTGTGAACAGTTCGTCATTATCAAGGCTTTCAGTAAAACTTTCTTTCTCCAAGCAAACAGATTTATTTGCAATCTCCTCTGTCTTCATGTGTTCTTCACGTGTAATACTGTCATACTGTGATGAGTTAATATTCTCATAGGTGGTTGAATTACTGGAATGAAAACATATCAGTCTACTGAACTGTCACAATAAATACAAATTCACAGACATAAATATACTCATTTGTCTTCAACATAACATCTCTCCTCTGTCATTCTAAATCTAGTGACGTCAGCGATTGGCGGACATTATCACAATTTTAAATGTAAATTAGAAAGGGTTGTTTTATTGTTTCACGTCGAATAAAAACAGTAAATATATGATTAATAAGCTTAAATTACTCCATGTTTAGGTCTTTATCTAACGATATCTCCCAGCAAATTACTTACTTCATAAAAACAAAAAAATGTGTTAGAAGATTGAATTTGTGTATTTTCTCTGAAACTTTCCAAATCTCTGTAGGCAGTTTTTTACATGAGATTGCCGAAAATTGGTTTATAACGCAGCATTGGCAGTGATAAAATTGTGAAATATTCGTTTAGTGGGCGGTGGATATTCTATATTGACCCTGTTTTTTTAGATGCTCACCTGTATGTAATTTCTATTTTATACATATTTGATTGTTATTTTCCATCCAAACATCATTAAGAACGCTGAATAATACTTAATATCTCCTATCTTTCTTCAAATAGTGTTTATATGCCAATGTTAATTTTCATTTGTTTTCATAAGATAACAATGATGCACATTGGGAGCAACATATAAGAAATTATTTTCCTACACAATCCACGCTATATTCACGTTGTTTTCAAATATTAATCGAAGATGGTTTGCTTATTGTATATTACACGCACATTAATTGTATGCAATTTCTATTCCATACGTTTTTTTCTATCCCAAGATCATTAAGAATGGTGAATAATATACATGCTTGTTTCCTGTATTTCTTAAAATATGTGGCATGTTAGTTTTGGTCGTTATTTACGTAAAAATGTGCGCTAAAAATAATAATAATTTCGTACTCACTCCACATCCTATATTCACATTTGTTTTTCAGTGATTTGTTAAAGAATGTACCGGTATTTAAAAGACTAATAATTTAGAAACGTGTTACATAAATCATCCTTGTGCCAAAAGAGAATGCTCCCTGGACCAAATTATATTAAAGAATGTACGGGTATTTAAAAGACTAATTTAGAAACATGTTACATAAATCATCCTTGTGCCTAAAGAGAATGCTCCCTGGACCAAATTATATTAAAGAATGTACCGGTATTTAAAAGACTAATAATTTAGAAAAATGTTACATTAATCATCCTTGTGCCAAAAGAGAATGCTCCCTCGACCAAATTATTTTAAAGAATGTACGGGTATTTAAAAGGCTAATTTAGAAACATGTTACATAAATCAACCTTGTGCCAAAAGAGAATGCTCCCTGGACCAAATTATATTAAAGAATGTACGGGTATTTAAAAGACTAATTTAGAAACATGTTACATAAATCATCCTTGTGCCAAAAGAGAACGCTCCCTGGACCAAATTATATTAAAGAATGTACGGGTATTTAAAAGACTAATTTAGAAACATGTTACATAAATCATCCTTGTGCCAAAAGAGAATGCTCCCTGGACCAAATTATATTAAAGAATGTACCGGTATTTAAAAGACTAATAATTTAGAAAAATGTTACATAAATCATCCTTGTGCCAAAAGAGAATGCTCCCTGGACCAAATTATATTAAAGAATGCACCGGTATTTAAAAGACTAATTTATAAACATGTTACATAAATCGTCCTTGTGCCAAAACAGAATGCTCTCTGGACCAAATTATAAAACAGAATGCTCCCTGGACCAAATTACATTAAAGAATGTACCGGTATTTAAAAGACTAATTTAGAAACATGTTACATAAATCATTCTTGTACCAAAAGAGAATACTCCCTGGACCAAATTGTCGTATTTTGCAGTAGTCGTCAGTAGACGCTGAAATGGGTAATAATATAATATAATTATGTCGTACGTAGGAAGTTCGATTATCCAATTGATAGGATATTTTATGAGGTTGTCACGACTGAGATATCTATTGTCAATTGCTTTTATTTGTCAGCAGGCCTTGACTGACGGGTATATAAGGACTGGCGCTCTTAGGGGTCCAAGTCGGGGTTTGGGATGGTCCACAAGCAACAAGTTATACTAAATATTGTGACAGCGACGTGAGATTCGAACTCACGACCAGCGTCCCGCAAGAGAGAAGATCGCGCGGAGCACTTGGGATGGCGCGCGGCGGAGAGGGGAAAAGGGCCAACACGGCGAGAGAGTGGAGCGGGAGTGCGCGCGCATCTGGTGCTGGTAGAGAGGAGAGGGCTCGGGATTTTTCTGGAGTGCCATCTCTAGAGACGCGTGGAGCCTTCGAGGCTACGTCGCTGTTGCTATAAATTACGGACGCGAAGGAACGACAGCAGTTTTCCAGTTTGCAGTTTTCAGTTATTAAGTCAGTGAGTAAGCCAGAGCAAGCAAGCCAGACTTGTGTGCCGGAGTTCGACTCGAGTGTGCGTCCGCATCTGCGTCAGCATCCGAAGGCCTGAGTTCGAGTGCAGTGGACCGCAGTTGGAGGGACCCGAGTTCGAGTACAGTGAACTGTCTCTGAAGGTCTGTGGTTCGAGATACTGTGAACTCGAGTGACTGAGATAGAAGAACTGTGAACTGAGAACTGGTAGTTCTGATTTGTAAATAGTGCTTTGTAAATATTAGTTAAGATTAACAGTACATTGTTGTTACTAATAAAAATCACATTGGTGTCAGAACCGGGATATTACCGACAATGGAGAACCTACAGCAGATCCTGCAAGCCATCGCGGAAATGAAAGCAGAAATGAAAGACGAAATGAACAAGCACATTAGTGAGTTGAAGAACGATATAAGTGAAGTGAAAACGGAGATGAAAAGTGACATAAGTGAAGTGAAAGGCGACATAAGCGGAGTGAAAGATGACGTCACTACGCAAATTGAAAGCGTTTCAGCCCACGTAGATGGAATTGTCGCCATCGTGAAAGACGAACTCAAAGCCGACCTTGACAACCTAAACAAGAATTTTACAACTATAAACGAGGCAGTAACCGAATTGAGACAGGAGATAGACCATTTCGACGGCAAAATCCGCGATCTCGAGCGCCGTCATGAGCAGACGAGCGAGTTGCTGGACAAGACGAGTGAGGTGATGGAAAAACATGCTGAAGAAAACAAGCACATCCTCGCGTTGGTGGATCGCCAGGCTAGAGAACAAAAACAGATAGTTGCCGAGGAGGTTCGACGTGCCATGCAAGAAGCGGCCACAGAGTTGAGGACTCCATATAGTGGCCCTGCGGAATCATCGCCTTCAGCCAGACATCACAACGTCAAGACGCCGAAGTTCGACGGTACGACGTCTTGGGCGATATTCCGTCGCCAGTTCGAGGCCACCGCAGCACATAATGGCTGGACCCCAGCGGAGAAGACAACTCAGTTGCTGACCGCGCTTCAAGGACAGGCGTCGGAGATTCTTCACAGCGTTCCAGAAGATGGGACAGCCGCTGAGATAATGGCGGCCCTGGAGGGACGTTATGGTGACCATCAACTTGCTGCAGCATTTAGGACCCAACTAAAAACGAGGGTCCAACAGTCAGGCGAGTCCCTGCAAGAATTCGCGATGGCGGTGGAACAACTGGCCCATAAGGCGCTCAGGGGCCTACCTAATGACTTCATCGCTGGAGAGGCGGCCTACACCTTCGGCAGCGGAGTTCGAGACCCGGAAATAAAGCAACAGCTACTCTTGGCAGAGCATCGCACCATCAATGCAGCTCTGGCGGCGGCCCTCAGGATGGAGGCAGCCAAGTTGACGGCGAACGTCTCGGCATCGCACCGGATTAGGAGCGTCGCGGCGGCCGACGTCGAGGAACGTCAACCGAAATCACCCGAGCGACGAAGACGAGGAGTGCCCACCTGCTGGTCCTGCGGCGAGCCTGGACACCTGAGGAGGGACTGTGACCGGTCTGGTCACAAACAGGAAAATTAAAAGGGGCCGATGCGATGAGGGGCACATCGGCGCCGTCATCACCATCCCCTCGGCTGATCTTGAAGACGGTTAACAGAAGATGCGACGATGGGCTGATTGCTGACGGATGGATAAGAGGCCGCCCATGCAGAGTACTGGTAGACACCGGGGCGTCGCTCACTATCGCCAGACCGGAAGTCGTGCGTGGACTACCTGGGAGGACGCCGCTGCGCCGGTATGAGCTACGTACTGCCTCAGGCGAGAACCTGCCCATCCAAAAAGAGGTTTTCCTGGACTTGACCTTGGGAAAGAGGAGACTGGAGATGTGGGTGTTCGTCGCCAACATCACTGAAGACGTCATCCTGGGACTCGACGCCATGCGGATCTTCGATGCAACGGTGGACGTCCGGCGCCGTATCCTCCGTTTTGGTCAGGATGAAGTGTTCCTGAGGGACGTCGAAGACCAACCCATGGCCAGCAGACTCACCTTGGAGAATCAAGTGACAATCCCAGCAGGCTGCGAGATGGTGGTGACGGCAAGACTGGACGGACAACCTAAGAGAAACCTGCTCCTCGATTCGCAAACAACTCCGATAGATGGGGTTTATGTGGCCAGATCCCTACTCCCGAATCAGAAGGTGGTACCGGTGAGGGTCCTGAATGTCACCAATCGGGACAAGGAGGTGCCTAGTGGAACTGTACTAGGTAACGTCGAGCCGGTGGTGTCTGTGACGTCGCTGGCAGAAAACGAGGAGTGTCACCGACCACGTCCAGATTTAGACCCATCACTGAAAGAGCTGGCTCGAGAATTGCCGGCGAATTTAAGCAAAAGAGAAAGAAGACAAGTCCACGATCTACTGACAGAGTTTCAGGACGTGTTCAGTCTGTCTGAAAACGACTACGGGAGAACGGAGAAAGTTCAGCACCGCATTGACACCGGAAATGCTCGCCCAATCAGACAACCTCCTCGACGCGTCCCTCTAGCTAAACAGAGGGAGATTGACAGCCAGCTGGAGGGCATGAAAGCAAGAGGGGTCATCGAGGAATCCGACAGCCCTTGGTCATCACCTGTAGTGCTGGTGAAGAAGAAGAATGGGGACCTGCGTTTCTGCGTGGACTACAGAAGACTGAATGACGTCACCAGGAATGACTGCTTTCCCCTCCCACGAATTGACGACACCTTGGACACCCTGGCCGGAGCAGAGTGGTTCTCGACGTTGGATCTCAAGTCAGGATACTGGCAGGTGGCGCTACATCCTGAGGACAAGGAGAAAACGGCATTCTCTACAGGCCAGGGACTATGGCAGTTCACCGTTATGCCGTTCGGTCTCTGCAACGCCCCGGCTACATTCCAGAGACTAATGGAGTCTGTAATGAGAGGCCTGACATACGACACCTGTTTGCTGTACCTTGATGACGTCATCGTGGTGGGCAAGACTTTCGGCGAACAGCTGTTGAACCTGAGGAAAGTGTTCGAAAGACTGCGACAAGCCAGACTGAAGTTGAACCCGAAGAAATGTCATCTATTCCAGAAGAAGGTCAACTACTTGGGACACGTAGTAGGGACCAACGGAGTGGCCACGGACCCGGAGAAGCTACAAGCCGTCAGAGGATGGCCGAGACCGAGGGACAAGCAGGAGCTGCGCCGCTTTCTCGGCCTCTGCACTTATTACAGAAGGTTCGTAGCTGGGTACGCCAACATCGCTAAGCCTCTAACCCAGCTGACCGAGGAGAAACGACAATTCCAGTGGACAGACGAGGCGGAGTCATCCTTCCAGTCGCTGAAAGAAGCGCTCTGCACTGCTCCTGTACTGGGATATCCTATCCCTGGAAGTAAGTTCACGCTCGACACGGACGCTAGCAACGTAGGCATCGGCGGAGTACTCTCTCAGGAACAGGACGGGCAAGAGAGGGTGATTGCCTACTTCAGCCGAACATTGTCCAAGGCTGAGAGAAACTACTGCGTGACCCGTAGAGAACTTCTTGCCATTGTGGAAGCCCTGAAGCATTTCCACAAATATTTGTATGGCCAGGAGTTCCATCTGAGGACAGACCATTCTGCACCACGACCAGCGTCCCGCAAGAGAGAAGATCGCGCGGAGCACTTGGGATGGCGCGCGGCGGAGAGGGGAAAAGGGCCAACACGGCGAGAGAGTGGAGCGGGAGTGCGCGCGCATCTGGTGCTGGTAGAGAGGAGAGGGCTCGGGATTTTTCTGGAGTGCCATCTCTAGAGACGCGTGGAGCCTTCGAGGCTACGTCGCTGTTGCTATAAATTACGGACGCGAAGGAACGACAGCAGTTTTCCAGTTTGCAGTTTTCAGTTATTAAGTCAGTGAGTAAGCCAGAGCAAGCAAGCCAGACTTGTGTGCCGGAGTTCGACTCGAGTGTGCGTCCGCATCTGCGTCAGCATCCGAAGGCCTGAGTTCGAGTGCAGTGGACCGCAGTTGGAGGGACCCGAGTTCGAGTACAGTGAACTGTCTCTGAAGGTCTGTGGTTCGAGATACTGTGAACTCGAGTGACTGAGATAGAAGAACTGTGAACTGAGAACTGGTAGTTCTGATTTGTAAATAGTGCTTTGTAAATATTAGTTAAGATTAACAGTACATTGTTGTTACTAATAAAATTCACAATATGTTTGGGATTAGTGTAAAACTGGCCTATGCCTCCTATAGTGGTCGGGACATAAGTAGCATTCACCAATTTTAATTAGTTACTAGAAATGATGCTTTGTATCTCAATGTAATACATTTTCATAACAAATAGTGTCGTATGTTAATACATCTATTTTGATAGTTTATGAGTATTACAGTTTTGACTAAGATGTTATTACATCTTTGTAGATTGGGTTATTTAAATCCTGCCATTATTGTAGATCTATAATCAATTTATTTTTATTTACATTTGAATTTCCGGTGGTGTGGAAGATAAAGACTCTTGGCCTTAAGGGGAGAGGATGGTATTTTTTGGTGAAAAATGAGTAAATTTTGAAAAAGAAAAAAAATTTTTTCTTTAAAATACTCTGATATCTGTGCAATAAAAAGCATAACATTTCGTGGGTATTTGTGCCCCTATCGGATGTTGAGTCGCCATTTTTAAACTTCCTGCGTTATGAATTTTTAAACCACTCGCCCAATTTTATTGTTGTTTCCGGTAAATTAGATTTAAAAAAAAAAAAAAAAAAAAAACATTTTTTCTCTCTTTGGTATGTGTGGAATATATTGCATAACATTTTGTGGGTATTTGTGCCCTTATCGGATGTTGACACATTATTTTTAAACTTCCTGCGCTATGGATTTTTAAATCACTCGCCCACTTTTATCGGTTTCCAGTAACTTCATTTTTTTGCTACATTGCCAGACAAAAATGGATATAACTTCTGAACTATTAAATATACGTGCATGAAATTTAGAACACACATTCTTTAGTCTATTAGCAAACTTTTCTCTGTAACAGAATTTTGTTAATTGATTTCATTTTAAAAATACGTCCCTTTGTTTGCAAGAAAGGAAATCAGAAAATTGTTATTAAATTTTAATTGTTTATTTTACAAACGTAGGGACTAATATCAAAATTCTGTTACAGACAGTTTGTAGTACATGTTTTTGCAAATACATTACAAAAAAAAAGTTTGAATCTATTTTTAAAAATGGTTTAGATATATCGGTTTTAGTATAATCCTGCATTGGGTATATTTATTCAAATTTGGGCCCCCAAATAATTTTTTTTATCGAAATATTTTTATTTAGTTGAGTTGCCACAGCTATGAGCTCTCTACATACAAAAAATTAATATTTTACACCAAATAGGAAAAAAGTTAAAAAAAAAAATCTTCTCCCCTCAACTCTGCCAGAATAAGTAAATACTATCTAAATCCAATTCCCAAACTGTTTGGAGGACAATACTTGTCACTAGTTAGCGGTTTCATATGAACTAGCTGGGAGGATTTTCAGGCAACTCCTCTGACCATATCTTCACTACTTAGGGAAAGCTTAGGCAGGTCAGCATGCAGAAATGGCATATGCTCCATATTTTTATGGAACAGTTCGGTCCCCAGGGCATCGTTTGTTAAAAATAGGTTGCACTACAGGAAGGTGAGGATGGGAATTCGAGAAGGAGAGGTTATGGAATCCACTTACTACACCTTACAATCTTTATTGGCGACTATTACACTTTTACTAGGTCACACTACTTTTGATCAACAAAACGGTACGAAAGGACGTCTTTCAACCAATCATGGCTGCTTATCGCACAATTTTATCGCGTCCCTAGCATTTGTTTAATTTTATCGCGTCCCTAGCATTTGTTTATTTTTATCACTACCCTAGCATTTGATTGTTTTCCTACATTTTGAACTGGACTGGTCTGGACGTCAAAAAACAGAAAATTACAAACCACTCCAGTCGATGCACAGCAGTTTCAAATATGACTCGCATTGGCATTCAAGAACAAGAATTAATAAAGATCACTGATCATACCTATGCATCTTCACTGAAATCCTATTTACAAATAAATGACGAGCACCATTCGGATATCCTGAATAAGTTGAGGAATAAACCATGTACATCAACTAGTTCCACTTCTTTTAAGCACACGTCTAATATAATAGTACATTATGCAACGAGCCTATAATGATAGTAATTAAGACGCAAGTATATTTGTTTATGAAACGAGCGCAAGCGAGTTTCATAATTTTCATACGAACGTCTTAATTACCATTATAGGCAAGGTTCATACGACTATTTATGCTCGATCATATTTCTGACTTGAAATTATTCAGACGTATTCATTTTATTTGTATCTGACTCAAGATCGGAAGTGACCTTGTGCATAGCTCGTGTGAGATGTGCGCAGACGCGAAAGTATTGATTTTTTCCGATGAACAATAATGTCATTGACCTTGATGTAGAGAATAACATGAACTAATTTTGGTATAACCTGGAAATTGATTTAGAATTGAAAAACGAATGATATATTGAATTCATTTGAATATTATTTACAATTAACGCTAATTATTATAGTAACAGAACATAACCTTCTGCGACAGTATTGGATCTCCAGCCTACGTGACGTTTCCCTCGTTATCTTTCGGTTGCATATCCGAGAATAATCGAAAACCTGAACTTTAATGAATGGGTGTACTTTAATGAGGTCCATTAAAGGGCTGCTACCAGGTGTATAATTACTACATTTCGGCATGGTCGAGCATAAAACACTATCACCAACCACTAAAACATTCAAATTTTAAAATTGTACTTTCAATAATTGTTTCTTTTAAAATTATTCATTTTTATTTTTTATTTTATCATCGTTAATTACAACCTTTCTTGTTTATTTCATCATCCCTAATTGAAACTTTTCTAACACTTGTTTATATTATTTAGGTTATGTTATAGCTTCTGCTATATGATATTATGGATAGTCACGTATCAGAGATTGTTTAATACTAAGATTTATTGAAAATCATCTGTCAAGTGACGTTGATTACTGGGATTCGGATGACTGAAGTGGAATGCAAATGTTTTAATAAAAAATGAAACTGAATCAACAAAGCTTCTTGACTAGTAACCGTCCACAGAGTTCAATGAAGATTCCATAGTTTGCACAACTGATAACAAGAAAACAGCTAGGGAAATGTTGAGATGGTACAATAATACATTTGAAGACGGTTTTATTTTCGTAAGTCAATTAATATTTTATTGTATTGGAGTACTTTGTTACTTCTAATCTTTATATACTTTCTTCTAATAGTGTAATAGTCAATTAAATCCCACTCGAGTTTTGATTTTCTCTAGATAAATCAAAACCTCTAGTAAGATTACTGTTGATAAAATCATCCTTAAAATGACGTAACTTGCATATTTCCATTCTATACTCAAATACGGACAAATATTCTGTCAACTCATCCGAAGGTAAACCAATGAAATAGCAGTAAGTTATCAGTAGGAAAAGGTTTTGAGAAAGTCTATGAAATATGACAAAAATTTGCGAAGTAAAATCTCGCACACAGCACTCACCTTCCAGTCAATATTTCATCTTCCGATGGAATTACTTCTTGCACCAATTCCTTCTTCACATTGTCCAAGTAATAAGACTCATCCTGTAAAATGAGGGTAAATACGAAAAGAGATGGCGATCCTTGAAAATTATAACACTGAAAACACAGGGCATAACATGAAATTGAGCAGTAACAATAAGTTTGACTCATTATGAACATTTTATCACATACATATTACAATAGATAGCAATATCATTCAATTTACCTCTGATAACGGTCTCTTCACTTCTGTATAAGTGTCGTTACTTGTTTGTATAGCCAATGGGTCGACCTCAGGTTCTGTCTTTATCACATTCATCACCACTGAAATAGGTGGTTAAAGGTTAATATTCGGATCTATATAACTATAGGATATTGGTGGTGTGTTTATGAGAATGTATGTTGGCTAGATTGAAGAATGGTGTGATGTCATGTGGTCGACGTATGTGAGAAGGTTAGTGGGTTAGTTAAGGTGATATCTCAGTGAGTTTTATTTACTCGTCGTGTTAGTTTACGTCGGCCATGCTGTGACGTCAGAATCGTTTGTCAAACTTGACGAAAATTAAGTGATATCCTATAATAAAAGAATCCCTATATATTTGGCGTCTAATGTTTTCATTTCTGACTCTCTCCAACCTTGACTTCATAGCTGACTTTCGGAGAAAGTCCATTTCGGTTGATTTATTTTTATGTCATCCTAGCAATATCGTGCGTAATCGGAATGCTTGGTTGGGGAAGTATGCAACACGTCTGGCTATTTCGCTTACTGCTTTTGCACGCCACGTAACAAGAAATGAAATGCAGGACAGAAGATAACGTATCATTTATTTCCAATTCTTAACAATTTTGTATGACTTTTGTAATATCACATAAAACAGTTCTGTGGTTCAGAGAAACTATATTACCAAAATAAAGGAACATTTGTATCAAAATTTGATACCTAAGGTATAACTAGAGTTTGTAATACCTGCAAGTCATCCATTTCTCTTTATTCAATCCCAATGCCAAGTGCATCTAATCGATACGATTATGAAGTTTTTGTCAGCTATGGATGCCGAATTATTTCATAATTTATTTCCTACAATTTTTAATGCTAAGATTTCATAAAATGTTTTATCCAATTCTTGGATAATTTTATTATTATTCACTATCATACGTACGACAAACATCCACTCATACCATAATCATCAAGAGTATCCACTTGTTGCATAAATAACTATTATTTGATCCACTAATCTGCCAAACTTCACACCCATATAGCATGCCACTTTTAGCAACTGTGCAATTATCATAGACCTTAATGTTACTTTTCAGACTGATATTATTTCGGCATAAGATGAAATTATTATCAACTATGAAAAATATGGAAGAAAGTTAGTATTATTCAGGAGACACTTATCAGGATGTATTCTGAAATAGTAATGGAAGCTTCATTAATATTATAATCAATATGGGATGTCTTGACAGATATGAATTAACGTCAACAAATATTGAAAAGTTTTAACTGTTTTTGGGAATTTGGAACAAGCTATTGGAAATAATGTTTTATTAGAAAAAAAAATTATTTGCGGTGGTTTGTTACAGGAGTGCAGTGGCATACTACTAATTTGCAATATTGTTTTATTGGCAAGGTGAAGATAATACTAGTCTAGAAGTAACAAAATTATTTACAATATTAAAAACATGAATATGACTTCAAGATGCATTAAAATATTTATGTTTATTTAACACCGGAACATTATACAGTCGACTCCTTGATAATTCGCGGTAATTAATGCACGAACTTCTGCGAAATATCGAATATCGCGAATTATCAGCAAAATGTTTTTACAATTATTTCAAGTTCAGTAAAAGTTGCTCTGGCAGGTTTAATTACTGAAATAAGTTACAATTCAAAATAAAAAAACAACACAAATAATGCAAAACATTTTTAAACATTATAATGTACACAATTGCTGTGGGATATAATTTTAGAACAAGAAACAAAAGTTTTACCGAATAGGCTATCATAAAACACTTTCGTTTGATTAAAATGGCTACAGTAGTACGTAATGTGGACGCCGCGGTTAAGGTGTTTCGCTGCAAGCCAGAACGTCACGGGTTCTATTCTAAGCGCACAATGAACCTGGGATTTACTAAAACAGTAATGGAACAAAGTACCAGGATTATTTTTGGGGGTAAAGGCGGTAAACGATAGCATAAACATCCAAAGTGTAATAAATGCCAAATACTGAGAAAAGTCCTTATCATCTACTCTGTACGACTCCAGACACTACAGTCGACAATATACAGTAAGTTATTCTCCAAAACGTAACAAATGAAACTACCAGTACAACGAAAACTCGGGTAACATCAGTAACACTTCTTCTATTCGCCTAATAGCGGAATATATACATTTACCTGTATATCAGTGCTTAGCACGGGGTTGATTTATTTCGACAAAACTGACACACAACACTCATAGACCTCACCAATTATTAACTCGTACAATAATGTTACGTACGTCATCTAGATTGAACAAATTAATTTTTGTGCAAAGCGATCAACGTCGCCGTGAGAAGATCATTTTCGTGCGATTGCTACAGAAAGGAAATTATTCCCCATAGCCAAGATTTAAAATAATGACTAATTAAGAAAACACAGAGAAGCATTTTAACCAAATTAAGCCTGTTCACATTTCGATTATATTCTATCTCCATTTTCACACCGAATACAGAATAGTACTCACATTTAAATGCTACTGTATAATGTATTACACTATACATGAAATTGATGATGATTGTTATTATTATTATT